>NC_087515.1:70904725-71241207 GCF_963921805.1 Phalacrocorax carbo
CCAAGGCAGGCTTGTTTTCTTCAAATGAATTTGGTCTCCAGAATCCATGTATGAACAAAATCGGGTTAACACAGATCTAACAGCATTTTTGTTCCATTTTACTTGTACCTTTCCTTAAGCTTACAAAGTTCTTCCAAAAGGATTTCAAATTGCACTTTTATTTTTAACCAGGACTCAAATAAGATTATCTTCATTCATCGCTATCCCTTCTTTTTGGTAGAAACCGTGACTGTTATAAAATACTCTGACTAGAAAATACTTGAACCTTTAAAACACTAATGTAGAAGGAAAAGAAGACGATTTATACTTTTTGTCCTCAAAATAAGACCAGAGAAGCAGCAGATCCCTATACCTCATATCTCCGAACTTCTTGCTGATAGCAGTTCCTACATTGCTGATAGCTGCTGTTGCTTTTTGTCCTGCATGGCTCAGGGTCTCATGTGTTTTCTTGTAACTGGAAACAAAAAACAGAACAGAAATAGTGATAAATATTAAAAAAGAGAGGCTGAAATTCCGTGAAATTAATTCCCTTTTCCCTTATTTCCACATCTTAAACTCCTATCTGCTGAAACATTAAGAAACATAACTACTGTAGCACAAAAATTACAGAGATGCCCACTTCTGCACAGCTTCCTAAACACAGTTTAATCCTAATGTGAGCAAAATGCCCTCCAGAGCAATCCTTTGCTGTGTCTCTCCCCCTTGCAGATAACATCCCCTGAGTGGGTCAGCACAAGCTGTTTAGAAGTAGAATGCAGTGATTTTTTGAATACCCGTTTGATACCTTTTCAGTACATTTACATCAAATAAGCATTCTCACTGCTGACACCAACTTGGGTAGCAAAATCTGCTGTCTAAAGCATAGAAAAGAATCAGGACATATATCTCTGCTCTTTCACACATATACCTATTGGGTTCATTTAAAAGATGCACTTCAAAATGATGTGTTGATATTTCACATTAGACAAATCAAATCTGTTTCCATATTCTACAATTTTACTTCTTTAATTTCTTTAAAGGAAGGTTTTGGGAGAGGCAGAGAAAGGTGTAAAAATCTAGACAGCGAATGCATATTCTGAATAGAACTGAATCCTTTTAGAAGTCACTCATTTCATGTATAGCATGCACATTCAAACACAGAATCATCTTAATTTACTGATCTGAAACGTATGCTCTGACCCACACAGACCCTTCAGCAGAGTCAAGTTGCATTCTCAGAGTAATCAATAAGCTTTTCTGCACAGATGCTTTTTTGCTGAGCAAACTAACTCTGAGCATGGCAGAGGCTTCCTTCCAAGTAAATTATCTGATACTCCCAGTGACGCAGACAAGCTCAGAATTAGGAGTACTGACCTAGTAACAAAAGGAGAGCGCACTATAATCAGTCTTGTATCCTGTGGTGTGTGTTGGCACACAAGAATTGAAGAAAAGATCATGAAAGATTCAGAAATACGATTCCACTGGTTCTACTTCTCCTTTGAACAAAATCTGTAAGATTGCAAATGTGTACCAAAATACACTGGAGATTAACAAAAAAATTCCACTGCCTAATTCCTGAAACAGAATATTTTCTTCTTCCTTTTAGGTATATGAAAGCAATATAAATTTGTGGAGGCAGGAGGGGAAATAAGAGAAGATTAACATTTGCAATACAGCACATCACATTTTGTGTCTGGTCCTAGCAGTACCTACTGCTGAAAGTCTTCTGTTGAGGACTGTGTTTTACAAATCACAAGGTAGAAGGCAGCTGCCGAGTAATGCTCGATTCTTTCAGTCAACAGTCTATCAGCAATTAATTTTTCCCAACACAAATACGTTGATTTTACATTCCTAAGCCACAAAATATCTTACGTAGTACTGACCTAACAAGTTCTGAAACTGCCCGGTGAAATGGCTCGCCCTATGCAGGTGCTTTGTCCCTGTTTTCACTGACTAGCAGGCAGCCTACAGGGAGCAACTTAGACCAGGATACCCAATATCTAGAAAACTGGAGTCTTCTAGGAAATATGTAACTGTATATACCTGTATCCTAAGAAATATATCAAGAATAAGCCGAATCAATCACATGCACCATATTGAATGACAACAAGGGCTAAAACATTGCAACAGTGATAGAAGGAGCACAAATTACAATTAGAAAGGTAGGAGCACTGGTTATGCCTGATTTATTTCTTCTGGCAGACTACAAGGATGACCAAAAAGATTTTTTTCCCTGCGCCTTGGACATAGCAAGATTGCAATGCTCTTACTTCACTGAGGCCTGTGTGCATATGTGTTTTTATATATGTAGGCATTTCTTAAGATGTACAAGTCTTTATACATTTTCCTAACAGAGAAGTTTCCTAAACCACTCAGCACAAGTAGAATTTTGCTGATGACAAAATGAAGTCCACAGCTTAATTTCCAGGCCTAAAAGGTCCTTGGTAGCAGAACCTATTTATGTACAGGTTGACCATACCTAGTAAAATACTTTGCAGATAGCCTTCTGAACTAATTTTTTTTAAAAAAGGTACATTGGAGTTCATTTTTTTCACAGGCCTATTTAGCCGTATGAAAAAAACATCTCCATATCTTACTTTTCTGCTGCAGGTTCTTCACACTTCATAAAACTGTTAAGAGAAGAGTCCCAAATGCCCCACACAGCAGACAGACTGAACTTTAATTGAGAAATATCAGAGTCCCGTACATATTTCTGAACATTACATTGGTCGGAAGGCACTTTCTGGGAATTGGCTGAAATGACACTAATTTTGGCATTCCAACTAATACTGTGTTTTCTCTGTAAATCCCATAAACCCAACATCCTCCCCAGTATCTCCACTAGCAAGGAAGACATGGAGACTGCATTTACGTCCCTAATGTTTTTGACATTACATAACAGTGTAAATCCAGCTAAGACTGTTACACAACTGGTCTTTTTTCAGCACCAACTTCAGCAAAAATGACCTTTGACATGAACCTCCCCCCCGGCAATGCTGAAGAAGAGCTTTAAGGAACAAAAAAAACCCAGCAAAGGTAAAAATGCAGTGTTAACATGCAACACCTGTCAGCAGAGACAAGAAACAGTAGTTTGCACCTCAGTAGAACTCACTGGTAGCTTAAAAATCAAGCTCCCCACCTCTGTCTCTCCAGCATTATATATATCACTATGCCTTCTTCATAAATAATCATTCCACGGAGCACTTGTGGTAGTTAGTTGTGTTTTGTATTGCTATACAGCACAGTATTTTGGCTCAGATGTTTTTATCATCATAGTTATGCCATATTTACAGCATTCATTTGACACCTTGCCAAACACTCTGGTAACAATGATCTCCAACATATCCTCTCTGACTTCTGGGAATCTTCTCAATTGTATGTAGCATCAATAATCTCAGCCAGCAATTTTCATATCCTCGTGTAACACACACCAGTTTACAGTTTCATTTTAATGCACTGAACAGCTTACATAATTTTCAGAAACCTTTAAGAGCAGAAATAAAGTTGGATATTCCAGGTAAGACCTACTAACATTTATTCATTGGAAAAAGTGCCGTACGTATGCCTTAAGCCCTCCTAACACCACCAACTGCTCCAACATGCGAAGTCATCTACAAAAGCTGTACACACTCATCCTTTGAGCAGCCACACTGCTGGCAATCGTTCAGCAAGTACTGACCACCCGGCTCATCAGGACAGGTGACAGCATCTCAACAGGCAGTCAGCCATCAGCTGAAATAAGGTCAGTGACCCTAAACCTTAAGGCAGAAATGATCCAGCAGAAACCAACTCAAGAGAATTTAGGACACAGAGATTCAAGAAATACTACTTTCAATCCAACACACAGCATTAATTTTTACACAAATACATCATTAGGCTCTACGCCTTTCTTATACTAATAAAGAAGTCACCATTTCCTCCCTGAGTTTAACAACATTATGCCAGATGCTCAGTAGCATGAGGAAAAGTAGAAATAGGCTACTTGATTTATGCAGTTAGAGTAGAAATGCCTTCTCTGGTTTTGTGGCTTCTAAACATACTCCATAGCACAGAGAGTTGCTGGTAGTGGCTAACAAGGATCATATTCCATGATTGTCACTTAGCACTAGTAAATTAGTAAATATTTATAACGTATTTCACAGACAAGAAAGATTAAACAAACATGGTATCTGAACTGCTGTCACAACTGTAAACTTGTAAATAAAACTCACCAGCGTAATTTTGAACATGACATTCACCTAAGAATTTCTTCCATCATCTCCCAATTATAATTTGGTTTTGAAAATAGGGTATTTCTTTAACAAAAATCAATTGTGTATAAAACTGAGTATTAGAGGTTATCATAAAATATGCTGATATTGCAGTTATATTCTGATAATACGCTCAATACATTTAAAAGAAGCTTTAAAGATAACTCACACCTCCAGTACTGTAACATACTAATTACGCAAAGTAGACTTGCAGCATATTTTGACTGCATCTTCACCTGACAGTTTCATATACTGCATTTAGGTTGTACTATCATATGGTAACCAGGTCTTACTAGCTGATTTTTATAGCCAGTGAAAGCAAATGAAAGAAGACACTGTTTCATAAAATGCAATGAAATAGTTGCTTCATATAGAGTAGAGCCAGGCAGCAGACATATAGAAAGGTCAGAGAACTAGATGTTTAAATGACCAATGTCATCTGCAGGATAAGACAGGATAATCATACTGCATGCTATTTGATCTCATCTCAACTCAGCACAGAATTGCCCTTCACATAGCAGAGTTAAATCTAACCTTCCTTCATAGATACAGTACATGCACTGCTGACAGAAGTGGGCTACAAATATAATATTCTATATAATATTTTGCATGGCAAGCTACACATTCAACCTACTGCAGTAAATTATAAAGAATTTAAATTCAGCTTCTGTAAAATTAGTACATCTGCTAATTAGTACACCTTCATTCATCACTGTGCCTCTCCGTCAATGCTTGCTGGCAAAATTAATCCATTTGAGAAACCCTTTTCTGTGGTAAAGCTTACATAAGATGCAACAAAATGCAAACAATTAACAACAAAACCATACAGTACAGCAGAGCCTGGTAGCACAAGCCATGCCCTACGGAGCTCGTTTCTTTTTAGTTTTCAAACCATTAGTCAGCTTAAGACTGATGTTTCTGGAATCAATGTAAAGCATCTGGATCTCTGAGAAACTCTCAGCTAGAAAACTATTTTTCTGTCAATATTCTGTGAAAAACAGGGCTCAGCGTTAACTAAATTACGCTAATGCTCAAATGAAATAAATGCATATATGAATGACAGATAACATGTACATGAAACATACTCTAAGAGCATTCGTATTGCCATTTTGCCCATAAATGAACTCTAAGGTCTTGTGGGGTTGGGTATTTTTATTTTTTAGTGCTTACCTGAAATTCATTCCAACTTCAGAAACAAACAACAACAGATGTACTTTTTTTAGATATTCTTCCCTTCGCCAGATATGTTAAGAATCAATTGAAACTGTGCTGGCACTTGGAAGGGTACATACGCCTACATCAGTCAAAGGAAGTATGCCCCAGGTAGTTCCTCTCCTACAGAGAGAGGAAGGGCAGAGCCGAGGGAACCGAACCTCTGCAGGCCCCAGGGCACCTGCCTGCAGCCAGAAACCTGCGCGCAGCACACGGGAGACGCCTGTTCAGTAGGCTGGAGAGAGTCACGGGCCAGGAAAGCTGCCAGACAAAGGTGGCAAATATTCTGTGCTGCCCTGCGCTGTAATCTTCAAAACCTTGGGAAAAATTGGGGATCCAGTTGTGTAAGGCACTATCTGTGCAATGCAGCACAGAATAGGGGAAAAACAAGCAGTTGTGGAACAGTTTATCTCCAGGTAGAAAAGGCACAATATGTTGCCTTAAGCACAGATGAGCTTAAGACATTCCAGGCTGAAACTTCACAGTTCATCACACCTTAAACTATGCCAGTAACACTGCCTGTGGGCTCCATACTGGATGCTAGATCAACAAAATTACATAGGTTAAACATTACCCAGCCTCCGTTTTCCCTTCTTCCCTTTCCTTTCTCCCCTTCCTCTCTTTCCTTTCTTCCTTCTCCTCCCTTTCTTCTTTCCTTTTCTTTCCTTTCTTTTCCTTTCCTCCCTCCACTTCCTTTCTTTCTCTCTCTTTCCTTTTGCTTCATTTCTGTTCTTCCTTTTCCTTCCATTTCTCCCTTTCCTCTTTCCTTTTTCCTTTCCCCGTCCCCTTTCTGAATACTTTTAATCCTGCTCATTTCAGAGATTCCAGTTTACACTCAGTCCTTGCCTCCCCTCCTTACAGTTAGATATACATACAGATATCTATAATATATATGTACCTATTTTCTGGTGCACAACCATAATTACAGTGGGTTCTTCCCTCAGAAACTAACACTATGTTCGCTGATCTGGAACAGACCACCTGACATTGCTGGGGAATTTCCATTAGCTGAAGCTTCTGGTGTAAACAAGCAGACGCACATCTTTTAGAAAAGTGACAACAAGAACAGGCTAAGTTAACTTCTCAAAGTCCTTTCTCCAACTTTATTTTCCATTACTCCACCCTTCCGAGTTCAAGGCCAGAGATGCATGTGGAAAAGTGGCAAAAAAAATTGTCTTTGAAGAAGGCATGAACGTTGCCTGATCTGACCCAAAAGGCACAGTCAGTGGAAACGAGAGGCTCCCTTTACTCCCATATAGCACAGGCTCACACAGAGGTAACATGCTTGCTAAAGCCCACCTGCCTATTTCTTCACTTACACAACTGCTGCATTTACTTGCAAATTTACAGAAGAAAATGTCAAAAGGTGATTACACATTGCAATGAACAGAAACACCCACATTTCTTTTACTACCACTCATAACAAGTATGTGTGTGGGAACACGGTATACTGAATTCCTGAAAGTCACAGTAGGGCTGTGGTTGTCCACAAATTATATCTGACTTCCCGAGAAAATTCTGAACTTCTGGAGCACATTACTATATATTTAAAGTTACACTAATGAAGACTGCAGGTAGCATAGATTGTAAGTCCATCCAGCACAACTATTACTTTCTATTTTCTCATCACCTCGCAGAAATTTGAATTACAAAACATTAAGTTCCTACTATTTGTGGAAACCCATGCAATTGCCGTCAGGCTCCCTATCCGCAGAACTAAACTTGCTCACATAGTTTTCAACTAGTAGTCAGTGAAGAGAGCCTTATTCTGTCTCTGGAGGGAAAGGCCAAATCCATGTTGAATGCTCTTGTCCCAAATCTCAGCTAAGTATTACATGTAAGAGCAGAGCAATATTGAAACCTTCCTAGTAAGGCTTCAAAAGACAGCCACCGCCTGAGAAAGCCCCAGGCACTGCCTAGGAGACGAGCTGTTCAGAGCTTGCACTTACACTTCTCTTGATTCTGGCCTCTAATTCATGAGATCTTTCTTTTCTAAAACAAGTGACAATTTTTTTTTTCTGTGAGAGCAAAAGATGAAAAGTAATTTTGAAAACATAGCTCTGCAGTTCCTATCCTAGATGGCAGTTTTGCATGGGTCCACTTTCTACCACACTAAAAGCTTCCCAGTCCCCTGGTTGGAATCACTAAGTAGAAGGGCTCTCAGACATTTCACTACTACAGCCCGAAAGGAGAGAATGGGTTTTCTTTAAATTTTCAGCTATTCTAATAATTTATTGGCTACAGCAGAACTGCTGCTTACAGCACTCTGAACATCTAGAGTCTTGGGTTGGGGTTTTTTGGGGGGTGGGGGGTTGGGGGGGGAGGGTGGGGGGAGTGGGTAGTAGCAAACCCAACCATTTTCATCTCTGTAGAAGTTACCTCTGTGGTTATATTAACATTCCATCCATGGGTTGAAAAGTTACCCATTTAAAACAGAAGAGGCTTATGCCTTCTGACAGTTGCTAACATTTCTAGAGTGACACAGAAGCTTCTGGAAACTATAGGCTTAAGTGAGGTTATTGGTGGGTAATTTTATAGATACAACTGCTCCTTAGAAACTCAATAGTACCAAAGTATTTCTGGAGAGGACAACGCTAACAACCTACTGTTTTTTTTTTCCAGAGAAGTACAGAAGAGCACCAAATTAAAAGCTGAGGAACAGACAAAGCTGAGTATGGTTACAACATATATGCTTAGCATAGGCCAAGGTATCTTGTGGATCTATATCCTTAGTGCTTCATGTGAGGGACTGGCGAGGAGGATAAATTAACACTTATAACCTTCTCTCTATATAAGGCAATGCAATTTTTGTAATTGTATTGAAGAATACTGTTAGTTGGGACCTTGACTGTCTGAAGAAAATGGGGCAACAGGAATCTCATGAAGTTCAACAAAGGGAAATGCAGAGTCCTGCAGTTTGGGATGAATAACCCCATGCATCAGTGGAGGCTGGGGACCAACCAGCTGGAAAGCAGACTTGCAGAAAAAGACTTGGGGTCCTGGTAGACAAGTTGAATGTGAGCCAGCAACGTGCCCTCACAGCAAAGGTGGCTAAGAGTATCCTGGCCTGCATTAGGAAGAGTGATAACAGGTCAAGGGAGGTGATCCTTCCCCCCTAGCCAGTCCTGGTTAAGCCCACATGGGAAGTGCTGGGTCCTGTTCTGTGCTCTCCAGTGCAAAGCAGACACGGACATACTCGAGCAAGTCCAGCAAAGGGCTGTAAAGATGGCTTAAGGGATTAGAGCATCTGCCATATGAGGAGAGGCTGAGAAAGCTGGGACTGGTCAGCCTAGAGAAGAGAAGGCTCATGGCAGGATCTCATCAATGTGTATAAATAACCTGATAAAAGGGAGTAGAGAAGATAGATACCACTGAGAAGAGTTTGCCTTTAAGTGCAGGAGGAAATGGGCACAAATTGAATGCAAGAAATATGTAAACAAAAGAAAAAGGTTTTTCACAGTAAGGGTAACTGACCACTGGAACAGGTTGCCCAGGGAGGCTGTAGAGTCTCCATCCTTGGAGATACTCAAAACATGACTGGACAGAGTCCTGAGCCCCCTGCTTTAGCTGACCCTGCTCTGAAAGGGGGAGTTGGACTAGGCAGCCTCCTGACATTGCTCCCAACCTCAACTATTCTGTGATTCTGTATAAAACCAGGTCAATCTATACAGAAGCTATCTTCTTACCTTAATGCACTATGCAGTGAAAACCTGAAGCACGGTAGGCTAGAGAGCGCTGTGGGAACTTTATTGAAGCACCACCCATCAAAGAGCTTTAACTAAGTAAATGTACTGCATTCAGGTTACATAAAACCTTTCCTTTGTAGTGAAACGTTAATTAGAACAGCTCAATTATGGCCTTTGTAAATATCCCTGTAAAGACGTTTTTAATGATTTCTTAAGCTAAAATAAATAACCTCACTATCTGCCAACATTACCCTGCTTCTAGCTTCTAAATAAGAATGTATTATGTTTAAAATGTAAGTTAGAAAACTGCATTGCTAGAAGCTATCTGAATATCCACCCACCTCTATTCACTGGAAACCTGATCTTTAAAAAGGTGTGTGGGGGAAGTCATTCCAGTTGCCTTACCTTGCCTTGCCAAGATGCCTTACCACCATGAAAGCAAATTAAACTTGAGGCAATCATTTGCTCTCTAGTTACTGATATCCTCTATAGCAGAACCCCCTGCCTTCCCCAAAACTCAGAGAGTACACTAAAAATCAGTGCACTGAAGAACAGCAGAGGAAATGAACAAGGAACTTGAAAAATACATTATCATTCTGGTTATAATAAGTGAACGACTTCCAGGTTTATTTCATACAAGGCTGAAAAATGCAAACATCACAGGTTTTATTTAGAGGAAAACAAAGCTGATTTGGTGCAAAAAAAAGCAGCACATTACTGTTGCAAATGTAGTGTCTTACTAGAGGTAGTTAGAATTGCTTTGGCATACCTTAAAGCATGAATTAACGACAAGGAAACAGACATTGTACAGAACTGTATGTTGAGCCTGGCAGAATCTTCATTGTATCGAGGATATCAGCCCATTGACCTCCAGTTCTAGCTTTCCTCAGTATGAAAAGTAGACTGAAAACGAGACTTTTTTTTTCTTTTTAATCCTAACAATCCTTTAATGACAATTTCTGACACGTACATGTCAAGCATGCTAACTCTTTAAACCACCCGTGGCCAACCATGTAAAATGTAAATGCCTAAACAGTCAGAATCTCAAGTTTAAATTCAGTCATTCCAGGTGGCATTCATCCTGCGAGTTAGGTCATGAGTCTTAACTAGTTGTTCAGACACGCTTTACTTTCTGAGAGAAGTCCACCCTTCTGCCTCTAAGTCCACTTTAACCCTAAGAATGCACCTCTAAATGGAGACCTTAAAAAGATTATCAACAATAAGAGGACAAAAATTTAGTGCTTAATTCTTTCTCTGTGGCTTTGAAAAGTTCCCTATTAAAGAAAAGCAGTTTTAACTTCCAGAAAAGCACAGCAGTTACAAAACCCAGCAAGACGGAATGAAAGCAAAATTTGCCTCCTTAAAAACAGGTGTTTTTAAGATTTAAAATGACTAATCGTGGATTTAGAAGCCTAAAGTACAGACACGTAAATATTTTGAACTTTTATTTTTTAAAACAGGATTTTCGTCCTTAAGAAATCAGAGAATCTTAGTGAGTAATGCCATCCCATTGCTATTTTGGTGCAGCAACAATGAATCACCTTATTACTTAACACATCCATTCTGAAGAATGCTGGACTACCATGATTTGTACTGGCATGTGCATCAGCCAGAATTATATAGCGGTTGGACAGTGGACATCAGGACTTTCAAAGGCACAAATGGATTCCTGCTGCTCAGTTCCACATAACTACTTATGGACACTCATCGCCTAATGGCTTGTTGTTGTTGAAACTCTGACCATGACCAATCTTAAAAAAAAAAAAGTAGCAGCTACCATAGTGATAAAGTCTCCTAAGCCTCTCTGTCCTTGTGGAAAATGTCAACATCGTGAAGGGAAAATGAAAAGCTGTCTTGGAATTTGCTACCAAATTTCAAGTAAAAATAAAAGTTTTTGTTTCAAAATTTTGCTAGTGTCTCCTAGTAACTCTAATTCAGGTGCCTTGTGCCTCTCTTCTCTTCTAAAGGTCAGTGTCTCTAGACTATGCTCTCCTAGCATATGCCAGACATCCTCATAGAGCCAGCAAGGGTGCCCCTGTTAATGACATGCCTCGAAACACAGGGCCTAGCTGAGAAATTGTCCAAAAGTTAGACAGTAGACATACACACTATGTTTCCTATTAAGGGGTTTATGTCTTATTTGATTTTTAATTAAAACACAAAGAATGATTATAATAATGTAAAAAAGTACTTCCTAACATATTTTTTCCAAGTCTTTGTCAGGGCCTTGAGTGCACAAAGAGGCACTGCAAACTCTTCCCCACTGCTCCCACAGGTTTGGCCACCTGAGCTCAAGGCCAGCTGTCACACTGCACAACTGATAACCTTGGGTAAGACTGCGGTGACAGAGCTGGGAGCAGCCTTGTTAGAGTCTTCCCTGCATCACTTGGGAGCTACACTAAAGCTTAGGCTGTATTTAAGCCCTTGGTCCTTGCCTGAGATATGTTACTGGTGTCTGTATCTGTGCAGGTATGTCACTGATTCTGACCCACAGATTTGACTGCCTGGCTTGACCTTGGACCTAGCTCCTCACTGCAGACTCACCTGGAGATCTGACCTCCTCACTTAACCCTGTTTACTGTCACTGGACCTGCTCTGCTCTCTTTGTTTAGGTACTGTGGGATTGCTCCTTCATGGGTGATGCCACTGCCTTGCCTGCTTTGCTGTTGACTCCCAGCTCAGCTTTGTTGTAGAGGAGCTCACTCTTGCTTCTCCCCAAAAATGTCAAATTCAGTTGTCAACTTAAAAAAAAAAAAATCAAATAATTTTTCAGACGGCACTTGATGAAAGGTGGGTGGTTCCTTCTACCAATGTTGCTATTAATTCAGCCCAAAAAGTCTTAGAGGAATATGGTATGTTCATATGTGTAAGGGTAAAGATCAGTATGAAGCTGAGACCAGTCCCTCAGTAATTATCATGGCCTTCCTAGAGCTTTGGAATTCATAGTTTTATTCACCATCTCACTCAGTGATGCTCCACCAGAGATACGGAGGAAAAAAAAGTACCTGACGCTTACAGGTAACAATACCTATCCTGGGTTTGAACATTTTTTTTTTGTGGCAGGTTCAGGATAGGTTTTACCACTATGTCCGTATGTATATTTTTAACTTCTTCCTTATGTGAGGTGAAAGGCTTGCACCAGCAGTTCTTGGCAGCAAGCTGCAGCTCAAATAGCCTCCCTTCCCTGCTTCCTTATCCAATAACTGGTGCATTTTTAAAAAGCACCCTCCTGGAAAGCAGCAACTGACTTAGACTACAGAGTTCCACTGCATAATTGATCTGGTTTTTAAAAAAAAAAAAAAAATCAAGTTAAAATAATTTCAACCACAGCAGTGGAGTAACAGTTGTTCACATTTCTGCACTACCTTTCACCCTGGGAACCCAAAGCTGCTTATACATTACACAAGGTGAGTTTCACTGAACACTTGTGAAGTAGTTACCCGTTCTACACAGTGGTAAACAAAGGCTGTGAGAGACTTCAGGGACTTGCCTGAGAACACACTGCTGGAAAAAAACAAAAAACCCAACGTATGTAGGATTTACGATAACCTCAAAGATGGTACAGTTACTCCAACACTTTTTTTTGGGTTTTGTGGTTTGTTTTTTTTCCTCTTTTGGATAACCAAAACCAGGAATTACACAGAGTCACACCCCAAACAATCCTGCCACTATTCTTTATAATTCAGATGATGGTACTTTTTTTTTTTTAATAGCTGCTAATGTTTGGGTAATTTTTATTATTATTATTATTTACATAGATTCTTTTGGAAGTTGAAAAATAGAATACATTGAGATTAAAAAAGGTCCCTTCTCTCCTCAGTAAGGACTCTGTAGGAATGTGTTATGGGACACGAAGATACCTTCTGAGTGCCACAACAGTTTTACTTGCTGTGATTTTGCAAGACACAGTAGCAAAGCATGTTGCTACTGTGGAAGGGTTTTTTCCAGGTCTCCTTGCTCCAAGAAGCTTGACATGTTTGTCCCTGCTATCTATTCCCCCTGGCAAGTTTCAATTGCTGAATTTCACACCAAGGATCATCAAGACAGTACCCCCAACACGCTACACAACATAAAAGAATGAGTTTGTGCAAGGTCTGTACTCACGCAGAAGTGGTCTGCATATCATGCCAGCTTTTGCTGAAGTTCTGCTTCAGCTCATTCATCAGACTTATGCCAAGCTTTTGTTTAATTTCAACCAGGTGCTTTTCTTTGGCTGCTAGCACTTGCCGCAAAGTTGAAATTTCATCCTCTAGCTGAGAGACACAAAGAGGGAGGAGGAAGGAGAAAGATGTTAGCCTGTTCTCACAGAATGATAAACACATACGATATTAAGAGATTAAATAGTTCTCACATAAACTTGCATTTTCTGTAGGTGACTAGAGAGACAGAAAGATTCAAGTGCTTGAGGAGATCACAAAGACATGTCCAGAACAGAGCTGACACTACATTAAATGAATGTCTCAAACTATGCCACCTATGTGCACCATCATACACACACATCTGATAAGAGAGAATTCTCCAGGAAGGGACTATTGAGCGACTTCACCAAGATCTGCCTTAGAGCATTAGCAGCCTCAAACATCAGCTCTCCATTCACTGGTAAAATGGGAATGGGCAGAACAGAAGACTGGATAATTCAGGCAGATATCTCTCTCTGAATCCATGGGCTTAACTTCATATTTGAAGTTTTTTTTAGTCTTCCACTCATGAAAAAATAAAATTGATGAAAATTCTTAGGAACAGGTTAAAAAAAAATTGCATGATAATACATGACTTGAGAGTATCATAAAGTTACGTCCTTGTCACATGAGTTTTATCTATATATTTTAGGCCCTACATATTTCAAAATAGTAAATTAAAAATTTCTAGCAGATGGACTGTTAATATGAGTGAACAGGTCCTACCCAAAGGATAGAATAATTCAGAAAATACAGCAGATTAGTCTTTTCAGAGCTCCTAGTCATTAAGCAAACTGTGCTAAGTGGTAAAGACATCATTCAGCCCAGGCAGAGGGATACAATTCTCGCTGCAGTAGACGTTATTTCAAACATTTAAACCAAGCCAGTGTTTCAGCAAGGCAGGGACCAGAACACTTGACTGAAATGAGGGACCACTGAATCAGCCTGCCACTGGCTCGGGATCCTCCCCCTTGGGCAGCACACCCGCAAGCAGGGTTTGCATTCTTCATCCCAAGCCTCCTAACTCACACAAGCAGCGCTCAAAGTACTGAAGCTAACAAGGGCAAGTGACACCACAGCAGCTGCCTTTCACTTCAGGTTTAGAAGTTCCCTTACCAACTGTGTTCCTTCCTCCATATGTTAATAAGATAACATATGGTAATGTGTCTGATTACCATATGTTAAGTTCCCTGGAACCACAGTCTCCTTGTGATTTAACTCCACAGGCTGCAGGGAATGAGACAAGCACCAACAGAATGAGTTGCTGACCTCCAGGGCTACATTTAGGATGTCAATACCAGCATTATTTTTACACACTCTTGCATTCTACTTCCCTGTAAAACTGGCTTCGTGCTCATTGTTCTTGAAAAGTCTCACCCTTGAAACCCCCAGCTATCAGTTTCCCTTTTGTCACTATCTGCTATCTAAATTACTCAAGCAGCTCAGGAATTAAGCGGCAAGACTATGAACACAAGGCAAAATCATGACTTCAGTGAAGCAGATACCAGTATTCACCGATGCCTGTGATACTGACACTTCACCGGTAGAATACGTAAGAATTCATCATTGCTTTATTCCTTCCCATGTCCTTTTTGCTGCACTATATTCCTAACCTGCAAATGAAGCACTGTCAAGAGGCAGCGCGAGTTTATCTTCCGAGAGGATAACTGGTTAAATGCTTACAGAAAGAAGAAATCACAAACGCCAGCATTCCTCAGACAGCAGTTCAGAGCTCCCTTTAGTTATTTCCCACCCACCGCAAACCCCTTATTGCACAGGTCTGCCTGAGTAACACTGCTAAAGAACTTAACTTAAAACCATACCAGCATGCTTACATGTACTTAAACATTAATGCTCTCCATATCGGCTAGCACTAGGCTGATCATTAGGTACCTGGACATGTAAACATTCCAGGGCTCCTATTAAAATTACTTTCCATCTGTTCCATTGAATAGACACCTAAAGCTGTAAAGCCCCGAACAAGCATTAACCATGTGCCCAATGGCATAATTATGAACATTTTTGACTGTACTAAACAATTATTTTGCTTTAGAGATCAGAGTCTAGTTTTGATTTGACAAAATCCTCCTCAAGTTCCATCATTTTAAAATAATGGAAGATACAAAGCCTCCCTCAAGTGCTCAGCTGTCAGTGACAGAAGACTCTCTGAAACCTGTGACTGACTAATAATATGGAAGGACAGTAAAGTCCAGGTAAGTTCGGCACACAAACACAAAAAAGTATTTTCTCTTGTTTTGCCTTTTTTTATTATTTTAGGGAAAACTGTATGTTTTAGAGGGTTGAAGGTCCTTTTAAGATCGTGGGATGCCTGAAAAAAAACCCCACCCCAGTATTTCTCTAACATATAACCTTTTTAATTTTTTCCAGTAGACACTCGCAAAACACTTCATAAAAAACATACCAGAAAGTACTTATTCAGTGAAATGAAGCATTTCGGACAAACTACTATTAATAAAAAATTATGTCAGTTGGCATTATCTATATTCTGAGATACACACGGTACTATATAAAATGTGGAGGTGGAAAGATTCAGCTATTGGTTGGAACAATACTGCTGAATAGGTCAAATAGTAAGCTGAATAGTAAATTGAGTATTTAGTATGCTTGTTTTAAAGATCAAGACAGTAAGTGATCAAAATATTAAGGGGCCCCAACAGAAAACAGAAGCCATCATAGATAAATGTGTACTTCTAAGTCAGATTAACCATCCTTTTTCCCTACCATTACACCACCCGAACGTGTAGAACCCTGGCCTGGCTGTCTGCACAGCCCGCCTCGCTGGGGGAGCTGAACCAGGTAAAAGCCATCACAGAAACAACAAGGGCTATTTTTAGCTGGATCAGTTCCCAGATCCAGTGCGGAGAGGTGTGCAAGTACCTGCGTGGGCACAGCACAAGGGGCAGGAACAAGTGGCTGGAGTTGGAGAAGAGGGGAAGGCAGTGATCAATTAAAGCAGCAGGAGCACTACACCCATCGAGGCTGTGGTCTGCTATATGTACCACTACTGAAAGGAAGGCAGACAGGGCTGCTTAGGAGTAAGAAGTATCTGAGGGACAGGCTTTGTCAGGTATTGTTTTAAAGAAATAAAAAGCAAGTTATGCAACCAACACCAGCAGTGTGATAACATGCTGACAGAAACTTCAGAATGAGCTTGCAACTACAGCAAAGCCATCAAAGAAACCAAGGCCATGGTCCCCTGACATGGAGGTCTTGGAGCCAGTGCTGTCCGAATGAACTCCCACCAGCCCTGTGAGCTGGTACGCCTGTCTTCAGCTGCACCACCACAATCCACCCTTGCACAGCTGCGTCACACCAGCTCACAGCACAGCACCTCCTAGTCATGCTGCCAAAGCCAGCCGGGAGGCACGCAGGTGAACATAGTAGGGGTAGAAAGTTTGAAAGGGCAGTGCCACAAAACCTCTCACGTTGTGGAACCACGGCTCAGAAACACCCTGGGTCCTCAGGGCAGGCTCACTTCACCACCACAGGTACCGCTGTGGCAGCCAGCCTGCAGCATGCATCTGCCTGCCTGTGCTAGAATTGAGCATCAACTCTCTGCATAGCTATATCCTGTAAGAAAAGCTGGAAAACACGTAACAGACAAAAAATGTAATAAGGAAAGATCAACTCTATCACTAGCGGGAAGAGCAGCTACGATGGGGTACTTGATAACAGAAGGAAGTTCACTTTGTGAGGAAGAAAATAATCTTTTCCTCATTTCACTGGCTTTCAGGAAAAAAAAAACCAAAATCAAACCACAAGACTGCATCTTCTGTATACCGTTCTTTCACATACTCCATTTTATGTCAGAAGATACAAAGAAAGTTACAGGCAACATACAGAAAAACTGTGTCTCAATGAAGCCAATCCAGGGGACTCTTAAATTTTGATTAGCTATTCTATTTAGTAAGCTAGTGATTATTATTGGATTATTACCCCTTTTCAAAATTCTGAGTATTCTAACATGTATACTAAAACACATAAAGTATTTGTAAGGAAATGTGAGCACCTTACTATGGTAGCCTTTTAAAGAAAGTAATTGTAACTGTGAACAGAATAACATAGCACAAAAAATAACAGGTACTTCACATCTGCACCAAATCATATAGCTCAACTTTTATACCTCCAGGCTGAGTACTTGTTGATTCATCAGTTTTTCCTTCGGTGAACAGCACCCAGAGACATCAGGGAAAATTAGCCATAACTCTGCAGGAAAAGGTACTCACATCTTTCCTCAAACTGGGAATAAACATGCAGTAACACACATAGCTGAACTTAGAACCTGTGCATCAGCTAGAAAGCTTGTAGATCAAACCAGGTAGCTGCTTTTGTGAAGGTATGGGCGCGGGGGAGACAGCAAGGAGTAAATGACTAGTTTGATGAGCATAATGGAAGGACAACTGACAGCAGTGAGCAAGATAGCTCAAAACCTCAGCCCCCGTCATGTACCATGCTCCTCACACCAAGGGAGGAGGAGGGGAAAAAAGAAAAAAATCCAACAAAATCTGTTCTGCTAACAAGCTTCTGGCCTTACATAAAGTTTTCAGGCTACAATTTTCTGCTATTATTCTGTAGCGTCAGACTGACCTCTGTTAATTCAAATTACTGTTCTAAGTTCCTGTAAGAGTTACTCATTTTACTTGCATTGTAGAAATTCCAAGGATCGATTAGAGTCAGAGCCCTGCTGTTAGCCAGACCACAAATACAAGAACAGAGTTAGTCCATGCTCTGAAAAGCTTCCAGTACAAAGAGACTACTAGCAGGGCAATAGGAAAAGAGTATAAAAGAAACCTGTCAAAAAACAGTAGTACTAGTTCCCCTCCTAATGTCAGGAGGGAAGGAGGAAGAGGAAGACGACAGAGAATATAAACAGCAGATACACAACAGAGATGGAACATATTTTTTTCTGTTTAAATACATGCACAACAGGTGCTCACAACAGCTCCCCATTATATCAGCTAGTAAGTGATTGCAGCACTAAGGAAGACTTGAACCTTTCAGAACAATGAGAAGAAAGGTGCTTGTTCCTACAGGCTCAAACAGGTATTACCTAACACATAAGGATGTGGAAGAAAACAAACCTACCACCGGTGGAGCAGAGGGAGCTGGAAAATAAAGACTAACAGCTTTTCAAAAGGAAACATTAGCGAATTCCCACAGAGGTTTCTCTCTGAAGGAGTCAAGGTCTTACATGTGTTTTACAGTCTTTTCTAAGAATCATAAGCCTTATTTAAGTTTAGACTTTGTTCACTCTAAATTCAAGTTTTCCAAACCTTTCTTAGCATAATTATCAGTTTTATTTTGTTTCTAAGCATAAGCTGTATGCCAGTAAACTGCTGCAAGCAATTCAGAAAATAATTTCTAGGTCAACTAAGCTCGTAATAGTTGAAAGGCAATCTTGCACTTTTGTGTTCATACATGAATTAAAGCACTTCTACCATGAGCCACTGAGAACTCTCTGCTCCCGCAGGAATTGGCAAGCAGGAAGGATGCCCAGAAACTCTTCAGAGAGACATATCATTCTCAGATGGCTGCAAGTTCTTTTTTTTTTTTCCCTTGTTGCCATCTGCCTCTTAAGTCCCTTTCACCAGAAAAAAAGAGAAGAGAATCACAGAATGGCTGAGCTTGGAAGGGTTTTCTGGAGCTCATAATGTCCAAGCCCCTGCCCAAGCAGGGCCACCTAGAGCCAGTTGCCCAGGACTGTGCCCAAACAGCTTTTTGAATATCTCCAAGGATGGAGACTCCACAACCTCTCTGGGCAACCTGCACCAGTGCTCATTCACACTCACAGTAAAAACGTGTTTGCTGATGTTCAGAGGGAACCTCCTGTGTTTCACTGAGTGCCCGCTGCCTTGGTCCTGA
Organism: Phalacrocorax carbo; assembly: GCF_963921805.1. Taxonomy (NCBI): domain Eukaryota; kingdom Metazoa; phylum Chordata; class Aves; order Suliformes; family Phalacrocoracidae; genus Phalacrocorax; species Phalacrocorax carbo. The sequence continues at coordinate 70,923,914 of NC_087515.1, forward strand.
CGAAAAGCCAATAACGAACATCCCGACTCATATCTCATTGCTACGTGGTAAATCAAACATGTAAAGTTTCAGCTTCCTTCTTATTTACAGATGTGACCAGATCAGCAAAGAAGTAAAAATTAACTAGCAACTCAGAAACACAAGGCTTGATAAAACATTAAAGCAAAAAACCCAATTGTTTGGACTTTGTTTCACTAGAAAATCCTAAATCAGCACTGAAGGTAAATGACCTGAGAGTCATTAAGAATGTGACTTATTAGAGTATTTAATATTACAACTTAAAATTAATTTAAATATTTCTGTTGTATAAAAGACAGGGATCAATCCCTGCAAAAGAGCTGTCCTCTGGATGCACCCATTCTGTGTGTAATAGCAGCAAATGCTTCACAGAGCACTACAGAACAATTATGAAAGAATGTTTTTTCCCTAGCCAGTTTACATTTTGAGGGTATATGCTCACAGTCCCAAGTTTTGTGTTTCCTGCTATTCAAATGGGTTATGTCATTCTTGCTATGTGAAGTTTCCAACCTACTGTCTTAAAAAAATTCATTGTTTCAATTAAGACAAAAACAATACCCCCTCTTCATACAGCTGTGACTTCTATTATTTCTTTCATACTTAAAATAAGAAAACCCTCACTGTTTCCCATTCCCTCATTTTCCATTTTGGAATTTCACTTCTGGTTTTGTGGTATTCAGCAGCAGTAATTAAAACTGAATCCACCCTCACATTGTAGACCAAATCTAGACAATCTCTTTAATCTTTGTAGTAAAAAGACCACATGGGTCACACCTTTTTCATCCCAACTACTTGTTATTAAGTATTATTTTTAAACATCTTCATGGTGGCATCTCCTGAAGTTCTTTAATTAAGCAAAGAACAAATGCAAACCAAAAATATAACCCTCTCTAAACACATCAGTGCCAAAGGAAACAAAAACATGGTGAAATTACTGTGCTTATCATCATCAGTCTCCTCTGTAACCATCATCATTAGCTTTTCCTCTGAGCACCACATAAAGCACCTTATCCATCAGGTGTCACAACCACTGTAACAATACCAGAGATCTAATAAGAACACCTTTCATTCTTTATAAAGGAAAGTTTATTTATAAAGGCACGTCTTGCCTAAAATGGTAAGGTATGTTTAACTTTCTCTCTACAGTTATTGAGGAGAAGATATTTTATCTTCAAAAACTATCTAAGGAAATTAATAGCTTCACATTATTGTAGCCTAGAATAATTTTATTAAAAAGGAAGAATATACCTTTATGATGTGTACTTCATCCTACAATTAATATCTTCCAGTTTAAGGAAGGAGAAACAGTAACACTCACAGAAATTCAAAATCATTACCTTGGCTAGCTCAATCTTTAACTCTTCTTTTTCTTCTTCAGAAATCATATTGGTGAAATCAACATCAGTGACCACATCTTCATCTGCTTCACTGAAAGACTGGGTTTCCAGCAGGCCTTAAAGTAAAGAGTTAAAAGGTCAAGACAACTATTAACAATTATTTCAGGTATGACACTGACCTCCCCCTAAAATCTAAGAATGAAATAATATTCATATACTGGGGGGGGGGGGGAAGAAATCAAAGAAAAGCAAAACAACCTTCTCCTGCAAAAGGTCATTTCGATTCTGCTCCTCTTTGCTTCTGAAAAGCTATTGGAAATTTCAGATGGTAATGTCTGCACAGAAGCAATGTAATATGTGAAAGCACCACTCATTCCCAGAAAGCAATCACCTTGGACCCCACTAGTCCCTGACGAGGCACTTCCTTGCTTTTAACAATACAGAAGACAAGGAAAAAGGAAAGCTTTTTCTTCAAAATAAGAAAGCTGGTTAATGTGGATCACCAATGTGAATGGTGAATATTACACTGAGCAAATTGGAAGTACATAACTGAGCCAAATTTGCTTTAAAAGTACCTCTGATTGCAGCACTTTGAGAACCTTATGGATGTACAGAGTTTGCAGAAGCAAATACCATATCTACTGTTTACATTTTCTAAATATTAGAGAGAAGCATACCTTGATTGCTCAGTCTAAACCTGTGAAGGGTGAACAAGTATACTGGGCCTCCAGTTACTTTCTTCTTCTGCATGTCCAAGATCAGGATCAATATGTATGATAACCAAGATAAGCATATACATAAATTTTTGCGAGACCTGGGCCTGCCTGGTATAATATATACAGAGGAAACAAAATATAACTTATCTCCCAATCACTCAGTAAAGAGAATAATGATTGCTGGGGTTCCAGCCATTAATAGCCTCTCTTTCTTCATTGTCTGCAAACAAAACAATGCAAAACATGACATAACAGAAAACATTCTCGCTCCTTTGGAACTTGTTTTAAAGCTTTCAATCTGTTTCTGTTGTGGAAGAAAATTCTCTTCCAGGCTACATCTGGGACAACACTTTTCCCTGTATTTCAGTTCTTTAGTGGGGTAATCAGCCATCTCAGCTGACTCTTGACATCTGTATACTGATTAATACAGAATAGAACAACTTCTTTCCCAGGTCCACAGAGGCCTGTATACTCTGTGACATAGAGATTAGAATTTATGTTGAATTTTGGCAGTAGGGAATAGAGGTTACAAGCAGCAAGTCTGGAGTATTCAACATCTTGAAACTGAGTACTTAATATTTTTCATACAGAAAGCAAAGCTCCCTCCAGCTTTCTATCATTTCTTCCACCTAGAGTGCCCCAGTGTACCTGGATTTCCACCTATTTAACTGAACAGAACTGATTTGATCCAAACCATTGACTTCACTGCAGAGCACAATGTGGTGAACTCAGCCTTGTTAATTACAACTTGAACGGGAAGATAAAGAGCAGCAACACAGGTGCTGAACCCTTGCCTTACACCATATGTGGGAGTATAAATCAACACCCTTAAGCACAAAACCTTTTAAAAACATGAAGGCATATAGAAGTAGTTGATACCTTAGCTATTACCCAAAAAGCAGCTTGCCAGGAAAACCTAGATTGCTGAAATCACAACAAAAGAAGAGTACATTTATTCAGATGGAATACTACCAAAACACCTTCATTAACACCCCTCCATCCCTAAACACAGTTGTTGTTCGGTATTTGAGGGCTAATAGTGTTGCTATGTGAATCAGGCTGAACTTAGTCCCCACGATCTTGAAAGCAGTATTTTTTTCATGGACAGAGGAGCAGCAGTACAAGGCAGGTCTTGGAAACGCTGGGAAGAATCTCAGGTGCAACAGGGTTAAGGCTGAAAACCCTTAAAGGAAGCCTTGGGGTAGATGTGAAATGAGGCAATCCTGGAGCTAAAAAGAAGGCAGATCTGTGCTCAGGGGACAGCACTCATTTGGGATTAGCTAGGTAAAGAGGCGTGAATTGCTGGACAATGGTTAGATATGGAAGCCAACATGGGCCAAAATAACCAAAGATGACTGAGTAACACTTAACTAGACCCAATGGTCAAGTTCAAACTTCAAGATTGAGCTGAAGTTACAACCCATTCCAAAACAGCACATGTACATCAATCTTCTCCATGATCCTCTGCAACCTCATCCACTGCCAGTCCCAATTCGTATCTCTTGCTTCTTGTCCAAGTCCTCTAAAATCTAGTCTAGCCCATCAGTCTCCACCTTCTTGCTCAAGCCAGTAACAGAGTCTTCCCCTCAAGCTGCGCCAGGGGAAGTTTAGGTTGGACATTAGGAAAAACTTCTTCACTGAAAGAGTCGTCAAGCATTGGAACAGGCTGCCCAGGGAGGTGGTTGAGTCTCCATCCCTGCAGGTATTTAAAAGAAAGGTAGACGTGGTGCTTGAGGATATGGTTTAGTGGTGGACTTGGCAGTGATAGGTTAGCGGCTGGACTCGATGATCTTAAGGGTCTTTTCCAACCTTAACAATTCTATGATTCTATGGTCGCTGTCCCTCCACAAACGCTTCGCTTCAGTCACCTCACAGCTCTACCATACCATGGCTCGCAGTCTTCTTTCAGTCTCACTTCTGAACTTCCTCAGATGAGCACTATCACAAGCAATGTAGTCTCCCACTCTTCCCTTGGTGTTCCCAATCTCTGCCTTTTCCTCATGATCCTTGTTTCTTCCAGACACACTTAGTAGCTCTCAGTCCTGGACTTCACTTTCTGCTGCCATTCTGCTTTGTTGAAAACAGCTTCACTGGTATCCTCTCACCACTTACAGCTGACCACTTCAGTCCTGGGCTAGGTCTATCAGCATAGCTAGTATGCTTCACTTCCAGTGCTACATCATCTGAACTTCTCAGTCTCTTTCCCCACTTCGGCAACAGAAACTCATTTCTTGAATCTAACCTGAAAAGATCTCTTCACCAGTGTTTGGGGCTACCCTCACAGACCATTTCTCTAATTTACCTGTCTTAGTCTTCAGCTTAGGAAAGGGAGGAATAAAAAACTGAACACATTAGGAAGAAAACAGACTTCCTGAGGCAGATCTCAAATCTTTCCACCTATTGAGAATGTAAACCTAGAACTCTGTCCCCTTAATTTACATCCTAGAGAATTTAGCATCCACAGTTTCAAGCAACTGCACAGCAAAGTATGCAGGCAAGGTTCCCAATCCTTTGTTCTTCGTAATTTTTTTTTTATTTATGTGCCTATCCCTATTTCCCCTCTAATAACCACCGAGCCCTGTATTAGATTTCAGAGTTAGACATCTCTTAAAACAAGTTTAATGAAACAGTCCATTGGTAGAGAAGATTTAAAGTGATTTCACAGACAGAGAGAATACTAGATGAGCCCATCCTTAGATGAGATATCAGAGAAACCAAATGGAGAAGAAGGGTCATTCATAAAATCTGCTTACAACAGGAAAAAAATGTCCAAGCTTGTAAGTCTGAGCACCACAGCACCCATCCCACAAAAGCACACCTTCTGTGAGGTTCCTACAGCACCTTACCCAGGAGCTCAGCACAGCCTCAGGAGGAACTACTGTATTAACTTGATTCAAGGAAGTCAGCCAACCACAAGACACAAAACCATAGGAAATTCAGCTATCGACATTTTCCTTCTCATAAGACAACTTGTTAGTTTTGCAGCCTTTAAGGAGAAAAAGAACCTGCAGCAAATTCACACCAATATATATAAGAACTGGTAATGATTTTGGTAGTAAAACAGCTCCTCTTGCTAGCATTGCTGACCCCAAAATATTCTCCCACCTTCTACTCCATGCAGGAAGCACAGCTGCTTCTCAGCCTCCCCTGCAGGGTCCTTTCAACTAGTCAGCCTGAGAAATATTCCTTTCAGACATTGGTTATATATGCACCGACTACAGAAGTATAATAGAATACAAGAGCTCAGTGGGATTGCTGATATGTCTTGAATTAACCACAGGAGTAATTCTTTAAGAATTAAGCAACAAGGTAGGATCCTGTTTAGTGTGTTTCATCTAGCTGTATATTTTGTTAAACACATAATCTAACAATTCATCAACACATACACGGATGAGTTGATTCAGCTAAAATGTTAGAGCCAAGTCCTATAATCTAAGTATTTTTCTACACTATATCGAAAAGTGTCAGATATAGGCATCTAAAAGCCAGAATTTTAAGATAACACCTCATTTTTATACTTCGTCATGTGCATTCATTTCCAACAATTATGTACTTCACCCAGAAAAAAAAAGAAACCTGCACTTCAGCAATGCAGACAATTGTCCATGTGCATGTGCAGACATTCAGTTTATACATTCAGTTGCTGCAGCTGAGCCGGTAACACAGCTCTTCATGTTAGTTTCGCACTTCTTTCTTTGGGGGTAGAAGGAACTTCTGGAACCAGAAAGGACTGGTTCCAATTCACCTGGAATTAAATATATCTATATAGATAATTATATATCTATACATAGTCATAATCTATCTATAGTTGTATAAATAATGGGTAACTTCTCGCAGAAACTAAAATACAGACCAGATGTCCAAGGCAAATCTTTCCTGCAACATTAGAATATGATAGCTATTACTGTGCACCTTGATTTCCATTTGCTGATCTCTACAAAACACCCATCTTTTCATTTAAATTTAGGCTATCTTAAATAATAGTATTCAAATGGTCATTAGCTGCTTATTAAAAGAAGCTTGTTGTGAAGTTGCGAATCTGGTCAGGTAACATTTCAAGGCTCTGTTTTCCCAGTAGCTTGCTGAAAGTATGGGGAAGCTGTAAAATTAGTTATTATTTCTCCTAACTTATAGGACTGAGGAAACATTTATTACTTACTAGCTCCCAGTCAAGGCTCCTTCTGACAAAATATAGGGAGCATAAAATTTCAAACTGAAACATTTCCCGATGGCTAAATCAGTTTTCCATATGAAGTGACATATATATGCCTGGTCAGAACCATTACTGCCAAATTACCAACAGGTTTTATGTGCAGGGAGCTAAAGCAGTTTTAACTGCATGATCACAAAAGTAAAGACGCTAAAAGAACCTACTTTGCTAGGGTTCCTACCCCTGATTAATAAATTTAACTGACTTCACTGCACTGAGACCCACAGTAATTCTAGAACTGCAAGATATCTGATACTCCCCAGACCAATACAGAATGATGCTTTAAGCCTGCTAAATCAAAGTCACATTCTACATAGTCAACGGCATTGCTAAAGCAGCAACAAGAAGCAAAGGGATTACAATTAGGATGCTATTATATTTGAAATGGAGCACAATATAGGTCAGCATCCACCAGCTCAAACTCAGACTACAGCTGCATCAGTACAAACTTGTACTCTGCTAGTTAGCCATGCCATGTTGCACAGCTTACCAGCTCAGGCACGCTGATAACATAAAATACTGCTCTGGAGCCTTGAGCTAGGACCTCCGCTTTGGATCACAGGAATACCGGTTGCTCAGAGCTTCTGGGTATCTGCATTGTGCTATGCTGCAAAGACAGCACAGCATTTCTTGCAGTTACTGCTTTCTTTCTCTAGCTACTGTCATCTCACACACTTAAAACTAGGGTCTCCAGACCGAGGGGAGTTCTGTGAGTCCCTGACAATGATGTAGCCATTCTTAAGGGCAGGTTTCCGAGGAGCAGCCTAGCACCCTCCAGAGCACTTCAAGGTATGTCATATAAGCCACCTGTAAGTATTCCTCTCATACGATCTCAAAATCCTGGACAGGCATTTTCCTCTCCTGCCCAGCTACGTAACCTGACAACACACAGCTAGTTGGTCTGGGAGAGACAGTATTTTTTGCCTGAAGATGCACAAGTATTAGCTATGAGCCATGGAAGGTTTGGTCACTTTGGGAAGAGAGTTCAAGTAGCTGAGATGTTTTCAAGGTTAACATAAAATCTTGATGGACATTCGGCAGCAGAAAAAGAGGAAAAAAAAAAAATTCTTAGGTTCCCAGTGCTTCTCCTTTTCCTGACTAGTATGTATGTGCTTCTTCATGGATGAGTCACATTCAAGCTATATTGCCTGCTCCCTTTCCCCACTCTTCTCAGAAACACTGAAGATCATGCCTTATTTCTATATGTAGACAAAATTTGAAAAAAATTGGAATTGTAATGATTATTAAGATTGTTCAGATGCACAGCTGCTATGATTTCAGAATTACACCAATATAAAGGTATAGAATCAGAAATTAACTTTACACCCATTTAGAATAGCAATTTAGCTGCTGGGTGGGTGATTAGCTTCTGCTTCACTTTGTAGCATAGGTGTTGCAAGCTTCCCAGAATGGATTAGGAACTTCATCCAATAGATTACCAGCCACCACAAGAAGCCATTGCATTGGTGATGTCCTGTATCTCTTTTGTCCTTTACTAACAGCATGATATTTTAGGCATTGACTTCCATGTATTCGTCTGAAGTAGAGGTTTCCTAAGTGTCATTCAAGCAGGCCATTAACAGGTAGGACGTGAGGACAGAGCCCACACACCACCACTTACTAGCATCTATTTTCTTCTCTGCCTCCATTTTACCCAGATTAAGTCAATCCTGGTTATCCCAAATTTAATTTCGGTTGCTGTACCTGGTGCTCCACAATTCTCTTCCAAAAAGAGGCATCAATGCAGCAGACGCCATCTTGGAAACTATTCCATGAACTTCCCACCCCTTATACTCCATGGTTAGCTGATGAGTCATTGCCTGTTCCCTTCTCTCCACTCTTCCACTTGCAACAAAGCTCAATCAAGACTAAACACTGGGATGTGCCATCACAGGACTCCGCCCAGAGACAGATGCAAGACCCAGCCCACCTCCCTCATTATCTCTTCCAGATGGCCCCTCTTCTTGTGGCCTAAGATTGCTGGGGACAAGATCTGAAGGTCCCTATGGTCTCATACAATCTTACATTCCTACAACAAATTACACTAAGAATATACTCATGTGTAACTCATTTAACCTCCACAAACAGGCAGACTAGCAATTGTCTGGACATATGTTACTTCAAAAGAAAAAAAAAACCCCACAAATCAAAAAACCCATAAAGTATGGGAAAGCATATAGTAGGTAGAAATCAACACAGAGAGCTGTTTGGCTTTTACTTTAAAGAAAGTTTTAGTACTTACTGTCACACATAATTAGATAAAATACACAGGCAATATGAAAAGTATGGGATTATCAATAATCAGGAACTGCAAGTCACACAGAAGAATCCAGCTCAAAACAATTGAGTGAACAACCCTTCATATCAGGATATTTATAATGAAAAAGTAGGGGGTGGATAGATGGGGGAACACATTTAACGTGATCTTCTGACAGATTCATACAACAAGATAATAGAACAACTGTACAGGGAGCTACAGCATACTGAAACACTTCATGGGCATTTTTGAGTTTTCTCATGGAAAGTTGTGGCTGAGACTAGTAACTAGTTTTACAGTCTGTTGTTAAATCTGATTAAATGCAAGAAACTGTTTCAGCATTGGTCTGTACCCGTGCATGTTTCCTATGAGAATTGTAGGGATGACAATTAAATAAACCACTTAAAAACTACAGGATCTGTAACTATTCCACAAAATTTAAATTAACCAAAGAATACAACGATAAAATCCAAGACAGATTTTTAGACTCATTCAGGTATCTGAATATTAACTGGATGAAGGTGTTTTAATTGGTACTTTTTGTGTATCTTCTCCATATTCATCTCAGGCTCATGTTCTAGAGTATTACATATCAGGCTAATTTTTGTATGTTGACCTTGTTAAAAAAGAAAACCAAAGAAAACCCCACCCCACACTATTAGCAGTGATGTCTGTTGAATTAACCACAATGACAGCAAAATTAAAGGCAAAAATGCCAAATTTTTGCTCACGTACATTGTCTGACATTTATTTTAGGGAAATATATAGATGAACCTTTATGCTAACAAAACTGTTACGAATTGAAGCCCTTTTACTGCTCTAATTTTTTGTTGCTCAATCAGTTAAAAATAACATGCCTACCTTGTTATCTAATATTCATGTCAAATAGTGAGAAAATATCTTCTAATTGTATAACCCTTCTAGTAAACAAAATCACGTTACAGCTTCTTTTGCCATGTCGTTATATTGAAGCTAAGAACATAGCAAGCATAAGAGAAACAGCAAAGAACTGTTTCTTATTTAAAATTGGAAAACTCTTGTTTACAAATTTAAATTGCAATTAAGTCTTCAAAGGGATGAAATGGTAAGTAGAACAAAGAAACTGTCCAGACATTGCATTAGTGTCTTTGATCTTCTTTATAATGTAGTCTTAATGCCGGATATAGAGATTAAGGAGGAAAAAAGGGGACTAGAAGCATTTACAGTAAATAACTAAATTGATCAGAAAAACTATTTAAAATTGCAAGGATTTCCAGTACCATTTTTTCCATTCCAAAGTTATTATGGGAGGATCCACCTAGAAAACAAACTACCTGAAGGAAGATCTTCCCTTCTGTGTTTGGTTCTAGCTGTGGTCAAGCCTGAATTTCTTGAGCCTAGAAATTACTGTACAGCCTGCCTTTCTCCGAGAGGACTTAGAATAGAGGAAGATTGACTCTGAATCTAAGTTTGGAAAATAAGACTAGATGCTGGGTTCATCTTAGTTCAGAGAATGGGAAGAACTCTAGACACACAGGTCATATAGATCAAGAATGTAAATATTAAACAAAATTGTAGATTCTACTTCCTGTGACCATGGGAGCTCAATCTTCCTCCTCCTCAGAGTATGCTCTCTTGTAAGAGAGATATGGATGGGCAAGTGTCTTCGCATTTCCTCTCCCCTGGGCTTTGGGTCAGCAGTGGTGTCAAGGAGAGGGAGGGAGTACAGCTTTTGGGCATTCAAGAGCTCTAGGACACAGTCCACCATCTCAGATTAAGTGTCCCCAGTTGTCCTGGAGCAGCTCATTACAGACCTTACCAAGGCTTTCCATTCCATCTCTTAAGCCCTGCAAAACAAGGCATTAATAAATCTATCCGTAGCTATGACATAGATTGTCAGGTTTCCAAAAAACGGGACAATTTTATTTGAAGCTCCTGGATAAACAGCCAGTTGTAGTGTGCTAATTCTTTTCTCTGTTTTAGTAAAACAAAAATAAATTAATCATACACTGAGGATGTGTCTCTTATTTTTCCCCCAGAAGCCATTGACACAGCTGCCAATCTATGCCAGTGAAGAAAGACAATCTACACACAAACAACTGGCAGAAAACAGATTCCACAGCTTGACCACTGCACTGATAAGCCATACACTCTGGTAAGGATTTTGATAATCATCCCAAAGACAGAAGTGCAATGGGTAAAAGCGAGAATAACAATCATGGTAAAAAACCAAAATTATATCACTTACTAAAAGTAGGTACCAAGGATCAACCTGAGAACTGATCTTCCATGCAAAATAATTATCTGAAATGTCCAGAAATGCTTGGCAGGCATGATTTTATTAACTGGATCCGATAGCTAGCTCTCTTTGTATAAAATAATAATCCTGCCTGCCTGGGGAAGACAAGGGCAACATTGCTTTCTAAGCTGTAGCTATGGAAATACATTTCACAACAATTGCTTTGTACAGTTTAAAGACAGCATTCTTTCCGTCTATTCTTTCTATTATGTCAATACCGAAAGTAATGACAGTATTGTACCACTTACTGTGCTTTCTATTGATCATTCTACACAACTTTCTGTGAGGTCAAGGGTAAGAAAAAGATGCCACAAGTGGAAGGGTTATAATCTCTTTTTCTTTCTTCAGGCAGAACAGAAAAAAAAAAAAAAAAAGAAAAAAGATGAAGTCACGATGGAATAATAGGGCATGACAAAGTGGATGACACTTAGTCACAAAAGGGACTCGTTCTCTACAAATAAGGTACTCTAGAAACTGTACCAGCCTGCATAAAACAAATGAAGGAATAAAGCATATATAATCAGACTAGAAAAAAAGCAATGTAGGGGAAGATAAGAGCTGTGACATGGCAATGCCGACAGTCAGAGGTGGAAGTTGTCAGTCAAACTTCTTAAACCCACCCTTTCACACTAAAAATACATGAAGGTACATTTGTCTAATCTGAGAATAGACAGGCACCTTGGGTCCCATCCTCAGCTGGTAGAAGTGACAGCGATCCCATCAATTCTATAATTAAGCTCACACATCTGCTTCACTGAATCAAAATCACTGAAAGTTAATTGCAGGATTTAATAACCTTTCTTTCCTAAGAAAGGGTTGGTTTATTGTACTTTTCTAAAGCCAGGTGCAAAAGAATATCACTAGATAGCAATCTAACTACAGTATAGTTAAACTCACACTCACAAGCCTCCTCAATTAACTTTAATGAAGTATCTGTGCTACAAGAAGTGATAAAATTATATTTTTAATTGAAAAATAAATTCTTCAAGTAGCTATAATTTGTACCCCTCAGATCACAAAACACATAACAACAAGACCTTTATAAATCTAATTTAAAAATGAGCAAAATCTTGCTGCAGCCAGCAGGTTGCTTTGCTTTCCCCACATCCCCCTCCAACTATTTCAACATGCAAGGCAGATGCGTCACTTTTGATCTTGAAAATTTACTAGGGAAAATACACAGGAAACAATTAAAACTGGGCACACAACAGATGATGTATTCTCTTCAGGCTCAAATTCATTATTCCCATCGCTTTCCCATTGCTTTAATACAGATTAAATGTCTCAGCATTGTTGCATATACTAAAATACACATTTAGGAATGCTGAGAGAGAAGGGACAAATCATCCTCCCCTACATCTGCTCTATCTCTCACATTGGGAGAGTAAAGATTACAGTTTTTAGGGACCAGGGCTGTCTTTCTGCCTACTGGTTGGCAATAACATTAAACCACTCACTAGGTTGGGATAAAGGCACAGTTCCTGTCCCCAGAGTTTTTCTTAAGTGTTTATGGTAGACTATGCAAGAGCTCATGGCCACCAAGAAGAAGCACTGTATTAACATGCTCCTCAGAGCAGGCATCTCCTTGCAAGACTGACTTCAGCACAGGCTTAAGGTCTTGTGTCCTCCCTCTCAACTTCTAAGCACCACCTGCTTCGTTTGCAATACCCCTTAACCCTTTGTAATTAAGACTAGCTACTTTGCACCAGTGCACTTTTGCCTTCCTAAGGCAGGTTATCTGACAGTGTAGACCCCCTCCAGGCTTCCCTGAACAAACTTGACCTACTCTTGGATACACCTACCTGCAATACAATTGCATTCCCATTTAAAACCAATAAAAATAAAGCTCATTTCTATTAATATTATTTGAAAACAATCCATTTTACCAAAGACAAAGGCCATGTATTCCCTTGCACAGGCCCTTTGCTTAAGATAAAACAAATTTTTATTTGTTAAAACACATACTCCAAATATATTGAAAAGCAGCTCTAATTTGTGCCTAGTTTGCCTCTTGCAAATGCGCTGCCTTGCAGCTGGGCAGCCACTGCTGCAGAGGGCTGCTCTGATAAACCTGGAATTTGGAGTTAGTGTTACACTAATTCTCTGGGCACAGGCCACACAAAATACTTCTCAATCAGAATAGTACCATCTAGCCAGGCCTTTTCAACTTTAAGTTTCATTTGCTTTTCCTCCAGGTTTTTTTTTGCCAGCACCCTGAACTGTGAAATGAAGTATTTCTTATTCTGCTCTTAATGTTAAGCTCCATGTTAAGGCCTTCAGAGTTTTTGGCATCATTAATTTTGTGGCTTTGCCCACTCAGTGTTTTGTAGCACGCCATTACAAAGAAATGTGTTTGCTTGGTGAGGCTGTGGGTGGAGACATCTGGGGTTTAGGGCCCTGGATATCCATGAAGTTCCCATAGAAACAAGTTTCTCGGCCTTTCCTTCTGTTGGGTAGGGTTTGAAGACAGGAGGCACGCTTCTGCAGTTGGCCTGAGTTACACAAATGTCCATATCGCAGGATGGTCAGCTCTTTATCAGACCAGGAGACAAAGACTGGCACTTCCAGTCACACTGTACTGGCTCAGTCTTTGAGGTCCCTGATTTACCCCCAAATACCAGCCAAAATGGCAGCCATCACCAACAGAGTGTTTTTTTCCTCCTTGAAGATCAACAGGGAAGATAAGCCCTGAACCACAGAGGGTCAGTTTTTCTGACAGCTGCTCTGGATACAGGTAATAGCAGGCCAACTGGTAAGAGAAGGTAAGGGTTTAGGCACGTGGCACGAGTTGCTATCAACTCGAGGTTGCATTGGGTCACACTCAGGGGTAAGAACATCACCCAAACCTCTACCCTACTCCATACTGATCACCCAGTCTGTTATCATGCCTATTGTAACTTCAGTACCTTAGGAAGGTCTAGAAAGAGAGCACAAGACAGTCCTTGTCTTCTCTTTGCTCTTCTACTACCTTATGTAAGATTTTCTGAGGATGTTGTTGCAGGATGGACATAACACATCGTACATTTCCGAAATAAACTAGTATTCCCAAAGCTTGCATCTCTGCTAACAACTTCCATTCACATCTCCATCCCTACTCAACTTAATTGCTAAAATCTTATTCCCTTGCCCTTGATTCCCACGTACAGCACGTAACCATGACCAGAATACTGCTGCTTCCCTTCCAGGACATGTTCATGCTCCATACTTCTACACAGACCTGGACACAACTGAGCAGCCTTCTAATTCTGGATCTAGGCCTAAATCTAGTTCCCACATTTAAACTCCTCTCAAATGGGTACAAACCATTATCATTACATGCTCTTCTTTATTCTTTGTGCTTAATGCAGACTTCATCTACATTGCTTATTATCTGTGCTTCGCTATTTTGAAGTAATTTAAAACCACAAGAGAAGACATGTTTTTCCTCTACCTGCAGTATTTGACTTCCAGTTTCCTGGCAATATCTGTTATTTAACTCTGCAAAGACCTTATTTAAATCTTCAAAACCGCATTGTGATTCAGTTTATATGAATGACATTATTCAGCAGCCTTTTTTTTTTTTTATCAGTCAGGCTATTCAAGTAATTGTTCCTTCTTCACCATCTTCTTTCTTTGCTGTCACGGCTTCTGTACCACCTGACCCACAACGCGACTAGCGGATTTACTCTTGCAAGACCACATGGCTTCCTTGGTTCTTCAGTATTCTCACATGCACATAACAGCACTGGTTGGATAGTTTAATTACATGACAAACATCATTCCCCCTGATTATGACTTTGATTCCTCCCTCCCACAATAATAAGTTAATAGCTGCCATCTGCCTATTAAAATACTTTGAGCAGAAGATAATCTTCTGTTCCTGGCATAATTGCCCCTCTAACTCTGTAATGTACATACATTTTACTTGTCTCTAAGGAAAATCTGGTTGTGTTTAAATACAACTATCTCTGATCACTTTTTAATCAAAATTTAGCATGCACCAACCCAGCAGAGAAAGAACATAAAGCATTTGAGGCTTTCAGGAGATATTTTAAATAAACACATTCATTCCAATTCATTCTCTAAAAATCTGCCAGCGTTTCCTAGAGTGACCTATCTGTGATCTACTCAGTGGAGTTAAGAACATTTTAATTAAAGCGCGAAGCATAGGAAGAGGAATTAAATAAGCACCTAAAATGCCTGAGCCAACATCAGGATGACAAGTTATTACTAAAGCACAATGAAAACAATTATTCCAAGGCAACTGTGCAAAAAGTATTTTAAGACTTCGAGATGGTTTTGAGTAACCTTTTTGTAACCACTAACCTGCAGCGCCTTAGTTCCACCCAGGCGGCAGGGCAGTTTCCTGGTGAGGAAACAGGTGAAAAGACAACATCTGAACAAACAGGTGAACACAGAAAAACCTAACCCTTTCCTGAAGAAGCAAACATCAAAAGCATCAGCTCTCTTCAGCCACCATTTATAAATACTTACAGAATATAAATGATACAACCTTTTAATTTCATACCTTACATAGTTTTTAATCATGTTTTCCATACTTTACTTACAATTTATAAATTGGTAACTTTATTTATTAGGCAATTATTAAATACAACTTTAAAGCATAGCATTAATATTAGAGAGAGAACTTATATATCAGATGGCTAAAGAGGAGGGGTGTTGCACAAGTTAAAGCAAAACCCAGGCAGAAATCAGATGCTAGAAATGGAAAGAAAAAAACCAGAAAGAATGATTCTCAAAAGAGAAACAGTTTTGGCAGGATCTGGTCCCTTGGGGCCTGGGAAAGCAAATAACAACTTCACTGACCAGCAAACAGAAGTAGCCCTTTCAGCAAGAAAGCACATGAAAATAAACTGTACTGCCTGCTACAAAAACATTTAGTGCAAACACTTTTTACTGGGAAAGCCAACACTGTATCTATAGACGCTTTATGCTTACATGAATTTAAAAAAAAAAATAATGTTTTCAGAGTGTAATTTTATATCCCTTTCTGCCAAAAGCACCACTAGAGCCCTAGTTCCTGTGTTTTCCTAAATCTGAACCTTGAGTTTGCATTTTGAGGATGTGTTGTTGTTAAAAGTACTTTAAATTCTATTATCTTACAAAAACATTAAAAGTCTAATTTTGCCTTTACTGTCTAATTTTGCTTTACTGAAAAGCGACTGCTTGCCATTACACATTTTAAGTACTGTCATTAATTTAGAACACTTTACTGACTAGGTTCTTGGTGGACAGCAGGGATAACTGCATGCCAAGGTAAGTCAGTGGTGATAGCAGGACAACTTCACAAAAACCAAACTCCAGAAGACCACCAAAAAAAAACCCAGAAGAAAGCATCTTCCTGCTAGCCCTCCTTGCTTCAGAAGGAACCAACTGCTCAAGGTGCAGTGCTACCTTCCCTTTTCTGGAAGTGACTCACATTAGACCTCCTTGTGATCTTTATAACCACTACCTGCTTCTCCAAGCTCCCTGGATTCTCCTTCAGTGACTAGAAATGCAAAGATGTAAAAACTGCCCAAAAACTGGATCCCTGATTATGTAGGTCCTAAGCATCTGAAAGTCCATTACTTGAACAACAGGCTAAATGAAAGAAGCTGTTGTATCTGGCCACAGGATACACACATGTAATCGTGACCTTTCCTTATTTCTGTAAAACTGTCTATATAAAATTTACTGTTGTATTATTCTTACTTGGTTGTTGTAAAAGCCATGGCTTTCGGCTACAAAAATGAGATGTCTTTCAGCAATCAGCCTTATGTAAGAAAACTTAATGACAGCTAATGCGGAGACAACACCGAAACTCCTAGTATCTTATGCGACTGTTCGCAGTGAGAACTTGCTCACCTGCCTGGGAATCCAATAGCAGATCCTTCACTTTACCATGCCATTAATATAAACACAGTACCCTTTGACTGCAATAAGGAAGAAAGAATCAAAAAGTTCAAGAAATCTTGCACAAGAGTAATTAACAAGAACATTCTTTTAGAAGGCTTTTTACTTATCCAGAGTTTAAGTCCAATAAGCACAGAAAAGGTAAAATGTGCCAAGCAGGAGAGGGAAAATGGAAGACTCATAGGTGTAAGACCTTTATCATCATGATAAGATGGTACTGGAGGCAGCATCACTTCATGTACATCGCATTCTTGAATTCATTTAAAACTTTCAGATAAGAGCATTTGCAGAAAGATCCTCACTGCTGACATTCTACTTCTTTTTACACAGTGAAAAAGAGAGGGAATAAGAGCAAAAGAGAAAGAAAAGGAGATTTAGTGCTGAAGTGCAATACAAACACTTGCTAAATGACTGTGTCTTTTATAGTTATCCACGTGCAACTCCATGTCATCCATGCCATGGATGCAGAAGTGTCATGATGATAGCCTAGTTAGCTATTATATGATTTTCATCCATGGATCTCAAAGATGACTAAGCAGCATTACCTCTGTCCCAGAAAACCAAATCAATCAGCTAATATGCCCACGGTTTTGGAGAAGGTCAGCCTGATATCTGATACCCAGATTTGTCAGTCCCCTCTCACCATTTCTCGTACACGATGGGTGTAGAGAATGCAGCAGCCAAAATGCCCAGTTTAGAGAGCAGCGATATGACTACAGCAGACTATGTTTCTAAAATTCAGCATGCCACTGTGCATTTCTAGGAGATACAAATAAAACCCGGTAAAACTAGCCTGCACAGACCTTGTATTTATATATTACCCCAAGCGGTATTTTCTGATTAATAAGAAAGATCTAATTTTATCCTTAAAAACACTTTCTGAAACAAAGGCTGACTACAGTCTTTCTAAACCCAAATTTCAGGATTATGCTAAAACAAGCTACTGAACAATATCTA
This sequence comes from Phalacrocorax carbo, assembly GCF_963921805.1. NCBI lineage: Eukaryota > Metazoa > Chordata > Aves > Suliformes > Phalacrocoracidae > Phalacrocorax > Phalacrocorax carbo. The sequence goes on from NC_087515.1 coordinate 70,941,579, forward strand.
AATTTCTAAATACAGCCACACAGAACATACTTCAACCCATCTGCAATCATCTGCCAAGCTTATGCCACACCCTTGACCTTCAGGCGCCACAAGGCCTAAGCAAAGCACCTCAAAAGTTCCACGCATTTCTGTCCTGTACTGGAAAAGTCAGCAAGGCACATCAGAACATCGTCAGCAGACTCATCTTTCCACTAATGCACTTGAGAACAGAGACTGAGAGCAGGCTCAGACTATACTTGGGCTGCCTCAAAGTAGGAGTCATACCAGCAGTCCTGTGAAAATAAAAAGATACAGGAGAAAAAATAGAGCAAGAATTTAAAAATGTGTTTTAGAGTTTGATGTGTTTCGTTTTGCGTGTTCTGCATTTTATATCTTCATGGTTGTAAAACTGGCAAAATTACACTGCCTCATAGGACTGGCCCTAGATTTTAGAGGAGGCATCTCTCTCCTGCCTCTTTTCCAAATCTCACTATATTCTACTCTCAGTTCTCATGTGTAGCATGAGACCATTCAACTTTTCTCAGCCTCAGCAAACTGAATTTCGTCCTGTGACAAATGTCACCAAGCTGAAAGCAGTACAGGTTCAGAAGGGTAAACCAGAAGCACTGCATTTGATTTCAGACATTTATTTGCTTAAAATCCAATATACCCGATAACTTATTCCATGCATACATTTTCTCTCCTTTTAGTATAAAAAGGATGAAAGAGGAATTATCTTGAGCTCTGGGCACTCCTGTTAAATATTTAAAAAGCCTATTATAAATTACAACCCTACCATTTTCACTTGACCTCATCTTCATGTGATCTTATTAACACAGCAGCTGAGACTTCCATCATGCAGTCAAATATGCAGGTTATCACTGGCTGGTTCAATTACTCCTGACCCTTTGCGCGGTCCTCTCTCCTGCTTTCCAAATCTCCAGTGTGAAAAGTCACATGGGTTGTTCAGATGAGAGACAGATGAAGACATCCACGGCATTGTCATTATCAGAGGACATTCACAGTTTTAAACTAGAAAGCAGGACTACTCAGGTCAGCCACTTAATCTGGACCTAGAGCAGAATGCGTATAATGGGAGGCAAATACACAGTTCTGATTTGCCTGTCTTTCAGAGAGAAACATTGCTCTTCAGACTTCCCAACTTTTCACTTTAAAAACGACTGACAGACATAGGACAGAAAACAAAGATGCTCTTATGGAATTTTTAGCACCTAGCGTAAGTATTGCTGGTGTGTTCCTGGGATCAGCTAGCTCTGGGACCATTAAGAAGAAAAAAGTGACCAAAGATAAAAGCACCCAGAGGCTTAAAGGCACAATCTATGTAAAGTACAATTTATGATTTTTATTACACATATTAATTTGTTTACACTGAACAGTTATTTCTTTAGAAAATATTTGAAAGTTAATTGCTATTATTCTCTGTCTGGTAGACTATCTCATCTAATCAGCATGAATGCTGCAAGGAATATTCAATATACCTAAGTATAACAGTAATTCCGTTTCAGACCATGAAATCTCCCTACTGCTTTAAGGTCAACATCAGAGCATTTAACTTTTGCAGATTTTGGGTCATGGACATATGTTATGTTGTGCCTTCAATCGCACAGAAACTCCTGATGTTAGCTGTGACCTCTATGCAGTACCTTGGTACAGTTACGCGTAATACCTTTTTTTGTCAACAGCTGCATTAAGATTTATAAAGTTGATTCATGCTGCTATGTAAAAATACTGACAAAAATTCCTTTTGTGCTCTGAAGAAATCTACATTTTATACTTGTATTTCTTGAAAATGAAATTGATCTACTTAGGCATAGCCTCCCTTCAGGACAATATAAAATGGCACAAACACCACAATTATGTAGAAAAGTCCTTTTGAAGAAAATCTTTAGTGTTAAATATGAGGAATTCAACAGTGCTTTCAAATGTATAGCTTTTACTCCCAGCAGAGCACCCTGGAACAAACCATTCAGGATTCTTTCCTCTGTGGGCATCTAAAGGTTCCTTAGAAGCAATTTGTCAACTCATTAAAATGTATATGTGTTTCTCCCTCTGCTTAAGCAGATACCTGAAGTGGGTTTTTTCCCCAAGCAAATTTGCTATTGTTTTGTTAGTAACCTCCTATAACTATGTTCTGCAAATTGCATAGTGGGATTGAAAACTTCAGATTTCGGGCCAGTGCTTAGATATACTTAATTGAATCCAACGGCATTAGACATGTACACGTTAAATTCTTTTTGCCAGCAAGGCTCCGTAACTGCAGTAGCAGGCACTGAACTAAGCCTAGAAGGAAAGAGGGACGTTTTGGAACAAAAGCTTGCTGGCATGCAAACACCTACCACACAGATCTTAGCTTGTACCGCTAGGGTATCAAAGAAAGGTATTTTTTAAGTAATGACAGGCTGTTCTGAGAAACTATAGAAATAAAACATACAGGTGAGAAACAAAAGAAAAAAAGTAACTTAAGAACTGAGTACAGCCTTGAAAAGTCCCATATTTCTCTGTCACCTAAGTTCAAGATTGAAAAAAAAAAAACAAAACCCAAAGAAAAAGCTCCTGAGCTCCTGCATTGCATGCAGAAAAATGAAGGACAAAGCATCCCAAATTAGATAAAATTAAGCAATACAAAATGCTTTTATATTGTCTCACTAGCCAATGGACATTCATCCAGAAGAACTGTAAGACCTCTGGCAGTAATAGAGTTGCCACCAAGAACACGTTAGCAAAACATATTTATTGGCTCAGTAATTGCTCATCTTACTAGTCAGGGAATGTAAAAAATTCACATGCACATATACCGCTATCTGGCTAATTAGAATCAGATACTGTTTTCCATCAGTTCTACAAAACAAGAAACGATCAAATCCTTTACCAAATGAAGTTCCTGTTTAAAGCACAGGAGCTCCCACCATAGTATTTGTACAGATGTACCTGGAAAATTAGTTTAAATAACAGTCTTACGCTATAGTCTTAATACTGACTTATAAAACCTCAGGAACTGAGCCACAGATCTATTTATTTTGCCAGTCAGCTTCAGCCACGTATCCACTAGGACACCACGTACACCTTGCTTTTGCCGGAAAGGCTTTCTCCTTCACAAGCACCATGAACTCAAATTTCCTAATGTACTCCTTTACGTGCAACCGTGTTTGCAATCAGCATTTACCTCTTTTATGTGTATTTGTTTAGGACAGTTTTTAACTCTTCTGGAAGGCGATCTTGTCAGTTAATTTCAATGAGCATATGTCTCCCCCTTACCCCACCTCCCTATTTTATAGATGACACGAAGTGGTGCCCAAACATTCTTGCTTTCCCAGAAATATTTGTACCACCTGCTTAGGACTGTTGACTTCAGGACGTGCGTGGCGAAGTCATAAGGTTCTTCAGAAAAGATAAGCAAGACCGTAAAGATGATCAAGATCTGCGTACGCTAAATACCTCTGGTTGGCCCAAACATCATCTAAACCTTGCATGAAAAGTTTCTTCCGTTCTTTGGAAGCCAATTAACTTTACCCAGAGAGAGAAGAATAGCTCACTTAATCGTAACTGCTGCAAGAGAAAAAGAAAGCGTTCGCTTTAATGGAAGCCGTGCAGGCGAAACCGCAGAAACGCTTCGGCACGTCCCGCTTTAAGCCGGTCTCGGCGGAGAGCTCAGCCGTAAGCCGGGCCGCCGCTGCTGGAGGCGCCCCGGAGCTCCCCGGCCGCCCCGCGGCGCCGTCCCGAGGGCACCGCTCAGCCGCCGGGCGGGAGCCGGCACCGCTCAGCCGCAGCCCACGAGAACTCCGCACCCTCGCCGAGATCAACTTCACGCAAAGTTACGATCCGGCTCCGGGACCGCGAAGCGCCCGGGAGCGGCAGGCGGAGAAAGCGGGCGCCGCCACCCCCACCGGCACTCAGCGGAGGACAGCCGAGGGGCGCCCGGGGCTCCGCGAGCCGGCCGGGCTCTGCCGCGCTCCGCGGAGGCCCGCGGGGCCGCGACCGCCAGCGCGGTGCCGGGGAGCCCCTCACGGGCACCCCGAGCGACGCTGCTTTCACCGGCCGCCTCGCCGGGGGGTCGGGTGGCCCCCCGGGCCCCGGCTCCCCCTCAGGCTCTCCTCGCCGTCCCCGGGACGAGCGGCCCACGCCCGAGGGCTCCATCCCGACGCGACTCACCCTGTGCCTGCGGCTCCATGGCGCGGGGGCTCCCGCCGTCCGCCGCCGACCCGCGGCTCCCGAGCGCTGACAGCCGGCGCCAGGCGGCCACGGCCGCCGCTCCCCTCCCCTCCCCTCCCCCGCGCCGCGGGGCCCGGGCGGCGCCACCTGCCGGGCAGCGCGGGCAGCGCCGCCGCCGCGCACCGGTGCCCGCCCCAGGGCCGGCCCTGCCGGGGGGCGGGCGGCGGTACCCCCGCCGCCACGGCCGCTCTGCGTGCGGGGCGTGGGGGATGACCGCGAAGGAGAACGCCCTTTCACCACCCTTCGCCTGCCCGGCCGCCGCCTGCTGGCTCTCCTGCTTCTTTTGTTGTAAAAATCTAAATACTGGACTCAGAGGCAAGAGTACAAAGCTTCCAGCTGAAGGGTCAAAAGTAGCAGTGGTCGGAGGTGTTACCTCCCCGCAGAAGACCCCAGTGTCCCAAGGACAAACCTCGTGTCGGCGACCCTCTCCCATAGCCCAGTGGTGCCTGTGCCCCCCGCCCAGGCCAGCCCTCAGCCCTGAAGCTGTCCCCAGCCAGCACCCGGCCTGGCGGTTCTTCGCCATCCTTTGCCATGTCATGGCCGTTCCCCACCGAGGACAGGCACCTGGGCCGACGCCCCAGGGGAAGCGGGGAGCCCCAGGGGGCCGGCGGCACCACGCTCCCCGCCGCAGCAAACAGGCGCACCCCGTGTCACAGTGGCAGGGTGAAGCGGTCGGTGCCTGAAGGGAGCGGGTGTTCGGCCCACCTGAGTTCCCATGGGTTTCAAGTAGTATCTTCTATGTCAGAAGCACGGGAGTACATTCAAGGGAATGCTGACAGTCCCTATGCTGTCGTGGATATTTAGCAGCTTACGTAAAAATGAATTTTTTCCCATTACCTAGGTCTGTATCCTACAAGCCACTGGAAGCTGGGGTGACAATATGTAGCTAACAGTGCAGTGCAGGTTTAGTCTACATTTTGCTCATACCAACATAACTTCCATGCTTTGTTACCAGTCCGTGTTAACTTCACTTGTGGAAGGATTCAGGATACTTATTTTAGCAATGCTGCATTTGCCATGGCTGATCATCCATATATTCGTCAGTCAAACACCATGTCTAATTTGTGTATATGATGCTACCGAATGCCTTCTGGGACACGCTGAGGATGCAGAGCTTCTCAAGGCCTGTAATATTAAAGATAACAAAGCAAGAGAGTACAGTCAGCTGGAGGAAGTCTTGGTATTCGTTTGTGAAGCTATACAAAGAGGTAATACTTTTGTTGAAGAAAAACAAATCCCACAGGAAATTATTATGCAGTAAGGTTAAAGAAAAATAATATTTACAGGTAGAAAATAAGTTCTTTTCCATAAAATATTGTAGAACATAGCAGTGTCAAATTCACTTATTTCTCAACTTTGCTTTTCTAACAAATCAGAAAACTAAGACTAAGGCAGCCTTAATTTGTATACATCTAATAATGTTTTGCTTTAAAATACACATGCTGGTGATTTTGAATTTGGATTACTGTAAAACATGAATTATGATAATTTTTTTTCTAAGCAAGCTTCTCTTCATTGTGATCCGACAGCTCCTTAGGCTGGAATTTACCGCTTGCGAAAGCAGAACAGAGGTTGTCAGAAGAATGAATTCCTGTACTCGTATCATTTCAAATAAAGAGACATCCCACCATGACAAGATCTGAGCTCAGAGATGCCATCAACTTCTACATGAAAAACCCAAACCCAACTCCAGCTACAAATGCATGAAAAAGCTGAGAAATTTCTCTCAACCTGTGAAATTATCAGTAATTAGAACCATGTGCTTTTCTGAAAATATAGACAGAGGTTTTTAAAGCAGTCTAAGGAGTTTCTGTGAAACATAATGAAAACTGAACACCCAACACTGTTTTTGCAGAAGCATAATTAAAAATCCTACCGGGTCATATGCTGTTCACATTGCTGAACAACAGAAAAAATTATTAAATTTTTAGATGCTGTATTTGATTTATTCTTGACATTTGTATATATTACTTATTTTTCCACACCAGAAATTCATTCTACTGTAAAGAAAACCCACGCAGTGTTTTACTTAACAAGAATTGGCAATCAACAAAAACTAGTTCTACATTCAAGAGATCCACAAATATCTTTAGGTAAACAAACCTATAATCTTTATGAGATCCATAGTAATATGTTCATCTCAGCTTCTTACTGGAAAAGAAATTACAGAAAAAGAAACCAGTCATTTACAGATTAATACTCTCCTGTAACATACAGTTAGGAAATCATTATTTAAAGGTAAATCTGGTTATAAAATTAATATCCCATTGAAATTATTTCATTTAATTGTAAAGTAACGGATTCATTTTCTACCTACAATACAGTAGGACCTATTTTCATATTGTTCACATATACCACTGATTTGGTGAGATTCCTCAATGAATTTGCTTTGTGAGAGAATTTGTTCCACTTTTCTGTCTGAAGACATTGACATAATTCAGGCTTTGTTTTCTGTTTTGAACGGTCTTGATCAAATCGTAGCAGCTTAGTTGTTGCTCGATGTCGTGGTTTAGCCCCAGTCGGAACCAAGCCCCACGCAGCTGCTCTCTCACTCCCCCCAGTGGGATGAGGGAGAGAATCAAAAGAGTAAAAGTCAGAAAACTCATGGGTTGAGATAAAGACAGTTTAATAGGTAAAGCAAAAGCCACATGCAAAAGAAAACACAGAATTAATTCACTCCTTCCCATGGGCAGGCAGGAGTTCAGCCATCTCCAGGAAAGCTGGGCTCCATCACGTGTAATGGTTACTTGGGAAGACAAATGCCATCACCCCAAACACACCCCCCACTTCCTTCTTCCTCCCCCAGCTGTATATGCCGAGCATGATGTCACATGGTGTGGGATACCCCTTTGGTCAGTGGGGGTCAGCTGTCCTGGCTGTGCCCCCTCCCAGCTCCTTGTGCACCCGGCAAAGCATGGGGAGCTGAAAAGTCCTAGACTAGTGTAAGCACTACTTAGCAACAACTAAAACATCTCCACATTATCAACGCTGTTTTCAGCACAAATCCAAAACACAGCCCCATACTAGCCACTACGAAGAAAATCAACTCTATCCCAGCTGAAACCAGGACACCTGAGAAAGGTCATTGTCTCTCCCATCATACTGGAATTAGAGTTGTTTTTTGTTTTTTTTAAGAGGTAAGGTAGAATAAAACAAAAGCCAAATTATTAAATTTTTTAAATACTTATGTGTTTCTGTACACTTCACGTTACACCATTTTCACAATACAATAGTAAAAGGCATCAAATACATTTATTATGTTTATGGCATTACACTGGCTGGTTTTTATCCTCCAACCCAAAAGTGACACCATTCAATCTAGTGTCAGCCTTCAGTGGATCTCCCTGGGCGTGCATTTTGCCGACAGAGATTAAGGCATGATGTGGAGTATCCTAAACTCGTATTAAATTTCCATGGAAAATAACAGGGAAAAACTGTACTGAATAAGTCACACAAGTGCACACTGTCTAAGAACCATGAAATACCAGTGGAAATTGTTTGTCCTTCAGGCTGAATGATTGTTTAGTAGTGTAAACTGCAGCATATGCATACATGCATTTTGTAAGAGAAATGGCAGGCCTCAGTGAGCACAACATTGTAGCTGGGATAAAAAGTTAGATCCCCCAGCAATGGGCAGCTTAAAACTTTCGAGTAATACACCATGCATGGAAAGGCCATCCATTCTTTTGCTTCATTAAAAGGTTGGAAAACCACACTGTCATGTGTTCAGACCGGACATTACAGTTTATTTCCTTCCATTCAGAAGTCCTTGAGTTCTTTGCTAAATGCTCTGTGCTAAACGGGCAGTTCTTGGCGTGTTGTGGGTCCCAATTTTTGAATGACATAATGAAAATAGAATACGTTCAATATTATTTCAGAGTTTTTTCCTTAGCCTTTAGTAAGTTCTTTTGATTTTCATCTCTTATTCTATGTGTACTTAATGTTTAGGTCAATCTTGCAATTTAAAATTACAAAGTGTGAAATGTCAGTGTTACTACAGCATGCAACAGAGAGGAAATGTTACTTGCATTGTAGGTTTTATAGACAGGGACTTCAGCTTGGTCTGCAGTTTCACACAGTGGGGTTCTGGCTTTATGGGTCGAAAGGTACTAGAACAATACATAACAATATAAAAAATAACGCTAAGCTAAACTATACAGTTATATTGTTGAAGAACAATATTATGCGCACTAGACCTTACCTCTTAACAGTAAGCAACACTTTTAACTCGATTTTCCTCTGGTGCTTGTGTAGGATGAAATGTGTGGCTCTGCCTAAAGCATCCCAAAAACCCATGAAGGAAGTCTGTAGAGGGAATATGTTAAATATGAGAATTTCACCCGCTTCAAAGAAAGCTGAATTTAATGCATTTATTGAAAGTTGCACATATTTTCTTCTAAGGCTCCGTACTCATATGACGTAGGTTAGATAAAGGAAAAGACGTTACCTTGTCTCATGGTTTTAGCTGGGATAGAGTTGATATTCTTCCCCATAGCTTGCACAGTGCTGTGTTTTGGACTTGGTATGAAAATAACGTTGATAACACACCAATGTTTTAATTGTTGCTGGGTAGTGCTTGTACTAGTCAAGGACATGTCTAGCTTCCCGTGCTCTGCCGGGTGCACAAGGAGCCGGGAGGGGAGGGGGCACAGCTAAGAGAGCGGATCCAAACTGGGCAAAGGGATATTCCATATCATGTAATGTCATGCCCAGTGTGTTAACTGGGAGGAGCTGGGGGGCGGGGGGGAGGGGGGGCAGGCAGCAATCACGGCTTGGGGACCGGCAGCGTCAGTTGGTGGATGGTGAGGGGTTGTATCACTTGTGGGTTTTTTTTCCTTTTTATTATATCATCATCATCATTATTATTATTATCATAATCATTATTATTATCATTACTATTTTAATTATTAAACTGTTCTTATCTCAACCCATGAGTTTTCTTGCTTTTGCTCTCCTGATTCTCTCCCCCATCTCACAGGGGCTAGTAATTTAGATATAAGGTCTATCAACAAAGCTGTAACACTCTTTGCAGTTCAATATTATCCATGTCCGCCTTGTCCAGCCTAGCTTTCAGTTCATCTGTCCACCTGCACTTTGCTGCAACATTTAAGTCAAGACATTTTCTTCCTTTCTCTGAAATATGAAGCTGTTATTACACAAGGGATAAAGTAACAGATTTATCTCCACCATTTGCTATCTACTATATACACACGTATGTCCATACAAGCTCCTGTAATACTTTCCAACTCTATATTGACATTGATAGATATTGATATGAGTGAAGACATATTACCTGCCAGGTGAGCTTTGGGAACATGGGGATGTCACCATTGGGGATGTCTATACTGGCACTAGGATATCCAATATTAAATTCTTGGAAGCACAGAATGTTCCCAGGTCCTTCTGTCTCCCTCCCGCACATGGGTCTCAGATATAGCCTGAAGGCTGTAAAAGACATTTTTCTCTCATGCATTCTGAAGATATGTGAACCCAAGACAGCTGTACTGGGTCGGAGGAAAGACGCAGATGAAAGATCCCCTTAGCACAATAGCTATTTGTGCTGGTTTTGGCTGAGAAGGGGTTAATTCTCCTCACTGTGGGGGTCGGCTACCTTTCCAGCGTCCCGTGCTCTGCCGCGTGGCGGGGGGGGGGGCTGGGAGGGGCAGGGCCATGGTGGGGGCGGCTGACCCCGACTGGCCAATGGCAGGTTCATTCCATACCACGTGACACCATGACCAGTATATTAAGGGGGGGCAGTGGCGGCTCGGGAGCGGCGCGGCGTCGGGTCGGCGGGCGGTGAGCGGGCGTGGCGCGCGCGGTTTGTTCCGGCGGTTCGTTCCCCCCCCCTCCCCCGGGGCTTTGCGCCTCTCGTTGTTCTCCTTTACATTGCATTTCTGTTGTTGTTTCTTTTAATTTTAATTATTAAACTGTTCTTATCCCAACCCACGAGCGTTACCCTTCTGATTCTCTCCCCCATCTACCGGTGGGGAGTGAGCGAGCGGCTGTGTGGGGCTGAGCTGCCGCTAAACCACGACACTATTTAAAACCATGCTTTCCCCCTTACACTTCCCGGCCTCCAACCGTTTCTAATTCAGGGACGTGAATCTCAGTGGATGTCTCTTCCATGAACATATTTGGCCTCCATGGGCCCACAAATTTTAGAGCTCTCTAAGAGGCATACTATGGCAGAGAGCTCCACAGATTAATAACCTGGTAGTTGAGGTCCTTGTTTCTTTTGAAGCTGGCTCCCACTACGTTCACTTGAACTGAAAAGTCCAATATATTTTTACTGACCATGGAAAAAAAATATTCTGTCTGATATTCTTCAGTACATAGAAGACACTATGAATGTGATTTAATTGAAGAGTTTGTTGAAAGACCTTGGTATGGGTGTAATTGGACTTAACGACCCCCTAAAACCACTCCTGTTAGAAAAAAATCAGACTTTTCACCTTTGGGAAAAGAGTGACAGTGGTTTTGGAAAGTCAAGTTAGTCTCAAACACCTTTTTCCATGATTTCTTGGAAGTTCTGCTGCAAAACCTCTTGATAACTCTTGGTCATCATCTTCATGACCCTTCACTGGGAGAAGCTGATTAATGCTGGAAGAGTGAGCTGAGTAACTGCCTTCCTTGAGTGCCCTTTCCTGAAATACATTGTAAAGCGCAACTACATTAAAAGAAATGAAAACACAGTTAGGTAGGGGCAGCATCTTCCACTTACAGCTGTAAGAAAACATATTTCACAGTCCCACCAGCTGTTTAAAGCAGCAACAGGACTGAGTTTATGTAAATACCTGTTTGGTATGAACCTTCTTACAGAAAAATACCAAAATAAATATAAACAATCAAAGTGTGCTCCATTTATGAATGTCATTTTAAATTTGTAAGTTCAGATGAACAAGCGGCTACCTTAAACACACTTTAGTTACTCTATCGCTAAAAAAAAATAAGAAAAAATTCAGATCCCCCCAAAAAAGTAAGGAACTCAGCCAGTCAGTCAGTTACTTTTCCTCACATTCTTTTAAGTTCTTATAATTTGCTTGTTGCAAATGTCCAAAGGCACTAAAATAACCTGCCTTTAAAAATGTATGCCAAATTAAAAGAAAAATCGTAATTTTTTAATCTAGCACATAGAAATATTTCATTCTGCAGATGCTGCCTACTGAGTTATCTTAAAAATCTGTTTGTAGTAAAACTTTAATCTTGGTATATTCTTAGGCTGTGCCTTTGGTTATACATTTCTCTTTTCAACACTGTTCTAGTTTAATAGTTTATATCACTGGTAAATCTCTAAAAGATTAGATATTCATGAGGTATGACTGAAATCTTGAGTAGCAGAGTACAGGTCTTTTCTATATATTTAACCATGTCAGGTACCAATTACAGAACCAAAACATTTTCCATTTTGGGAGTGAAAAACAGAGAAGAGAAAACCATAACTGTGGTTCTTTGAGATACTGTGTCTGGATGTCATATGCTGAAGGGACACATGCTTTTGTCAGGGGAGCCTGACATCTTTGAAAGAGCCAGACTTTTGGGACCATACTCACACAGTATAAATTCATGTGCAACACTAGTGAGGGGAATAACGTCATCCTTCCATTTCTTTGCTAACTTGTGGCCTCAAATTAAGGATGACTTTGAAAGAGACTTGCTGGAGAATGAACTGCAGGATCTCTGCACACTTAAAATCTTTCTTCAGTTTATATTTGTCTAGCCAGTCCTTCCACTCAGTTCTTTAACTGTATATTCATATCAAGAAATGTTTCCTTCTCCCAGTATATGGAGCTACTAGAACCATAGGCACAGCAAGTAACATTCACTTCAGCCTGCTTTAGATGACAGACCCAACAGGGCTTTTCCATGTGGCGCACGGGACTGCGAAGGCTTAGTTCCCGCTTACCACCAAGGCATGCTGGCTCACTGTAAAGAGAATGAGTCTGTGACAAAACAGATGGGGCTGGAAATGTAGAGAGTTAAAATTCACCGTTCAACAGAGCTGTGGTACAGGGTGGCCAAAGAGAATACTATTTTAGAAAAATGGGGATGAATTTAAAGACACGTATTTCAAAAGGGTAGGGGAGGAGGTTATGAAATGAATTTTAGTGAGCTAGATTAGGCAAGGTCTTGAAAATTGCTAGCTCATTGCCATGAGGGTTAGAAGAAATTAAGGAACAATTGTAACTGTTCTAATTTGTGTTTTCAATTCTATCTGTATTTGCATGCCCCAAATGACCCTCGGAGTGCATGCACAGCCCAGCCATTGTGGCTCTGCAAATATTTTGAACTACTTAACAAAAAACATAAATAACTTCTCCAAAGTTGGGGGTCTTCCCACACTCTATTGTCAGATGATTTCCTATTTCACCTCAGGATCGCAGAATAAAATATATTTACAATGCCTCTTTTGAATGATATGTTCATTTTAGAAATGGGAAACTGCAGCCTAGGGAAACTAAGTAATGTCATCATGGTCACAGTGAAAGGCGGCACAAAGCAGTCTCTTAACACTATTCACTGGTCAAACCTTGTTATTTTCAGGGGTGGGTAGGTGCCATGGGCGAAACAGTCTCAACTCAGAGAATTTCAGTTAATTTAATGTACTTAGCATAAACTTTTAATTACTTTTAATTACCAAATTGGATATTGAGAAAAAAAAAGTCCATGAAGATAACTAGACAAACACTTAGGGAAACACATTTCCTTCTCTTTCCCCAGACTCAGCTTCAGTCCAACATCACACTCAGCCCCCTTCGTGAGGCAATGGGTGGTGCAGGAGATTGGGGTCAGTGCATAATAGTTTCTTTTTTGCTACTGGTTGCTTCTTAGTCTCTTCCTCCAATTCTCCTTGCTTCTTACTTGTTTCTGCTGCTCCAGCATGGGTTCTTCCAGAGGCTGCATCTCCTTGGGGGTGCCCACACTCTGGTGTGAGTTACCCACAGCTGCAGCCCCTTAGGGGATTCCCTGCCCTTGCATAGGTCGCCTGTGGGGTGTCCTTGCCCCAGCATGGCTCACCCATGGCTGCAGTCCCTCAGAGCCATATCTCCTCCAGCACAGAGTTTCTCCTCCCAAGAGTGCCTCTCCAATAGTGTGTCCAACAAAGCTCCCTTCCACAAGTCCTCTCCTGTGCCTCCTACCCCTAATGATTCCACCCTTTCTTGTATGCCTTTGAGTAGAGGCACCATGTGCTCCTCTGACTGATACTCTGGCATGTGGTGGGGGTGTTTACATCAGTGCCAACCCACTACAGTAACTAAGTATTCATTCATACAACCACACAACCATAGGACAGCCCGTGTTGGAAGGGACCTCAGAATATCATCTTGTCTAGCCTTTCATGGGAAAGTGATCCTAGACTAGATTACCTGGCAGCCTATCCAATCGCATCTTTAAAACTTTCAGCGATGGGGACTCTTACCACATTCCTGGGGAGGTTGTTCCAGTGATTAACTGCTCTCACTGTAAAAAAAATTCTTTCTTATATCAAGTTGAAACCTCTCCTAAAACCTCTCTCCTCTTCCTTTCTCAGTAACCAAGGAAATCATGTGTAGCAGAAGACAGGGCTGGGGCTGAGGGCAGTGGAAGTAAGAAGCACTACATTATTTTTCTCATATTGGTGTGTTTACTTTGTGACAGTATTTTGCTTTACATGTGTTGCTGATTCATAAGATTCTATTAAGAGAACACAATTCTGCGAAATAGAATTTTCTTATTGGTCCAGCTGTGATGGGTGCACTTGACCCCTTAACCAAACTAGCAGTGGTTTCATACAGTCTTCTAAGGAGGAAAAGGCCTGAGTTCTAGCCAGGCCAAGATCTCCTCTAGTTTCAATCCATTCCCTGAAAACCCACAAAGGACCAGAGTGACACAGTGAGCATTGATGTGTATAAACTTGGAACACTGATCATGCGATTAACACATGAATAGCAGGTGGCTTTTCCAAGATTCATTTATCAAGGAACAAAGAAGGTTGTGGGTACAAAGAGTCTCATGCCCACCTTTCCATCACATGTGATTTGAGCCAACCACTTTATTCCATAAATGTGACAGCCTAAGTTGAGCCTTCTTTGAGCTCTCCCTGCTAGGCAGTGTGACTGCATGGCAATAATCTCCCATTGAGCTGGGACACTTCTCCAGGTTGCCTCAAGGCAGAGGGACCTTTTACCAATGGCAGATCCTTGGATAAGTCCAATTTGAGCTCTCCCTGAATTGCAGATGGACTGCACGCCAGGTAACTCTTCCCTTGAGCAGGGATGCCTCTCAAGGATTGAGAATCCTTACCTGAGACTAAGAAATCCTTCCTTGCCCAAGGTGGAGAGATCCCTTACTCACGACAGATCCTTGGTAAGTGACTGATAGCATTCTGAATTGATGTTAATGAAACATTATTATTCCATGTAGCTACTCAATCATTATAAACTTTCTATAGGTAATTCCATTAGACATAAACCGCTGTCCAAGTCTGAGACTAAGATGGGACCTAGCTGCCCCTAGACTCCATAAGGAGTTTAGAAAGCAAGGGGATCCACTCTGAACCTCGTGACTCAATGGGAGGGTCTTCCTTACTCTTTGTGTCTCCAGTCTCTGTGTGAATCATTCTAACTTGATTCTAACTCAATTTTCCTTTGTATGTTTCTTCCATGCAGTAATTAATAAGGTGAACCTTGCTATCAGACTTATTGAGCCTTGGCAAACCCCTGTTAAACTTCATTAAAGTCCATTAAATTCATTGAACTCTGTCAAATTATTCTTTTACCTCAATAAAACATACTGCTGCATATGTCTTTTGAGTGAGATGCATTCCACTCATTCATGACACTAGCAGATGTTCTTAAGGTTTCTTCCGGACTGTAACAATGCGTGAGCTGTACCAGGAACACGCCAAATCATATGGAGTGCATTCTATGTGTTTATTTTACCTTCATGTGAGCCATAGCACCTGGAACTGGATGTCATGCCAGGCCTGCAGCAGAAGACAGTTCTAGCCAATAAAAAGGCCTGGGGAGGTTGCTCTTTAGTGATTTAATCTGACTTCGAAATCTTACATTTCCACTTTTATAAGCAGATTTTCACGATTTTTCTAATGGTTCTGAAACTACTTTCCAAATTATGTTAATGATCTGACAATAAAGTATTTGGATAGTTTTTCTTTTTTTCCTACTATGAAGTATTTTTCCTCCATCTGTAACTAAGAGAATGTAAGAATGAAGATAAAAACCTTGTGTGTTTTTTTAAGTTATGTTTCAATGCTTAGCATTGTATGAAACATGCTCTCTGATGGAATCATGTGCAGAAAATTATTTTCTTCGTATGAATATGAATTAAAAATGTCTGTGTGATTCTTCCACAGCTCAGTTTTGCTTCAAACATCATGACTTTCTCCTAACAGGGATCTGTGGAACTGAACCTCGTATCAGCTGCCTGGCATTGATCACTGTGCTCCTAATCTCAGGAGAAATTTAGCAGCTGGTCCCAACTATAAATGCTGCATAGAGAATCTGGATTAAGGTCTTTATCTGATGTCAACTGACATCTCTATTATAACCAATAAAGTTCTGATTAGCCACTGAGGTAGTCTTTGATAAATACATAACGTGACAGTCGGTGACAGAATATTATGACAACTCACAGAGAGCATTTAGATTATTTAGAAGTGCAATAAATACTTTTTTCCATTGCTAAACAGATTTCTGTCTGTCATATCAATAGAAAGTGCCTCTTCCCCTCCCTCTCAGCCTTTTTCCCAGTTTGTCTGGGATGAAAAGGGATAACGTAAGGTGAACGATGGAAGCTGAGCAAGCGGGAAGGCAGACCAGACAGTTCACCAGAATCCAGTAAAACAGGGAGAGAGAATATAAAGGTAGGCTCAGGCTAGAATTTACAGATTAAGTGATTGCATAAGTGAATTGTAGACTTCATTTGTAATTTTAGGCCAGGAAACTGGGAAGTTTATTGTAATATGTTGCTGAAATATGTTGTTCTGAAATACACCAGAAGCCTGGGAGATTTTTGGGAATAAAACCCAAGGCTCACAAAAGCTAACTGTCATTTTTGCCAGCAGGTACCAAAGTGCCTACAACTCGTTAGAAAATAGAAGCTCAGGAGTCTTCCAGGGCTGTGGAAAATTGTATTAAAAACATTTATACTGATATGAATGGAGAGCCAGTGTGAATGCATGAGAGCAAACTACCAACAGGAGAAGGGCTATGGGATGTGTTGCTGACACCCACAGGTGGCAGATCTGAAATGGAGACAATGACTAAATCCCGGGGACTCACAGAGGGTGGACAAGATAGAGAGATAAACCACAGTAATTTTCTGAAAGATGTGATAAGAGACATCCAAATCAGCATGCTCCTAAGAAAAACTCAGGAAGTGTGAGGAGGGGCTCCAAACCTGATGCCCCTTGTCTCCCATGTCATTGCAAGCAATCAGGCTGCCTGGACATAGCGCCTTAGTGCCTCAATGCTCAGCAGACTGCTTACACACATCCTGGTGTCTGTGGATATCACAGTGTGATGGACTGAAATCAGACTATTTTAATATAAATTGATCTTTCTTTCCTGTGAGGTGTTGCTATGTTGTTGCTACAGCATCGAGTCTTTATTTCCTGCAGGGCAATTCCATAGTCGTTATGCTTTTAGGACTTTCTAAAGGATATGTAGAAACCCAGCATTTCTAGTCATGGGTTCCTGCCATGCTGACACAGAGCTCTAGAGTGGTTCAGATGAACTGCAGCCGCAAGAGCTGAGTTCAATCCTTTATGATATCTTTCTGCACCAGGTGGCGTACAACTAAACTTAGGTGTCTAAATGTAGAAAGGCAACTAAGATGCCTAAATATGCACATGTAGAACCATTTTAGGTGTCCCAGAACACCTGAGATATACCCACATGAGGTGGCATATGGGAGATCTGTGAAGTGGCGTCTTGGGACACGCAGGATACCCTAGGATATCTAAAATACTACTAGACATTTAACTTTAAGCACTTGAGTTATTCTGCATGGAAAGCATGCAGTTACCTACAGACAAACATCTAGCATCACCTGGGAGTTCCCAGAGAGTCTGAGATGCCTCAGTAGAGCAGAGAGGTGCAGCAGAGCCCTGATGTCAGGCCATTGCTACTTGGGAGCAGCAGCTCCAGGCCAGGTGAGATTCCTTGCAAGACCTGAAGTGAAACGGCAGAGCCTGTTTTCAGCCAACTGAATCCTGCTCTGTGCAGCTAGATGTGAGCTAAAGGTCTGTAGAAGAGTCACTGTTAAGATGTACTTAACGCCATGTTGTGTTTGGATAAGTGGTGCATATTCGCCAAGTCTGCGTGCTTGTGCATCCACCCCTGCTACAATCACCTCATTTCTTTTAAGGGACATTCTTGCCACCTTGTGTAAGCTGTGAGTGTCCTGGTTTGCAAGTCAGGTTGTGACTAGGCTTTTGTTCAGACCAGAAATTAACTTCATAAAGTGAATTTATACCCTCAAAGCTTCCTGCCTCCCCAAGAGCACAGCAAATAGCTTTCCACAGAAGTGGTGGCATAGACACGTCTACTGACACAATTCTACTACACCCATGAGAAATGAAACACTGGACAATCAGTTTAACTCACGCAGACAAAAACTTTGTACAAGGACATTGACCCGAGGATAAGGAAGCACACTTAGCCCCAGCCTGCACCTTGTAATAGTCCCACAAGTCTCTGTAAGTTCCCCCCCAAAATGTTGGCAGAGGGACGCCTCCCCACCAACTGCCCTCTGTGAAACCTAAAGTATAATTTCTGATTCATGGGCCCATCAGCTGGCTTTTCTTGATCATGTGGTCTGTCTTTGGAATCCCTTTGGAGCTCCTCTGTGTTGTCCCCACACACATGTTGTTTGTTGACATCTTGTTTGGGTTCTCCATTTTTGCAGACAGTGTTGCCTGTGTTCCACAGCACCACACAAAGCCCATAGGCTGCCTCAGTTATAGTGCAAGCATCAGGTATTTATACCCAGGGATAAGATCCCTCCTGAACCTCCAGGCTGAACAGTCCCAGCCTTCTCAGCCTTTCCTCAAATAACAATTTCTCAGTCATATTCATGCCCATTGCTGGACTTGCTCCAATATGCCCATGTTTGCCCAGCACTGGACCCGGCACTCGAGGTGTGGCCTCACCAGGGCTGATTAGAGGGGGGTGATCACCCCACCTTGACCTGCTGGCACCGCTCTGCCTCACGCAGCCCAGTGTGCTGCTAGTAACTGGCCTCCAGCTGGGCTTCGTGCTGCTGATCACGGCTCTTTGAGCCCTGTAGTTCGGACAGTTTTCAGTCCACCTCTCTGTCCATTTATCTAGTTATGTGCCAGTCCTGCTGTACAACTTTCAGTTTTGACAGATACTGAAAAATGATGCTTTATTAATTAAGTCAGCTTGGTGATTCTATATCATGGCAATTAAAATTTTTATGGGTCAAAACCAATCTCTGATACAGGTAAAATAATCATGACAGATCCAATGCAATTTAATTTTAACTCAGCAGAACTGATACAGTTACTTTTGTCTTCTTAGAATGTTTGCTTTACATCCAAAAGGTAAGAAGTTATCCTAAAAGCAAGGATAGAATTTATTTTTCACATGTAGCTCAGAAGTGGAATTCTTGATTGGGACTGTTGAGACTCCTTTTTGGATTATAAAGCATTCATCTATGTATGTAGGCACTGGGAAGCTGGTACACAAGCTATTGCTGAGAAGCATTTAATTCAACCTCTTAAAGGAGTTCTTTCTTTGAACTGCTCTTGATAGTGATGGAAGGCCTAGCACATTTAATTATTGCTGTGTTGCTGGATGTAATGCCCATTTCTGGGCCTTAAATCCTACATCTCCAGACTGAAGTGAAAGTGCATCCTGCCATGTGACTGAACCAACCTGACAACATTCCTGCCTGTTTATTATCTAGGTCACCAAAAGAAAAATGTAATTCTTTAACAAATAACTGTAACTAACAGGAAGAAATGGATTATATATAAACTCAATTTTGTGTCTTTACGTATGCATTCATTTAGCATCATGATGCAAAGATATGAATCACACTTCACTGAAAGATTAGTTTTTCAAAAATTTTCCAAAAATTTTCCAACTTATACAAAACACTTGAGACTGATTCTTGTGAAGAATGGAAAAAAATGTAACATTTCTTTAAGAAGGGTTTAGAGTAGGAAGGATGCCTCTGCAGAATCAATTGTAGAATCAGCTAACATCAGAATAAAGTTTCATTATTTTTGCTCTTTAAAGAAAAGTGAATAAGGAAGAACCGTCAGCAATCCGTCACGGTGAGCACAGGGCATTCAGAGAACTGGGTGCCCAGTCAGAGTGAGTTCAGCCTCCCTAAGAGCACAATCAATGACTGAAAATAGAATGGGTCTAGAACTGAGTCCCGTGCCCTCAAAATCCCAACTACCATAAACCAAATCACCTGATACTGCTTGTTATCTGCTCTTGCAGCATCGCTATTTTAAAAAATATTTTCTCTTCCATGTCAGGCACAGCCATTTGCAATTTCAGAACCTCTCTTCTCTTTTTAGAAGGTGGCTGCTCTATGGCTGTTTGTTCTTCTTCAACATTGTTTTAGCGTGGTAAGGGTACACATACAAGGAGGCCAAATAACATCAAATGAGTATTCAAATTCTGGTTAACCGACAGCTTACCTGTGAAACATACCACTAATTTGGGATGCCAGTACTCTGGGATAAAAGGTAGCTTGCTTATTGAAAAAGTGCCGCAAATTCTGATTTCATCTTTTGCTTAATCATGAACGGTTAGAAACAGAGCAAGGCTCTAGCCGTTCCTCATTTTTCACCTGATATATAAATACAATTAAATCACAGACTACATATTCCTTTTTAACATGTCTGTGTACTTCTGCATTTTTCTTAAAGCAAGTTCCACTTCTTAAGCCGTGATTTGATCCATGCGATAAAGTGACATCCCTGCTCACTCCTTTTGTGTTGCAAATTGTAAATTCAGGGACAGTCAAGGTGACATAAGGATCAAGCTGAAGGATGTGCGATCCATAGAGCTGACTCCTTTCAAAGGCCTGAAATTAAACACTCCATTACTCAGAGTATGCCTACAAAAACTTTCCAAGGCAGGCATCTGCAGCAACCCTTCCTCTTCCCCACTAAGTGCTGCATTTTGGAGGATGACAGCAGACTGCTGCTATCAATCATGCTGTTACAATGAGTGACTGAGGTCTGTACAAGGGAATTATACAAAAGCATTTTTGAAGGCTTTGTAAAATTCAGCATCTCTCCCTGTCTCTGGCCCCAGTGTTCTTTGAAAGGTGTCTGTCTGTCTGTCTTGTATGACACTTTGAAAGAGGCACCCTTACATATTTTGGTCTTGATTAAGCATTAAGGAGTGCCGTTTTATTTTTGTATATGTATTTGGGATTCTAGTATCTAACACTGGGACAAACTGAGAGAGCGTTTTTGTGTACTTCTGCCTACCGCTGGAATCACTGGCCTTTCTCTGAGCGCATTCTCCTTTCCTGACACTGGACAAGCTACCGCAGTCTAGTCTATCCAGTATTTAAAAAAAAAATAAATTAAAAAATTGAAGTATTTTTCTGCATGTAACTTCCAAAAATTCAGTCAAGATCTCACAAAAGGCCCTTCAAAGTTTCATGCCCCTTTCTGGAAGTCCAAGAGATACATGAAAAGTGTAACATTACAAGCTATGGATGTAGGAAGATGCTGAGGATCCTGGCTTTCAAGGAGCCTACTTGAGTCTGCAGATGCTCTCTACTTCCCATTATCAGTTAACACTGATTTCAAACAAGCAGTAGAGAATTAAGTCTTCATCTGTTACTGAAATATTGTGCTTATGTGACTGAAGAGTAGATTTAAAGAAAGGAATTTAAACTATAAGAGTAATAATTTTCTGATTAGCTGATTTTATCTCCTGCACCCACAGCAAAATGGGGATATTTTCAGCATCAGATATTTCTCCTCAAATAAACATGAGGAATCAATCCAAATAAATGCTTTGAGTTATTCAGTGATAGCAGGAAAATTACTTTTCACTGTAACGTAAGGATATTCTGTTCACTGTTACTCAGGTTGGTTTGCTGCTCTTTTAATTCCTGCTTGGCACAAATTATCTCCGTTTCCTTCTCAGAGATCAGCTCATCTGCCTGTCTCTTCTTTCTCTTTACTTGTGTGATCTCATCCACTAAAGTCTGTTTCTCATTAAAATAAATATTTGAGCGACGAAGAAGGTTATTTTAATGCGAGCAAGGTTTTCTCTTTTTTTTTTTGTAGAACAAAAAGGTCCTCCTTTATCCTTATTTGACAAGCACACAGTGACAAAATTGCAAACATTTATGTAACAATCAACCGGGATAATTATAGATCATTTTATCCCACAGGTAGGTCAATTATTTCTTTAATCAACTTATGCATATATTAAGTGTTATCTGTACCAAGGCTGGTACTAATTGAAATGATGCCTGATTACTGCATAATTTAAAATCTCTTCAGACCTGCAGAATTGGGTTTGGCCTAGCAAAGGACTTTGTTGTTGTTATTCATTTAGAGCCAAATTAATTGTGCTCTTTTAAATTCTTATGTCATTTCTACTCATTTTGTCTGCCTCCATAGTCCTGCTGCCATTTTATAGAACTAACACTTTTAAGGCATCACAAAGAAAAGAGAATAACAGAGAAATCTATACCACCTTTTATCTTAAAATGAGCATTATTTCCACATTGATTGCCTGGAAATAAAACCAACCTCAGTACTTTAGACTGAAAAATACCAACATTGATTACTATGATATATTCAAGCTGAAACAATGATTGATCCAAGTTAGACTTGCTGGAAACACAAGCTTTTAAATCTGGTACTTTTCCTGAGAAAACCTCAGGAACTTTTTCAAATAAACCCAGCGAAATTTATTCAAAGGTTCTTTAGGCACGTTTATAACATGCAACTACATAATCGCCCCCTTTTTTGTTATCGAGGCTGCCATGAATAAGCAGTACACCGTTTTACCACTTGATGGTGCTAAGTGTTTTACACACAAACACACACTTTAAAACCAGGTCACCTTTTGAAATACCGTTTAAGTTTGAATTGTATTTCATTTTCATAGGAAACATACATATATCATTTGATATCATTGATATTTGAAGATTAGGCATGACCGATCACTTGCTGTAACTTCAGCACTGAAAAACGTTTTAAATGTGTATATCTGCCAGGGATTCAGCTGGCCTCCCCCTCCCAGATGCCCATCCACTTGGTGTTAACACCCAGTAGGCAAGGACAGCCAGGCACCTACAGGTCTCCAATATGCTCCTTTTGCACAGACACATCCCTGTTAGTGTGTCTACCCCACAGTCTTCTCCTTTCCAAAATCAGCATCATGTCCTCATCCTTTGCAAGACTCTAATTTATATTTGCGTCTAGGATAAAATTAGCATATCTGAGCAGGTTTACTCAGCAGTGGAATGAGGCTGACTCTTTGTCCTTGGCTTAGCGTCACCGTGAGCAGAGTTAGGCGAGAGCAAGCACAAGGGTTTTTGGGGGACTCTTGGCATAGGTTAGCACAGTGCAATTGGTAGGATTGATTTGGTACGGGACAGAGGGCAATGCTAGGGCTGAGGGGCAATTCAGCACTAGAAGAGGAACAGTCTTGGTAGTTAGAAAGGATGTGGGTGGGGATCCATGTTTAGTGCTTAGGACTTGGGTGTGGTGAAAAACAGCAAAGATGGGATGAGAGAAGGAGCTTGTATGTACTTGCGTTAAGGAGGCTGGAGGCAGAATTTACAGGCAAGCTGACATTTTGCTGTAGCATGGCTGCTCTTTGGAGAAGTCACGGGGAGGAGACTGCCCAGGTGCTGCTACTTCTAACCTTTTGCACATAGCACTTTTTAAGCCTCAGAGAAAAGGTCTCCACTGGCTTGCCCCGCTTCAGGATGGACATGAACAACACGCTGTGCCTTTACAACCTCACTGGACTGCTCATCACGATCTCCCTAAGGGCTGATATGAAAGCTGCAGTAAATATCCTTCACAGGTCCCCTTTTCAGCTCACAGAGAGTTTGTAGGTTATATGCTTAAAAGAGTCTGTAGGTACCTCCTGAGAGTATAGAATAATTCCCCACAGACCCGGTGAATCTCACTGCATGAACTTTTGTCATTCATCTGTTTGTGCCAGCATGCATGGGGCTCTTGTACCTCAGAAATACCAGTGGGTCCATACCCTGCCAGTGGAATCCATTCCTGCTCCCTGGAACTTATGTCTGGCCTCCATTGAGCTCCCGAGGCATCACGACTGCTTGGTGTTTCTAGCCAAGGAAGGAGACCTGCACTCTCCTGATTCTTACAAAAGATGTTGAGCAAGCACATGCCCAGAATGAACGTTCTGTCAGCCTTCAGCAGGGAGTCAGGCAGGATGACATACAGGATGCACAGGAACTCCAGAGCTGGAGCAGCACGAGATTGCAGCCTGACGCCTCCCCAGGTCAGGCCACATCATCACCCTTCTACCACAGCACCACAGGAACAACCCATTGGGGAACCACCTCCTCACTTTGCACACCAGCACATGTGCCCTCATTGGCTGTACTTTGTCTTCAGAGGCAGGGAAACAAATGTGCATCAAGGTAGGTTTGCAGAGGAAAACTGAAAGTTATGCTGAGTGTGAGTGCAGAAGGAAAACAGTGTAAGGAGGAAAAGTGCAGAAGACATCTGTCTTGAGGACACCTTGAAGGTGTTAGGATGCTGTCTAGCTGCAAGAGAGTTTCACTGAGGTCCAGGCCTAGCTGTTGAGCGTGCACTGTTCTGTGCACATGGGACATTATCTACCAGTCCTGTGAAAGATGCCTTGTAACACTACAATTTGGGAAAGGGATGCAACCATGCTTTCTGACACCTAAGCTATGGTAGAAGTGTCTCAGCCAGGTGTCAGCAGTCATATTTACTCCTGATTGACTTCTGATCGGGGGGGCTGTTGGTATCAGAAACCATGTTCAAAAATGGCAGTAACTCAAACAACTTTTGAAGTATTTGCAAAACATATGTTGGCACAATAATCTCACTACTATTACACAGAGTGTCTATCTGCTATTTTTGTATTTTTAAATTGCTTCACAAAAGTCTAATCAAATCATATTAAACAGTACCTGTTCTCAGCCCCTGCCCCAGCCCAACAGCCTGAAGATACAAGCCTGTCAGAGCACAATTAGAATCAAACTGCAAAAGCACACAGCTGCCTCCCCCACTCCAATGTGCACACAAAGCACTTTTCAAGGCAGGTTTTTCCTGGAAAACAGTTCTTACTTCCAACTGCTCAGTTAGCTCCAGTTTTTCATCTGTTGTGCTGAAAGCAGCATGTAGTAATGAAAAGCTCAGTTTCTGAGGCTTTGCTACTCTGTTTTTTGTTTGAATGAATGTTGCTGTCCTGTGGAAGCCAACCTACTTTCCTACCCAACTCTCCCTTTTAGCCCCCACCCTGCTTAGCTGGGATGGGATGCTTGGTTCAGGATAGCACTTCCAGTGGGTTCTGGCATGTAAACTTCCATTCTCAGCTAATGAATAGGGCTGTCCTAATCTCTGGCCACCTATGGTGGGGAGAATTTGTTAGCAAACATGCCTCATCATAGTTGCACGTACAGTTCAATACAGCACTGTTGTCATTGCTGCTGCTTAAACATGTGTGAGAATTAACACTAGAATTAATGAACCTAGTACAATCAGATGAACAGGACTAAACCCCAAGTTTCAATACTTAACAGGATTCAAATTATGTACATACATATATAATATGTACAGAGTAACATATAACTTTAATGTAATAATGGTACTGCAACATGTAATAATGCATGTATATATACAAGCTAGAGGGAAAAATAATCTGCTTATAAGAAATAGACTATTTAATTATTTTACGATTTTACATAACTATCAAAGCAAAACACATTGCTCAGTCTAAGAGTTTGGCTATACATATATGTCCACAATGTCAATTAGCAGGCTGAAAGTTTTTCTGATGAGTTAACTTCCTACTGTGGCTAGAGAAAAACGACAAGCAGGGAATTTTCCTTCTGCAAAAAAATCTGCCCGTTGGTTCTCAGGCTGCATAAGAAGTTGGTGGATAGGTGAAAGGGGAAGATTTTGAATCATTTAACAAAACATTGGTTATCCCTCTAGGTAAGAGGCAAGTGGTGTTCAAAAACTGGTTGATTATACAAGAATTCCGGAACTGTGAGAAAGGACTGGGAGGACCCAAGCCCTTTCCCATCTGGGCATATATCAGTATTTTAGTTATTGATATTTAGAAGGATGATTTTTCCTCTTGCCAGATTACTGAGCATCTGCCCACTGCATAGTTTCTTGTAGCTCTTTTGGAAGCAATAATCAAGGGGCTCTTCACTGCTGGAGATGGGATTCTAAAATAGAAATAATAATTGCTTTAATGTACTAGAGCTATTCTTCAGATCATAATATTGAAGAGACAGGACACCTGTATAGGACATATATATCTATATCTATATCTAGATATAAAAACCTACATTTGAGGGAACATGGAGTAACAAACAACTTCATCTAAAAAAAAATGGTGTCAGAACTAATTTTCTTTTTCCACAAGGAAAAAAAAAAGCTAATCAAGATGGAAATCGAAACAACCTCTTACCTCTAGTGTCTCTTCACTGTGTAGCAATCTACCCACATTTCATTCTAGTACAGACTAACTAGATTCAGGAATAGGACCTTGGTGTTAGAGCAGATGTTTTCAAAGAACTTTCATTTCCTTACTTATTAATAGTCAAAAAAGCCAATCGTACATGAAGAATGATTAAGCCATTATACAATTCCATATTTTCCCATATATTCAGGACCATGTGCACATGTCATCTACCTTCTGTAGTATACTACCCATCTCAAAAAAGACCTGACAGAACTGGAAAAGGAACAGAGACCAGCAAGAAGGACAGTCAAAGTATTGGAATATTTTCTCCTGTGTAAGCACCTCACAGACCAGGGCTCCTCAGCTTGCAAAAGACATGTTGGGTGAAGGAGGACGGGGAGAATTTTACAGAATATATACAGCAGGGACACAGAAGTCTCATGACTGACATGGAGGCAGTGAGCAGGGGCTGGTAGTTCACAGTTTCTTCTCGTACAACACGTATCGGCCTCTAGTGTTGGTAGGAGGTCACGATTTCCAAAAAATCACGAGGAAATACTGATTCAAGTAATGCGTACTGAGCCATGCAAAGCCCTGCCGTGGGATGTTGTGATTAACAGGAATTTCCATTTGTTCAAAAATGAGGGGGAAATTTAATTTGAAAATATCTGTAGGGACAACAAAATACAAAAATACCACTTCTGCTCCAGAAGACCCTGCAGAGTCTGGGAGAGTGCTTAAGAAATTCATACACCACTCACGTCATATGTTATCAGACTCTGTCTGATCCAGCACAGCTGCTCATACAAACTCTGAAGCACAGGAGTTACTGATTCAGGTAAACTCTTGTGAGTGAGTAGGAAAGCCACTGCTTGGCTGAACACTACAGCCTCCGGAGGATCTGCCTCAGAGGGGCTGTCCCCGCTCTGTTCTGCCCGTGCTGTCCTAATGTCCACAGTCTGGTGTGAAATGTTGATCACTTCCTATTGAGAAGTAGAAAAGAACTGAAGATCTAGGAGAAAAATGACCCATTAGTGACCAAGGATTGGAAGCAAATATGTTGCTCTCTGGTAGCAAAGAGGAGGATATTTATGGTTAATGGAGAAACCAGTTTACAAAAGTCTAAGTGGCAGCAGGGGGAGAGGTCATGAAAAAATGCATTTTTTGAGATTGAAAAAAATATTTATCTACAATCTCAATCTGGTGATTAACACATCATCTTTCTTTCTGCAGAATATTTAAACCACTTTCCCTTTGCTTTAGTGCCAAATGGAAGCCACCAGCTTGAGGTCATAATGCCCAGAAGAAAATATTTAGGGTGTTTTATGGTGAAAGTTTCATTCATCTCTTTAACCAAATGTTTCCATGCATGCAGTCACTCATATGCCTTATTGTCTCTCAGGTCAAACTAATAAATCTTAAAAAATAAAATAAAAATCCGTATTAAAATAATGTGTTCAGATAGAAATTTGCATGCTTAGTGCCTGATAGCATTCCACAGAGTCAACAGCAAACTGCTGTCACCTTCTTGCTGAAAGAAGTATGTATGTTCAGACATGCTAAAACTTTGAATTATGAGTATATAACATTGGTGTCAGCCTCTGTACCACCTGCAGTAATGTTTCAGCTAAAGTAGTTTTATCTGGGTAGATTGATAAAATGTGACACACAGAGATTGCTATTTGTGAGTTGTATCAGTTATCTAAAAATATAAATTTAGACATAATATCTGAGCACGTAAGTCTAAAAAAACCTGGCTACCAAGGCAATTTCTAGAACAAATAATGGAGTGATATGAAATTTTCTTCCTCATGTTTTAAGAACGCTGGGCCATTTTCAGGTAGCCTTGACTCTCATGCTTGTTTATTCCCAGCTGGTGCCACACAGCTCCCAGCTAAGAGCCCTTCCTGGCTCCTACAAGTCGCTCTGGAAAGACCCTGGTTCTTCGGGGTGAGTAGGAATGGGACTTGTTTAGAATTCAAACCACTCGAACACATCTGGTTGTGGCTCATCACGGCTTAACACATGGAGCAGCTTGTGCTTGTACACACCATAGCAAACTACATCAACGGATATCTGAGGCCTGTCAGGACACAGTATTTATGCTGCGGCTCTCTGGCTTGGGAACATGTTCAGAGGGCAGAATTGAAGCAGGCAAAAATTTCTGTTTATGATGGACTGGGTCAAGTCTGCAGAAAGCCAGAGCCTCTGGGCTGAGGCAGTGACATATTGAGGACCGTGAGAGACACGGTATGTTGCTTCTTACAAAAGTCTCTGCAGGGTCAGCAGAATCACGTGGTAGGTGAATACATCTTTCTTGTGCAGTTACACACAAAAAAGGGAGGTAATTCTAACTTCAACTACCTTTGAACTCATGCACAAGAAAATGCAGAGTATGCATCTGGCTACAATCTATTTTGAAAGCATAATTATAGACCATTATTTTGCAAAAATCTGTCAAAGATATATGCTTTTGACACCCATTTTTCAAGCAGTTCCTTCCCCTTTAAAATATGAGTGTGGGCAGCATTCTTCAAAAAGATAAGGCCGACGCTAGGCTCCCAAGTACATGGCAGCTTTTCAGAAATACCTCACATCCATCAAATCCACTGAGGTCGGTCATACAGTGACCCTATCCCATTTCAGTTCATTTCTGAACGGTAGCGCGGTGATTATGTCTACTCCAGTTTAGTTTTCTGTTTATGAGCAAAGAGCACAATATTCCTATTCAGTGAAATGGCTGCACTTCTTCCTTTGCATTACATGCAAAGTGTCTCATAAAAATGCCTTAATCTGATTTATAATAACAAATATGCTTGATGTGCTCTTCTTCTACTGGGTCATTTTTAACTTTTGTTAATACAAATTCATTAAGTGCCTGGTTACAGAAGAGTGTGTCATACAATATTACTCAAACATGATGTAAACCACAAACACACAATAAATCTAATGGCACATCTCTTAACCCACTTGATCATTTCCTTTTTCTGGCATAGTGGGCTCTCAATAAAATAAGTGGGCATGAACATGAGAGCTTTAGCAAAATGAAGTGCTTTGTCTCCTAAGGCTTCACATATTTGCCAACATAACCAGACTGAATAAGAAAGCTTTTTCCATATATAGGTATATTGAACTATATTGCGGCTTTTGAAAGTGAACTCTTTACCTTACTGACTTTACCCTCCATCTAGGTAAGGAGACAGACTTTGGTGGACTCCATAGCTCCTGCTGAACCAAAATTTTGTGGATACTTTTCTACTAAGCCAAAACGACAGGCGAGATTATAGCCAACTAGAAATTCCACTCTTGCCAGGCCAGAAAGGAACATGTGGGTGGGCACTTGCTTCTAGACTGGTATTCCAAAAAAGCAAATCGAGGGGTCTTTCCAAAATAAAGTAACTTTACTCCAGAACAGAATGGCCATTAGAAGCACTTACAGCAGCATAGCTATCACAGCATAACTACTCTGTTTTAGCTATGCTGGTCTATTGCTTTGTCCTGAGTTTCTTAAGTCCCCAGTTACTATCTCTGGCTGGTTCTTTTAATTACAGTGAGACCTTAACTGAACGTGGTCAAGTGAGATAGCTGAACACTGTCTCTTTCCCCAACGCGGGAAAATCTCAGAGGGGAAACTGTTATGATAGTAGAAAAATAATTCTAAGAAAGTTGAAGAATCTATATTGGTAAGATTATTTGTGGCATTTAAGTTTACAACAACAGAAATACTCCAGGGGAAAAATGGTGAAGGCAAGCCCCGTAATGCATTTGACATCACTTTTTGTATAGTCTTTATGTGCATAATTAATTATTGCAGGTACACAATAGACATACACAGATGTTTACCTCTACACAGGTACACAGCACAATATCACAGGTAGCCCAACTTCTCAGGTATCCTTGCAGATCAAAGCCTTATTCATCCAGAAGTCCCTGCTTCTGACCTAAATATAACGATAAACTGAGTGATAAAAAAACGCAGTTCAGCTTAGTGGAAGAGCAGTAACTTGAAACTATTCTAACAGGTTCTTAGAATTTGAAACAGCATCCTTTAAGAACAGCTTCTTTCTATTAAAAAAAAAGACAAAACAACACAACTCTGAACTATTTAAGGCTAGAGCCTTTACAGAAGAAAAGAAATTAATGGAGTAATTTAAAAGAATAAATTCAAATGCTGAGAAGTTATCTGGAGATTTTGAAACATTTGTGCAGTTTCACAAATGATCCATGGCTGAAGATCCATGGCTTTTTTAGTCTGTGCAACAGTGATGATTAAAAGTTAAGTTTGTTAAGTCATTTCTCATTTGTTATATACATATCACATTTTGAAAAATTTAAAACGATATAAAAAATTTTTATTTAATAAAAACCGGAAAGCAATATAATTTATTTTTATTAGCAGTTTTTCTTTGATATACTTCTCTGTTAATTGTTTGGCTGGTGACACACAGAGCACCACAAAGGAATCAGAAAATTCCAGTTCAAGGAAATTTTTTCTGGAGATTCTTGATATATTCAGACTCGATGCTTGAAGAAATAGTCTCCATAGCCAGGAAAAGATCAGGTCAAAACTGTCATCGGTATACCTTTTAGTTTCTGTTCCTAGCTCTAGAATTTATTCTGTGTTTGTCTATGTACCTCTTCTCATCTTTATACATTTTCATACCTCTTGCTAGTAGCAGTATCCACCATAGAGCTGGCACATTTTCAATGATCTAATTTCCACTGCTGTGCTTTAATACTAATGTTCAAAAAAATGAAACCACACACTGAAGTTAAAGGGAGAATCTTATGTATGCACGTGTGAAAATCTGCATTTTATCTTGGGATTCTAAAGAAATGAGGCTTCTAACACCGCGGTGGCCTAGAGTAATGACACTCGAAGATGTCAAGTTCCTACATGATTTTTGAAGATCAGTTCCTGGGCAAGAGCGACTAAAGTAGGAGTCCTTCAGTTGGGAGAAAGAGCGCAGCACCAGGTTGCCGTTACCTGGTGGGAGGCCAGCCAGCCTGCCAGCTCCTGAGAATTGGTCTGGCAGCCAGCACATCTCTAGGAAATGATCAGTTGGCACCTGTGTACTTCAGGAAAGGGTAGAGCATGTGCTACTTCTTGCTGAGCTAGAGAGGGGGAGAAGACATTAGGTGAGAAGTTTGGGAACATAGGGCAGAACTAAAGACATTTAATGGGAAGAAGTGTGCTCCTACAGGATGCACTAGGTGAAGACAAGTTATGGTGGAAGGGCACAGAAAATAAATCCACAAGAAACCAGACTTTGATAATCTTTCTGTTGGTGAAAACAACTAATTTTAAATATTGTCTGCCTTAACAAACACGGGAACTGGCAGAAACAATGACTGGACTCTGCTTTTCATCAGTGAATTCTGTTAAGTTTTTCAGGTACATCAATCTAACATGGTCAGTCTCTAACCTAAACAACATCAAATTCTTATCACAT
This sequence comes from Phalacrocorax carbo, assembly GCF_963921805.1. Classification (NCBI taxonomy): domain Eukaryota; kingdom Metazoa; phylum Chordata; class Aves; order Suliformes; family Phalacrocoracidae; genus Phalacrocorax; species Phalacrocorax carbo. The sequence continues at coordinate 70,972,903 of NC_087515.1, forward strand.
GTGCCTTCACAACAGTGATTTTCCTTTCCTGCTAATCCTATGTTATCATCATCTTTACAACTTCAAAGACTTTTCTTAGTTCTCATTTAACTTTTCAGTATACACACATTCATATCCACCACAATCTCCCAGTTCCTTATTCTTATCTTGAATGTGGTGGATAATAATTATATAAAAACCAATTACTGAAGCAAAGAAATATATTTCCACACTGGAATGTAGATAATTCAGTGCCAAAGAATGCCACTGAAATAAGCAAATTAGCAAAATCATAATAAAAACCTCCTAGAACATGAACAAGAAAACAGGCAGCAGTTAAATTATTTCACTGAAATTCTTTTGTTCTTTAACATGACGAACTAGCAAGGAATGATTAATGCTATTGGCCTGCTGTTGTTATCTATGTCTCTGTGAACATATAGGACATAATTATATGTTATTACAAGACATAAATTATTGTTACATATTAGATATATACATATTTTAAAAATGTAAGAGAGGAGAAGCTTTCACACCATAGTAATATGGGATCAGGTGCACCCTCAGCAAGTTTGCAGATGACAGCAAGCTGAGGGGTGCGGTTGCCACACCTGAGGGATGGGATGCTATCCAGAGGGACCGTGACAACCTTGAGGAGCAGACCCATGTGAACCTCATGATTCAGGTTGCTAAGGTTGCCCAGAGAGGTTGTGGATGCCCAATCCCTAGAAACATTCAAGGTCAGGTAGGACGGGGCTCTGAGCAACCTGATCTAGTTGAAGATATCCCTGCTCACTGCAGGGGGTTGGACTAGATGACCTCTAAAGGTCCCTCCCAACCTAAACCATTCTGTGATTCTATAATCATGCATATGCACCATCAACTGCATTATGTAAATGCGTTCTTCTAGAATCCATGTGCCATAACTTAGGAAATATTTGTTAGCTAACTTTACAGTAGACAGAGAAACTCTATGCTGAAGGATGCCCTTTTTTTCATATCTACATAGTGCTCTGAAAAGATGATAGTCCAAAATGCAAAACTCAGTACTATGTTACCTTTATGCGTATTGATGGGAGTGGGTCCCATACCTTCTCCCAGAGCAAGAAGGGGATGCGCAGAGCTCTGCTATGACTTGACTGGACCTACCGCTCAGGAGGAGCGGGCACCCTACACCTGGACACCGAGACCATGGCTCCGGGACCTGCTGAGTTCCCATGCACATACCCCACACTTGTCCCTCAAGTAGTTGGGGGAAATGGCAGTTCCAGATGGGCTGCCACAGCCGAAGCAATTACTGCAGTTCACGTTCTGCCACCTTTTTTGCAGCATTCCTCATCTGCCAGGCTGTCAGCTGAATTAATAGCTTTGACAGAGACAGCTGCTCCCATTTATCCCCGATCAGGCTGACAAGGGGTCCCCAGGAAGGCTGGTTTTTATGAAGTACAATTCTGACAATCATGTTTAGTCCTTGAACGCTCATTTGTAGGAGAGGAAAGTCAGCCTTTCTCTAGCTTGTCTCCTTTTACTGCTACAGGGAAGATAACATCAGTCCGCTTGTTTTTCAGGTCCAAAGCCACAAAATAGTTAATTCAAGATTACAGTGAATAAATAAATGATAGTTAAATGAAAGCTATATGTTGCCTGTAATCTAAGTAACCTGTTTTTTAAAAATAACATCATGAGGGGAGTGGTAACATGGCATGCTTGTTGTAAAGAAATCTGAGAAAAAGGCAACAGCAGACACTAAAGGTCCAAAACAATTGAAGGCATTACTGGAAAGCTCTGCTGAATTAATGCTGCTTTGATCTGGCAAAGATCTGCCACTGCCTGTTTATTATTAGCTTTGACTTGTCCATCCCCTCATATACGTAAAATGAAATTAAGATGAAGCCACGTTTTGGAAAGTATTTTTAATAAATACATGGTCAAACTAAAGTTTAAAATAGACACTGTTTGAAATTAAGAGAATTAAAATGAGGAAGGCTTGTGGAGAGCTGTGAGCAGGGACAGAGGGTGGGTGCTGGCACACCGCACTGCTGGCGTGGGCAGGCAGTCCTTCCCGCAGCTCCCTCTCACAGCAAACATCATCTGCTCTGCAGAGCTGTTGTGGTGTGATGCATCGAAGACTCAAGCCTGCCATTACTTTTGTTTGACAAGATATGAGTTAAAAGAAGAGCCTGCATCGCGGGTTTTAAGCAGGGAGGGGCAGGCACAGGATGGCTGAGGACACGCACATGGATGCCAAAATGATTCTTTATTCACTAGACCGCACGGTGCCCTTGGGGACGTGACTCGGGGAGTAGCGCAACACAGCTGTTATCGCTAGAAACCATCCTCAGCAAGGTTTCAAACTTGATGCCACCCCTCACTAACCCCACATGCTCATGCGTATTCCTTAAAAAAAAAACAACCAACCAACAACCAACCAAAATAAACCCACCCCCCAAACCAAACCGAAGCAGAAGTCCCACCCAAAACAACCATGCAGGTAACTCTTTGGATGCATCACACACGTGCTAAAAAAAACCCAAACCCAAATAAAATCACAAAACAAGGGGAGAATGTACAGTTATCAGGAGGGGAATCTCTAGCAGAGTCCTATTTAATCACACATTGCTGCTTTTCAGGCTTAACTGGCTTTATACTTCTGATTTACTGCACTTTTTCTCCTATCTGCTACGAGATTTGGGAGACTGTCCAGCATTTTTTAGTATGAAAGAGAACAAAATAGAAACCATAATTTAAAAAATAAAATGGGATTGATTAGACAGAAGGCAGACAAAATTGGGCAATGGGCACCTAGAATTGGAGGTGCCTCATTACAAAATAAAGGTTTCTAGAAGGAAGCAATATTATTTACTTCCAAGTTGGTCAAGGAGGTGAAGTCTGGGCCGGCACAGAACGTGGACATGTATGTGTCCATCACTCTTACAGGGCAGCAAAAACAAAGTTCAGATTCGGACCATTTCAGTATTCCATCAGAGAAAGTGTTAAGGAAGAGGAAAAAGCCAGTGGAAAAAAACAGAGGAGAAACCTTCCAAAAGAGGGCAAGTGGACAAGCTAGATAGAAATTACGTTGAGGCAAGAGCATCGCTCAGGTGAGGTGGAACAAATTTAGGTGACAGTGAGAATAGCACACTACAAAGTGGACAGGCTTTCACCACTTCTCAGCTTTGCAAACCTGTATCTTACCAATCAGCATCTCTATGTGAGAAGTGGGGTAGTGTTTTCTACCAAGTAGGATGGGAGAGGCCATCTGTCCATCCCCACCATTCATCCCAATAGATCACTGCTGAAATCTACCATGACATACTCCCTACATAGTGACTCCCAATATATAAAGATAAAAAGAGGATGACCTAGAAATAATGGGTCAGAATGACGCTTCAGGGAGCCCAACACCTTATCTCTGACAGTCGGCAAAATCAGATGTCTGGGGAAGGATGCAAGATATGGCAAACAAATACTACCACCTACTACTGTACAGGCCTCCAAACAGACAGACAAGGTATCTGTGCGTTTAGTGACTGGACACAAATTTCTCTCCTGTGAACTGCTCCAGTTTCCCCTTCAGCCCTCAGCATTTACATTATCCTTTGGCAGGAGTTTTCACCAGTCTTCTGCTGTTTGCACAGACTCCCATTTTTTTTGTTACAGCTCCTGCTAGCCTCATTTGACACTCCCTAGTTCAGTGTCTCTTCAGATATAGGAATACTCCGTCGCTATTTTGTCTTTTCGGCGTCACTCAGAGACCTTTGTTGCAATCGTGCTAACCATTATGTATCAGTTGTATCATTCCCTTGCTGAAGAGCCTTCCTCCATTTTGTTATTGTCCAAAAACCATTCATTTAATCAGTTACCAGCTCTCATCTTTGCTGTCCTGGATAACTCTCCATCAGCAGCATCATTTGTTACCTCATCACTTACCTTTTTCTTCACATCATTTGCAAATACATTCAAGAGCGAAGGCCCAGCACAGATCTCTGCAGAGTCCAACTGGCTTCCTCCCTTCACCGCAGAAGCTATTTACTGCAACTGTTTCGTACCTTCTGACCACACAATGTCCACATTGTCCATGTGAGATCCTCTTTCTTGGTCTATGTCTGCTTCATTGCATTTGAGGCTATTAGTAAGGAACTCCAACACAGATTTCTAGATACTCAGACAGACTACATAAACAAGATGACTTGCTGACCTGACAGGTAAACTTTGTGGTTGGTAAGGCAAGACTCCTCCATAAAAGCCATGCTGACTTTTCCAAAGCATGGCAGCTTTACCCACATGGCTGCCAATTCTAATTCTGTTCTTACTAGCTGGTATTTCACATATCCCACTGAACCACTAAGCAAACACATGAAAAATTCAAATATCCACTCCATTTTTGGAATGTTAGTTTTAGTTATTAATGGTTAAGTATAATTTCTTATGAGCAGACATAAATGCATCAGTGATTTAGGAAAAACACGTATCTTTATTCCTATAACAACTATTTCAAGCACCTGCAAAAGCACAGTCAGTCATCTGAACAGGTGTGTCTAAAAATTACGGTTGTGTATCTGTTCTCTGTGGAGCACATTAGTCTTATTTACCTAGACACCTACCCTGTTTATAATTGAAGTCTGCTTTTCTGTCTTTTGTCAAACAGCTTGAGATTGCAAATGAGAAGCTAGTCTTTGACTTCAGTCTCAGGTCTAGAGATACTGATTTCTTTGGCCTACCAACCATCCTTTCAGTGCTGCAGGCTGTATGCTAGAATTCCTGCAGATAAGGAACCTCTGGTATGATTGCCCTTGACATTTGGTTGCAAATCTTAGCTGTTTTGGAGGGGGCTGGAGAGAGGGCTGAAAGGCTTGTCCTTGGCCAGAGGCCCCTAGCACAGGCCTCAAGATTTTTCCTGCATGTTTCACCGCAGTGAATTGTTCTTCAGCTTTATTTGCTACAGAAACAAACTGTAGGCAAGCGTGCTACCTTGTCTGCCACCTTCTCTGCCTGTGCATGAACACGCAAATGCAATTTCATAATTAGGCATCATGTTAAAAATCTGCAACACAGACAAAACAATCCATCAATATTGTTAGTTCATGAAGCGTGGAAACGGAAAACAGCTCCTTTCCAGAGAGAGGCACACCTAGTTCAATTAATGAATTACATATTTCAAGTTTAGAGCTACAGACTGCTTTCTCTAAAAACTTTCTTTGAAAGAGACTGAGCTTTAGGAAGTAGCCCTACAAGGGAATGGGAAAATTGGATTCCAGCATATCTTCTCATTTTGTATCGAGTTATTTTAAGCTAACATTTTAACACTTCATGAGTAGGTAAAATATTGTGTTGCATATTAAGATGCTTTTAAAAATGAAAGCAGTGCCCCAGAGATGACACGAAATGGCAGGGAGTATTTTATATAAAAATACTATTCATCACCGTAAACTGGCTTTTTACCTCTGAGACTGTTTTCAGTGTTAAAGCTGTTAAAAACTGAAGTGACTGTAATACAATGTGAACACAAAGATTCTGAAGTTTAATTCATTCAGTGGGATTTTTTTAAGCATAAGAATAAAAAAAGTTTATAGATTTAAGCAAGACACTCCTTGGAGCTCATTAACTATCACTCATGCATAAAATCGTTTGAAGAAAGAGTTAAACATTCAGACAAGTTATTTTTCTTTTTCAAAACTTTATTAGGTAGACATTACTAGGTGACATTGTAAAACCCCTTGTGTGCAAGTGAACGAACTCTACAATATAGGTCTTCCCACAACACATTAAACCCACAGTCCCCCCTATTTCTGAATATTGATTCTAAGACAGGTGGAGTGCATTCAAATGCTACTTTACATTCTTCCATTTCGTCATGGGGAAGCACTTTTTCAGCTTGTTGGTAAGAGGGGCTTGGGATATCAGTGTAAGTGAAAGGAATGCCTTTAAAGGAAGCAAAGTACGGTAAGTTTTCACTTACGAACTCCACTCTCAATATGGACACCAGATTCAGAGTCTTTTAAATTAAAACTGCCTACCACGATCGTGATTGTAATTAGCAAAGTGAAGCAGTACAGAGACATAACTACTACTGAATACTAGTGAGGTAACATTTTGAAATTAAAACTGTTAAAAAATTCACTCACTTTCAAAAGGTCCTGTCCAGCAGGACAAACATTGGCAGAACACCTTCCCTTGTATCCATGCATGTACATGTGCATATACAACCTGTGTCTACTATAGCTTTTTAAAGAACAGGATTTTAGTTATACATTCATCAGGACAAGTCTAAAAATCAGACATTACTAAGGTAGATTCAACAGAAGACTTCAGTGAACCGTCTCTAGACCTCCTAAATCAAAAGGCACTCTGAAGAGGGTAGCGAGAAGTAACCCTTACAAACATTGACACGAACTAAAGCAGCCACAAAGGTAGCACACTCAGTGATTATTGGTATACATTTCAAATACCAACTTGAAGACTGATTGTTTGTAAAATATTGCCCAAGACTACTGAATATTTTCTTCAAGTTATTACAGCATGAAGACCATTGTTGCAGTACTATGCAACAACAACAACAAAAATAGTTATCAACTAAATGCAAGAGAAAGGTAATGGAAAAACCTTATCAGCATTTTGGTTGTGTGCCTGCTGGTAAGACAGAAGAATTTCATTTAAGGAAATGACTTTTATAAAATAAACAGTAACTCATAAGACTGAAGAAGTATTTTGATACTGGCGCCTCCTGTTCAATGGGTTATAGAATTACTTAGTTAATGCCTAAAAACTGGAGATAATACTGAAGTAGAAGTTATGACATCTGTAAGTGATAACTCACTTAAAATTTTATTGCAGTATGGCTCTAAATCAAATTCCCTGTCACCAAAACCTTCAGATATGCAACCTTAATCCTGATTAAACACTTGGGTGTGATGCTTCATGAAGCAATAACACTGCAAGTGACAGCTGTATTATCAATTAAGAACTCTGCAGCAGGGTGGAGGGGAAGCATCTCCTACGGTTCTGAGGAACTCAGGAATTTCAGGAGAAGAAAAGGTTCCAAGAGATACTCTTCTCATCTTCGTTTCTCCCCCTTTTCCTTCCTTCCTTCACAAATTCTTAGTGGAGGAAACTGAATATAGTAAAACCATTTTAAGATCATGAATCTACAATATATGGACCTTCTAAGCATTTTTCTTCTTACCTCCCCCATTATTAGCCCATTTCCTTCTCATAATTATATTTTTATAACTTTAATATTTTAAAAAGGTACTTTCTACCAGAAGTTCATGTAATGCAAGATAATTTTAGAAGAGTAGCTTATTCTTGGCACCTGACTTCCAATTGATGGACAAAAGTGGGAGCAATGTCAGTAAGAAGAAACAGGGTTTTTAGCAATCTAGATCATAAAAAGGTAAATTCCATTGTCTTCTGGGAAAGAAAACCCCAGAAGAGATAAACCCTACAGTATCCATTTTGAAGGTATCTGAAGGTGCTAAAACAAATACTACTTTTTCAGAGCACACCTCCCACCATGCAATAAAGGGCTGGGCAGAGATCCCCGAGCTGTTCCACCAAGCTTGTTGATGGTCCAGTCCATCAAGACACCCACCCCAGAAGAACTGCCAACTTATATTAACAGCATATATTATTTCAAGTTAGATACCACTGAAGTACTGTTAAACTGCTCTGAGTCCTGACCTAGTTACAACTGCCTCTGTGCACCACGCTCCTCAGCTCTTCCATCTTCATTAATTAGTGCGAACAGGGATCTTTTGAGCCATGGAGTTTGAAGGTACACATACCACAGGCTGTGGTCTAACCTAACTTCAGCTGAAAGAAATGTAGCTTTTTTGAGAAGAGAATGAAGGGGTTGGTTATGCTGGAAGACCAAACCCATTCTGACAACACATACAAGATGCGTGTCTGCAGAAGTCTGAAGGGAGAGGGGAGGGGGGGATGAACAGCAAGTTAAAAAACTTCAGACATGAGAGCAAGATCATCAGAACTAAAATAAGCATGCCAGATTACTTTTATAAATCATAAAAAGATAACTTCTTCACTAACATAACATTTTTCAACTTTCTGAACAAACCAGTATTGGTTACTTTGGCTTAACACGCCTATAAGAGTCCATGTAACAGAAATTCCCATATTGCTCTACAGAGGGGAACACCTTTCATTTGTTTCAAGCAATAAGGCACTTACACATTTAAAATTTCTCATTATACAAAATATACCGACTACTGGAACTGAAGCATTGATTACATGGGTATTGCCTACCTCCAGTTTTTTTGTAACTTCTTAGCCATCAAATAAATATACTACAGAAAGTTCTAATCACTGATGCATCTAGTTTGTACATAGCCCGAACGTGGAGTTAGAAATAGCTTTCTGAATGAATCCGCAGTGTTATGGCCAGCACTCTAGTTGTGCCAGAAGCCTGTACACTAAAAAGGATGTGATCTATCATCTCACTACCCTCACCTCCTGCCATTCAAATTAACCCTATTTTAAAGGAAATTCTTCACCTTAAAATATCTAACAGAAGAGAGATGGGGGCAGGGGAGGATTTGTCATTGAATTGTCATTGAATTAAGAAAAAGTTCAGCTTGGATAACCTCCTACAAAACAGAGATCATGGTCTCTTTTTCTCAGCACCTAGTATTCTCATCCCTACCATAGTCAAAGGAGTTATTTGGACTCAGATGGTTAGTTATGTAACAAAGAAGGTTGTGGTGTTTAAATTTTAAAAGACACAAAATGAAAAGCCCTGAAGAGAAACAGACTTCAGCATTTTGCTTCTAAGGAATTTAAGTACAACAGATTATCTTTCACTAGTATAGTTCAGCAAAGCATTACTGAAACGACTTCTTATGAGATCACATTTCCCAGGTCCAACTTCATCTGCAGCCATTTTCACAACGCCGTTTTAAATTACGAAATTCGGAACAGAAAGAGTATTGGAAATAGAGTGTATAACAAATGGAAACATGGTAAACGTGTTATTATGAGATAGTAAACACAATGAAATGTAAATCTACCCTTGTCCTTGCAATTCCTGGACACAAAGCGGCAGAATGTAAAGTGATATGAAGAACTCTTAAGAGCACATTTTTTAATGCAAAAATGTGGTCCATGACTAAAGAGTGAATCCATCTGCTTATCCAGAGCTTGCATAAAACATGAAAACGTTTCTTGACTGTGTCAGCACTTTTACAGGACAGGTTTAAAATATCTGAACAGCTTGTTTGGATTCTGTAAGTAGGTTTTCCTTCTAAAAAGGAGGTAAATGTGGCATTGTATTAGTAACAGCACGCTCAGTGACGGTAGGTTAAAGTTCCAACAATGCTCTTTTCAGTCTGACAACTTTTCAACAAGATAAACACTGAATGGGATTAGCATGCAACTACATTTAAGCAGCTATGTGCAAAATCCCTGTTTGTTAAAAATTTAAAATATTTTTACACTATAAATTTCTCACCATCATCCATCCAAAACACTTCAGATTAATTTTTCAAGTTCTGATAAGCCAAATAAGCTCCAAAAAGGTTTTCTTTTGCACAACATTTTTTTTAAAATAAACTAATTGTTGTGATAACTATTTTTAACAGATATATTTAGAAATTAACAGCTGGAATTATGCTTAGAAATTTATGTATTTATTGTTTACTAGGGAGTAAGTAATTAAAGCTTATTATACATTTTTACCTTTGAAATCAGAGCATGCACTCTAAGATCAGTTTTTATTTCCCTACTTTATGGTATCTCACCATCAGGCTAAGAGAAGAATCAGTGACTAACTGCCTAATATAAGCACTCCAGTCCCTACTGGAGGGAGAACGTATAGATCCTGAGCCCTTTTGCACGAACGATAAGGAAGAATCAGCCAGGAAGCTTCAGTCCTGTGTAACTGCAACAAGCTGCATTTTTTTAGTTTTATCAAGAAAAATTTTGAGGGTGTTGTGTTACAGCTTGAGCAGTACTTAAGTGAAAACATTGCTAGTCTTCCCGTTGAATGAAGGTACAGCTGGTTTTTCATATAACGGTAGCAAGACAAGCCACCAAATGTATCAGCAACATAACTTTTTACATGTTGTGTGCCCTCTTTTTCAAGTTTATGCATTAAGTCCAAAAATACTGAACAGCTGTAATTCCAATTCTTACACTGTGCTAGTAGCTGTTACACTGAAGAAAGCAGAATTCTAGATGTTATTTAACACTGTCTATGGATGTTGTTTCTAACTTTATTGGTGACTCAAAGCATTAAGGTGGTCTCGGTTATATTAAAAGCTAGCATTTCTTTGCCTGATATTTTGCTTTAATAAGAATGTCTTCTGGGAATTCCTCCCTACTCCCTGCCCTCTCCTGCACTTACTAAACAGCACTAGCATCACTCTGCAACAGAGAAACGGTTCCATAGTAGTTTGCACTTCCTCAGAAGTGAACCAGATTTTCAAGTTGCTGCACAACGGCTATGAACATGCTTCCAGATATTTTTATCAAAGTATTTGGGGCCAAATTCCATGCTAGCACAAAAATGGGTATGACTTCTCTGGTTTAACAGGGCTATGACTGATGTCAGGGAAGGAGCTGACCCACTGCAACTGTAAGGCTGCAAAATTAAAAGAAACTAAGAAGTTATCTCTGAAACAGTTCCCTCAGGTAGGATTCTTTCCATCAGCAAAATCAGAGATCTAATACAGATTATGAAAGTAACAGTAATCCATGGTTCTTATCCACAACTGGGAGCTACCAATCATGATACCAAGTATTATGAATGATGCAAGCTTTGCTCAAGAAACAAAGCACCACAACTAAATTTTAAAACTCAAGAGTCTGCATGGCAAACTATTTGGCCATTGAACGTGAAACAGTTTCTCAGATTTAACTAGCAGGGGAAACCATTCAATTACTGGAGAATTTGTATCCTCTGACAGAATCACTGCCCTGCCATCTGAACATCACACAAACTATGGCAGTCTTTGGAAGAGCAGAAAGCCCCTTGGCTAAAAGGAATATCTGCTGGTGATCCAAAACACCTTCTAGTCAAATTGGCAATAGTCCCTGTGAATGAGTATTTTTAATAAAAGTGAAACTTCATGTCAATCAAACTTTCAGAAGCAATAAATGTAAATTAAAAAAACAACCAAAAAAACCCAAAACCAAAACAAAAAATACCCCAGAAAACCAATGCTAACATACCAGGAAGAGTTACAAAGTCAGCATTAGTAACATCAAAATCCTCCCTTACACATTTGCACTGCCCCAAAGGAGGGTAACAGATCACTCAAAGTGCACTGTATTTTAATGACATTTGAAAGATATGAATGCGCTGTTTATTATAGAGGGGGTGAGAACTGAATACTACAACTTTTTTGTATGGAATTAAAACTGATGGGTCAACTAGACCACAAGGCTACTCAGAATTGCACTTCTCCCTCTCGCTTGTATTCTTACTCAGTTTCTTCTTCTCACTGGCTAATAGCTTGACACAAGGAAAAGCACAATTATTTTCCAGTCGCAAGCTCCTTGATAAGCTCTGCAAATACCTAACAATGCTCTGAGAGGCCTCACCAGACTCACCTTGCCACTGACATGGTTGAGCACCCCTGAAACTTGACCCAATTAGTGAAATACAACTAATTGCTCTCAGTGGAGAAAGTAGAGAAAGGGAAAGCAGCCGCCTCCTGACTGGCGTGTCCAGCCAGCCCTCCCCGGCGGGAGCAGGGCTGCGCACCCAGAGCATGGCGCCATGGGGAGGGCACCAGGCCCGACTGCACGCCCGCAAGGAGGCCTGAGCCCGTGGGCAAATCATTTCCAGGCAAGCTAGAAATAGAAGACTAGTGCAGAATGGATTTAAGCATTTCCTAGTCTGAATATAGACATCAGTAAGCAAGAACTTCCCACAGGAATAAATAATCTTAGATATTAAATGTGATGAAAGCAACCCCAATGGCCACCATACAGCAGCACGAAATCTGCCTTAGCATGTTTATTCATCTGCCTGATGAAGTTTTCTGCTAATAAAGATGGAGTAGAACAGTCTGATTGTTTCTTTAGAGTACAGTTATGAGAAAAAACACATTTACATATCAAAGAAAAATATCCTTGAATTTCCTTACAAAGTTCATTCCATTTCTTTCAAACTGATATATTAATGTTTGTAAAAAAAGACATGACTTTGATGTATGTAAGATGTCCTATGATATGAGAAGAGCTTATTAAAAGTTAACATTTGATTGAATGAAGTTTTGTACTAATCTACTTTTCATATTTCAGTTGGTTATGTCACATAACATTGATGAAAATTTGTATTTATGTACTATTCGAGTGGGAATATTTTTATATAGATGGAAAAAGACTTTCATATCCCTCCTCGGCCTGGCTTTTGAAGATTTTTCATGTTCTACAGAAAAACACATGCAAATATTGTCGTACCTTTTTTTCCTACAGAGGAAGCAACATTATAGTCTCTCATCTTTACAAGGTCAGAGATGCCTCATTCTGCTATACGTAGAAAATGAAGAACCATTTCCCTTTGATTTAATCAGTTCTAATAAAATCAAAATGGCCTAGATGAAATGATAATGTAGGAGCTGAAATGTGTGTTCCTTTCCTCCACCCACAATGACATGCTTTCTGAATATAAACAAGTGCGGATCTATTATCTTCCCTTTTATGCTCTTTATTCTAGCATCTTAACTTCAGATCTTAGTGAATTCCCATCAGAAACTATAAAATGGCAAACACAGCAGAGTAAAAACATCTAGAAAGACTGTAAGAATACCTCACATATTTATAAAGAACCAGGAGAAGAAAGGAAATTAATCCACTGTATAGTTAATTACAGATAATCTCAAGTACTAAAATATTCTCAAATGGAATAGTTTGACACCATATTACAGACTGCATTGCAAACCCAAATATCTCTCTCTCTCTCTCACTCTCTGAGGTCTGAAGGTTTTTCTAAATAATACAAAAATATCTTCATTATTTGACATTTAAAGAAAGGAATAAAAATCCCTGAGTAAGCCAAAGACAACTGATATGTATAGCCTCAGAAAACACACTCAAAACCAAGACCGATTTTAAGGCAGCTTCCAACCTCAGACAGAACACAAAAAACCTGATGTGTCACAGAAGGAGAAATCTAATTAATGGGTGGATTTGCAATGACAATATGCTTTGAACTTCATTTCTAAATGTCACTGCTTCCCTGCTTAGTTTGCAAATCTTAGAAAGGTACTACTTCCACTGTTGGGCCAACAGGGTCAATGTGCCCTTAAATTCAAATAGAAATATTAAGTACTTGTTGACTGCTATGGTGTGCCTGTACACACGGTTTCAACATGAAAAAAACCCCAAGAAAACAAAACCAGAAGCTGACAGAAAACAAGCATACTAAACAACTACAGTAAGCTGATATTTGTGTTTCCAGGTAAACAAAATTCAGCCTCTTCCACCGAGGCTTTGAAGTCAAAGTGAATATCTTATAACAGTATTATGTTGGTGGGGCAGAATACTATTGACGTAAAAATTACAACTAGATTCACATTTAATAACAATTTTCAAAGCAATCTGTGCAAAGTACATCCTCTCAAATGATATGCTATTTGCAGGCCTAAATTTTGAAGTCTGTAGACTCTTTAGGACATTGGCCATCTCTCTGCTTCACCCTCTCCTCATATATATACACACGCATAAATATATTTATGTATTTTCAAACACACACATTAAAAAAAAGTACCTTCACAGTACAATTCAAATAATCTTTTATGATCAGCTTGTATTTTTAAAGTATAAAGTCGGTATTTCTCTTATTCAGTGTTCTGCTTATACAAATTTATTTTATTCTATTTTTTCTTTTAAGTTGTATTTGTATTCTAAATTTGGATTGTAACTAAAAGTGAAAAAATTCTCAGTAGCTGATTCCTAACACAGAATTACGTTACTTTTGTGGTGATGCGCTGAGAAAGAGGTCTGGTAGCAAACAGCAGTACTCTGAAGTTAGGAAAAAAGAGCAAGGATAGCTAATCTCTTCAGATCTGTAATGTGCCAGGAAGAGAAACACTGGAAGCAGAGAATAAGAATGAAATGGTCTCCTAACAATTCATGACTCCTCCCCTTACCTAAAAATCACACGTTCTCCTCATGACACATCAGTGGATGCTCTAAGACTTACGTAGCCTACTTAAAACAAACGAACAAAAAACCCGTGCTACTTCAGTTATAAAATTTCAGCAACTCAATATTCACACAACTTGTGTGTAGCGCATGTATTATAATGCCACGTCAGAACAGAAGAGCGCATGTCCAGCTTCCCTGCAAACACAGTTTCTTGTACCTTCTGCATCACACACTTCAGGGATATCTTGGGACAGAACAGGCTACTGGTGATTCTTGCTGTCTAAACCCTTTGAAATTTTTCTGTACTGGGAAAGTTTCAAAATGTTGCCCCTTCTAACAAATCTATCACCCCCCCAATCAATATTAATAGATTGTCAGAAATTAAATACTAAAGTGAAACCAATCAGTATATCTGTAAGTATCACGGAGCTTCAATACTAAGGATATTTCCCTCTGAGGCACTGCAGTTTGGTGGTGGCAATCTACACTCTTGCTCACTAGCAGGACGACTCAGAAGATAACCAGCTGTCGTGCTCTGGCATGTGACGGGGTTTTGGTATGCTGAACAGAATGCTGTGTGATGGAAGTTATTTACAGAAGTAATTTTTAATACCAAAAGTAGTATGCTCAGTATACAGTAAGAGTCCAAACACTTCTAAGCATTTCCCCCTTAAAGGCTGACACTGAAGTTAAACGGAGCACATGTTAACAGTTAAATGCTTTCTTCACAGGCCAAATCGGTAGTAGAGTTGTGGCTACAATACAGACTTTGATTGTCTAGTTCAGAAACTCAGACTCAAAAAACCCCCTCCAAGGTAATAATTAGAAGAAAAACAAACCCCATAACATTTAAAAAGCAGCAGTCAGGGGACCCATCTTGTTCAGAGTGCATCAGAGCAAAGAGGCTTTCTGGTCTGCAGTAGTGTTTTCGGTTGAGGGAAGATGGCAGGAGATCCCCCATTCCTCTTCCAGGGCATTGGCTTTGATGCTGTTACCAGCACTGTATTGCTCTGTTGCACAAAGCGCATATAGCCCTTGCAGGACCAGCTCAGTTCAGGTGAGTAAGGTCCATCCTTACCAGGGCATACCTGTCCGTGACCTTTTCCTCTGCTTTTTACAAAGGCAATAGATAGGAAACACAAATAAACCTGCCAAAAGAAGAAAATAAGAAGAAAACCATAATTAAAAACAATCCTTTGTGGTGTGCGTCGTGTTCTTTCAATTTACATAGAGTATTCAGGTGCAGCTTTCCATGTCTTGAGAATTTAGACAAGCAGAAAAAATATTAACCTGCAACAGCCTCTTCAGTAATGAGTTACGCTACACTTTCTGTTTACCTTACAACAAATTCTGACCAACCCTACTCTCATCTCTGACAAATTAATTCCTGAACAATGCTGTTTGGTATAAGATACGAACTTAAAACTTTTAAAAGCACTTTGGCAACCCTTAGACCTAAATCCAAGGCTGATTTAACTAAGCTAGTTTTCAACCAGTTTCACATGCAGTAGAGGCAGCATGTTATAGCTTTACTTTTTGAATATTATTTATTTTTAAAAACATCCTCATCTATTGTTCAGTAATACCAAGTGTTTATTCTTGCCTGGGCAGGGAAGTATTTATTCTTAAAAGTCTTTTGAGAGAAGGAAAGCTGTAAGGAAAGCTGTAAGGAAAAACTAAAGAAATAAATCAGATTTATGCAAGTGAATAAGTGAAGAAGCATCTCCCTCTCTCTCTTGCCACCAGCCAACTGAAATGGTGCAAGATTTCCTTTTCAGACACCACCACAATAACAACATATTACAGACTGCTACAGTCACCAGGGTCCTTGCTTTGCTCAATAGCCTTGTAAATGCTGTAAAATGGTTTTCAGCTATAAAAGAGATTACTCTAACAGTTGTGTTGGCAGTAAATATAGCTGTAATTACTTCAAAACCAAAACTTTCCTATAAATAATCAATGTTTTTGAACTGTTCATAGTGCTGCTCTCGAGCATATCTTAGCCAGCCTTACCTAGGACAGGACTTTAATGGCATACTGGGTATTACTGCTATCACTGCTACTGTATTACTGCAAAACCCTCTTAATTTTTAATATAAGCAAAAGAGTGGGTTTTTTTCCCAGCATACATTTCACCAGATTACTGACCAAAATAAGCTTTACTGGCATTTAGAAGTGCTTATTGCCTATAGTTTTTGGCATAAAAATGCTACTAAAAAGAATATTTAAGATAGATATCTATATATATAAAATCTTCAGTGAATCCAACTCAGAATATTGGTAAGGAAAACAATATGTATTCTTAGCCTAAATACTGAAATTAATAGCAATATTCCTTATTTGGCCAAATGTACTTTAGAAAAGCTGTAATAGTGTTTTGGTTATGTGCTGATTGGTTATGTACAATCTTATTAATTAATCTGACCAGCCTAGTATATTTTGGCTTTATTACATCAAAATAAAGGCGCCACATCCCAACACGCCTCAGGGCTGGGCAAGCACTGCCAATTTTCAAAGGAGTAAGTAGTTTAGTGAAGAGCTGCGAGGCAGCATGATCCCCGCTGACATATTACTGCCAACATAAAGAGTGGATATGCACTTACATGAGCAAAATTATACATTTATCCTTACAGCTTATTTAATTTCTGTGGGAGAATTCAGTTAAACCAGGCAAAGAGCAGATTTGCTAGAATAACTACATCCACATTAATACAACCACGTTAACAGAGCTTTGATACTATATCAAATGAGTTCACAGTACCATTTTTTTTTTTGGTGATGGAATCCAATTTGGCAGCTTATGCACTGAATCAGATTGAGATTGACTCATCCCAATTTTCTGCTTTGCTGTTGTTGTTGCATCTTCAAGCTGGAAAGCTCTTGGGACTATGCCTAGTGCCCCTAAAATCTTGTCATACACATGGCCAAGATCTTAGAATTGTGATCCACTGGGGTGATTAAAGGGAGGGTCCAAGCCAGCCCACCCCCAGGACTATGTTCAAACTATTCTGGCCTTTTTACTAGTTTAACTATACTAGTTAAAGATTTTGGTTCAGAAAACCAAAATGGGAAAAAACCCCCAAACTTAACAGGCATAAAATACAGGTAAGAAAAAGAAAAGATTCTAAAGACAAATTTTTTAGAAAAATGTCATATGCTTTATACTAGAATGGTATCTATGAACTTTGCGTCCATCCTTTTGAGACGAAAATACTGAGATGTTGTGCAGAAAGCCACTGCAAAAATCAGAATTGGACTCATTCACATACGTAACTCTTACCTATTACAACAGCTATGGCTCCCAGTGCCAGTCCCAGAACCAGTATTAGGGGTGTAATGAGTAGTTTTCCAGCTGAAATGCAAAATCGATTAAACAATTCAAAGTAGGCATTTTATTTTTCCCCTTCAAACCATCCATAAATATTTTTATATCAGACTCCCAAAAGCTGGTTCATTTCTTTAATACTTTACTGGGATTCCTATTTGTCAATTCATTCTACAAATCCAGCTAGGAGCTATCACCACTCAGCCAGATCTCTGCACACATTTCTCTCTGCCCTCTTCACCCACCACAACTCTCCGGGCACAGCTAATTTCGTACATTAACAGTTAGCTTGTGTTTACTTCCCTTTCCATTCTGAAATCCCTCAGGCATCAATAGGATCGTGATAGTTATAAAGGTACTATCATTTGGCTTCTCCGGAATCCTACTGCACAGCAACCACCCTGGAAAGATGCCAAGCAAACGAGCATCTTGGAGAGTTTAGGTTAGCTCAGAGTGATGAGACTATCACCTCTATATATACTTCTGCTCACTTTAAAAGGCTATGGTGAAGTCCTCGTGTACAATTGTGATATAGGTCTAAATCAAACCACAGCCAAGTCTGTTTTGAATCAACATTTAAAAGGATATGTTGTTGCTCTTACATGAGTAAGACAGCAAGGCTGTGCAGCACACCAGCTAGCGCATAAGACTAAGAACAAATAACGCATGCTCATATTCTTTACTTCTGATGAGTTCATGATCTCCAGAAATGCATGGATGTAAGGCAGGGCTCCTTCTGAAACACTGAGGTTGAAACTGAACTTTGAATCCAAGTTATCTTTCTCGCCTTGCAACCTTGCACACTTTCAACTGATTGGTGGAATCTCCCTGGTGTTGGCTGAGCAGTTGGATCAAGGATGTCACTTGTCTCAGCTGTTTGAAAACGTAGCAGGGCAGGCATTTTTACTGCTACAGCAGCAGCGTGATCAGAGATCTGGAATTAAGCAATTCTCCAAGTTAAGCATGTGTTTGAAAGATCACCTCTAGAAAGGGAGAAGTGAGTTCATTACCTCTCTCTTCCCTGGCCCTCCTTCTCTCAAGTCACTTGTATCAGATTGCAGTAAATGGATTACCTCATTCCATAATGATGTAAACCTCTCCATAACCTGAGCCACTAATTTGGGCAGTCTGACGGCAAAGTGAGGTATTTTGGAAATATTTACAGCTGTTAAATGAATTGCTCCTTTCAAGCTCCGTTTTGATAGCTTTTAAATTTCATAGGAGTGTTGTGGGTGGGAAACATTAATTCCTAGAAGAAAAAAACTGGCAAATATCATTGGTATTACTCTAGTTGCTAGGCATCCCAATGGTAGACCTTCTTGGGGCTCTACTGCGCTACATTCTATAGACACTGAAGTCAAAGTTTTCAAGTGTAGACAGGAGAAGGAATGTAGACTGATGGGAAACCTCAAGAAAACGCCAAAAATGAGTGATTAAAGATGTTACCAGAGCCTTTAACAATTTCAAAGTAAAGCTTATAAAAGATTATTTTATGGTATGCACTCTCTATACTTTATTAATAACCATGTAATTAGAATGTCAGAAAATTATGATGTTTGGTACCAAAATTATTAAAAACGAAAACCACTGAACTGGTGACTAAGTACACAGAAACACAGCCTGCAGAAAGGGCTAAGCTAGCTTTTGACTGGAGTAATTTCTTTGTAGACACAAAGAACAGTTCCTAAGCTAATTAAGTTTAAGAACTTGACTTACATTTTACAAACCAACTCAGACCTGAAATAAAGCATGACTGAGTGTCTTTTTCCTTCTGCCTGTGAATATGAAGTTATGACTACTGTGTAGTTCCAAGATTTTATAGGATAATATGACCTTTTATTGTCATGGGCCAATATCCTCTTTTGGTTATTAATGCAATCTTTCTAAAGGTTAAAATTTAAAAACAAAACAAAATACAGCTTCTCCTTATATATCTACCATATTTAAATCCTTTATCTTTCTTTACCTTTGTAAACTAAAATTAAGGAACAAATTAACAGGAAGTGAACAAGACACGCACAAGATACCATCAGTAAGAGTACAAACACCAGCAATCACTGCAAAGCAGCAGCTACGTATCTGTTACTCCAATAATTTTTATCAGCATGGTATGAAACAGTTATGAAGTGCTCCATTTTACACGTCTGAACTGAACATTAATTTACATCCAGTTGAAGTTTCACATAATCATTTGTTGTAGTGTGGAGGATTATGAGGCTTTAATCAAAGGGAATTGTGACACACCAAGAAATGCTGCTGGGACTAATGACATTTATTGCAGGCACTAAAATTCCCAAAGATCCACTGTCCTCTGCCTTTTAGCTCCGACACTGCTAGCAGAGAGGGAGAATGTAAAACTTGCCTCAGAGCTGAATAAAATCTTGGATCATCAGTCTGTGAGGTGAACTCAGCAATAGGTTATGATAGCCAGTTTGGTAATGTTCAAAGCCAGCTTTTAAGGGTAACTTAAAAAGAAACAGTTGAAAATAGAACAACCCTAAAAAGGGATCCTTTTTACAATTCTGCTCAAATTAATGGTAAACAATTTCCCTACTGGGTTAGTCAGCATGAAAATTTAGACATCTGTGGTAATCTAAAAACTGTATTTGCAGGTACCTCAGAGGGGTTGCATTACTTGTCATGTAGACAATGATGTTTTTGTGCAAAATGAGGAAACGTTTAAGGAAATATGAGGGAATGTTTTTTTCCCTTGCATAACTTTGAGTTTGGTTGCGGGTTTTAGGGTAATATATACAAGTCCCCATAAATCCTTAGAATTCTTTGCCATGTAAAAAATTCATATACTAATTTTAGAAAAATTTAATCACTAGCATAGGAGAAAAGTTTTGTCTTCCAAGTCTAAATATCATTATATGTTCAAGCAACAGGGCCACTAGAAGTATCTACTTACAGATCAAAACAGTCTGTGCAGATTTAAGTTCCAATACAAGTTTGTATCTGTTTTTAGAGAGTCCTATCAAGTCTATATAGGAGCCTTCTTACAAATCAGACCAACTTAAACGGTAAAGGTTGCTAACAAAGGTTGGATCCTAGAAATGCATGCTTCCTCTGCGGCGCTCAAAGCCATGCATACAGAAAGTGAATCTTGCACTCTGTCTTGGGGCAGGAGTGCATACCACTCAGATCTGAAAACAGGCTGCTTTCAGAATCCTATTAGAAATGCTGTTTACCACGCAAAAAACTTCATTTGCTTTAATAGCATCATTACATGTTGTGTGTCCTGCTACATATCCCTGAAGTACTTGGCAATTGATTTTGAGTATAATTCAACCAACTGAATTCAGGTGGTATTTAATTGGCATCTTAAGTACATTTAAGACAGCTGAACATGTTTTTCCTTTCTGTGCAATTCATCACTAACTCCAGTTATAAGCAAACATCCTGCCTTCAAGAGCTTAGCCAATTAATTACTATGAGAATGACATCTCTAAGCCCACTGGGACTGAAGGATAAAAGCAATTTCACCTTACTGTACTAGTCACAAAGTTTCTTGAAAAAATATTCTGGCTGAAGAGGGGAGAGAAGTGTCACATTCAGAGACCACTTCTGCTCCCAGTTTATTTTCTTCTCCATGTGATTTCTATTACCTTTGCAAAACCACTGGTTTATGAAGAAAAGTATGTTTAAAATTATGCTCCCATCAACACTTTTCCCTTATTTTTATTATACAACATTTTGTAGGCACAAACATTTGTTTCTCAACAGAAACCATGATAGCGTGCCAGCCTGCCATGAAGTGTTCTTTCCTTTGTACACCCCCACACACCCAGATTTGGTAGAAACGAGCCAAAAAAACCTCACTACAAAATGACCACATTTGCTTAAATATTTCCTCTTCATAGCAAGAGAATAAAATAGAAAGCCACAGAAGAAAATGTATCTAGCAACACCTCACTGCCCTCCCACTGACAGCCAAGATAATGTCCTCTTATTTTCCACTACTTAGCTAAGTAGCAGAGGCATTTTACTACAGGAAATCCAACATTCATTTCTTGCTACATGTTACTTAAATTTAGATTCTACACTTCTAATGGCCTACTTCTCTGCTACCATCTCCTCTTTCTAACATCTTCTGCTGATTCTTAGAATGCACAGTAGCACCTGCTGATGATAATGATCCACTCTTGACTGATAAAGCCTTAAATGTATTTACATTTACCGTTCTAGTTACTGGAACATCTCTGAGCCTAGGTATGATCTCTAACTTGAATTAAACATTTCTCGATTTTGAACTTGTTCTTAAATGATTACTAGGAAGCTTCAGTTCAAAACAAAGCAAGGAAAAAAAAAAAAAATCAAAGGTCATGACAAAGAAGAATCTGATGGAGGGCCTGTAAAAGAAAGATTATGAGACGGTAAGCAAGTTATTTACTCAGTTTTATGATAAAAGTAGTAACCAATTGTCAGCAATCTATTAAAAAAACAAATCACACAAACACACAGAGGGATGAAAGTACTTTTTCTACACTATGTAGTATAACCTACATAGTGAAATTCTAAGCCTGTACCAAAGATAATGTGGAAGCCAAAACTATAAATAATTTATGAACTGTATGAATTAGTGAAGGATACGTCTATTGATAGTTATTGAGCAACGGTTCAGATACAAACCTTAACTAACTGGTCCCCTGCTATACAAAAAGGATGTGGACAGGCTGGAAGGGGTACAGAGAAGGGCCACCAAGATGACCAGAGGACTGGGAAGCTGCCATATGAGGATAGGCTGGGAGAACTGGGTTTATTCAGCCTTGAGAAAAGGAGGCTCAGAGGGGATCTCGTCACCTTGTACCAGTACTTAAGGGGCAGCTACAAAGAAGAGGGAGACTCCCTTTTTACAAGGAGTCACATGGAGAGGACAAGGGGGAATGGACACAAGTTGCTCTTGGGGAGATTCCAATGGGACATGAAAGGGAAATTTTCCACACTGAGGACAGTCACCCATTGGAATAATCTCCCCAGGGAAGTGGTTGACTTGGCCATGTTGGACACCTTTAAGAGTCATCTGGACAGGGTGCTGGGCCATCTTGTCTAGACTCTGCTCTTCCTAGAAAGGTTGGACTAGATGATCCCTGAGGTCCCTTCCAACCTGCGATTCTGTGAACTAAGGAAGTGTGTAAAACAACGATTACTGGAAATACCCTGTGAGTGAGATCTTACTTCTAATTGATCACTGTTGGGACAAATTCATTATGGAGACCTTTACACTTAACAATTAATTTGCGATCTTTTTTTACTCCCCCTAATTTTACATTCACCCAATTTGCACAGATCAGTTCTGTTGAATTTTTACAAGGATAACACATGTTGTCTAATTTCCGCCACTCAGGATGGCAGAATCCACAAACTGAACTGACACTGCACCACAGTTTGGGATTATACCATCTTGAAAGAAAAAATGTCAGGAAATAATAACCTTACAACACCATGATGCGTTCTTAAAAAGTGTGTGTACACCCACATGTGTGTTTTGGTGGTTATTCATACATTTTATCAGGATCAATATTAAAACTAGAGATGACCGAGTGATTTAGGGTCATAAGTATCAATGTAGAATTCTTTGAATGACTCAACTTGGGTGTTACACTATTGTAAAAATGAGGACAATTACTACATGTGCTGGCAGGTTCAGCTAGCTCTGCCTCTATTCAAATGATGGCCATTCCTGTGGAAAATAACATTGTATGACAGAGGTAGTCCTGGAGAGAAATTTTTGACAGAAAACTCTGAGAAATTTAAGCTGACGCTTTAAGCTTTGCTAATCTTTCTTGGTTTATGAATTAAGGCAAACCACAAGTACACTTGCAAACAGGAAATGAAAGTAAAGTATCTTACACCTTCTCTACATGTGTTTTTATAAATATGAACAAATACATCTTCACCACTGATCTTTAACTGATACATGCAGTTCCACATTTCTTTACTGCCTCCAAGTCACTGTTTGCAAAACAACTGATTTTCTTTTGTACTAGTAAAAGCTGTTTCTTTTTAAAAGGAAAAGATTGTGCATTAATGTTTCGTAAAAACACAGGGAAAACAGAAAATAATTTTAATAGCAGTTATGCACATGCAGTACGTGTACCTGTATTTCAGACTTTGTATGTGGCATTGAAACCTGCCAACTGCACATTCAGATACCTTTCAGGTAAACAATTGCAAAAATTAACACAATAATAAATGTTATCAAAACATAGATGTGCCAAAATAAAGAAACACTTTTTATGTTTAAAGTTACACACAGAAGGTTTAATATTGGAATAACATTACCCATGATTCTGCATGCAAGCAGCAGAGAACTGGTAATGTGTCTGAGCACAATCCTTTGCTATGACAGATACTAATTCCGCCAAATATACCAAGATCCATTTTAAAACAGCTTACACTGTTTGTTGTTGTGGCTTTTACTGGAAGCTCTTCTGAAACCTTACTTTGAAACGACCCTTGAAATTTAAGCTTGAATTTATCCATGAACAGTTTGTACCCACATGCTATAGTGCCAGCATTGTCTTTAATCTAGACTAGATCTTCCCATGTGTTGGAATTTATCTCTACAAAACGTATCAGAGTAGGCACATCCAGTAGTTTTGAATTTTTATCCACTTTCCTATTTATTTCTCTATCTTTAATTCACCTCTCACAAATTTTGTTCTAAAGCCTTGCAAGTTCCTGAGGTTAAACTAATGGCCCTGGATGATGTATTGCCATTTGTTAAACAAGCATTCCAGGTGTGTGAGCCTCCCACAACTTTGCAGATCAGCAAGATGGGCATTCTTATTGCCAGGCCTATGAGTCTGTGTGCCAGCTCTTGTGTTACTCTGAAATTGAAATCACCTAGTTTTCTTACTGGAACATTTTCGGCTCAGGGGTATTGTTTTCACCGCAGGTCTGCTGACTGGTGTTTTCTCATGTCCAGTCTCTTACCTTTACCTCTACATTCAACATCACTAATTGATAAGCTCAAAGCATTTCCTCATCCTAGGTGAATTCCAAGGCATCTCCTATTTTTATGCCTTAAGTCAAAGTACCAAAGGTCCTATTTTCCCTAATACGTCCCCTGTTTTTGACACCTAATATGACCATTTCCTGTAACATTATAGTTTACATGCTGTAAACTCACTACAATGTCTGAAGTTAACACATATGCAAGATATGAACTAAGGTAATAATCTACTGTTTTGTCTATTTTTGTTGTGCTTCTATAGGTTAGGACAGGTATACACCCGATTAAAAAAAATAAAATTAGGAGTGCTTTTTTAAAAAAAAAAATTTAAAAAGTCAAGTTTTTGGGTTTATATGCCAGAGAGATAAATTCATGTGTATAATTGTATTTTGTTTTAGGCTAGATTTTATCTGAACCAAAGCTAACTGTTAAAAGATAAGTGTCCTCTTATTTAAATGGGCTAACCTGACTGGTTTGGTTTTTCAAAACAAGGTCAGGTTCAAATCCAAACAACACTTTATTCAAACAATCCTTGACAAAGAGGTTCATTTAAAAAAGGTTCCTGCTCTGATCCACTTCTCCAATATGCTTTTAGAATAATGATCACTGCCAGCAACATATATATTGACCATATTTTTCCAGTTTGCTTACATGTTATTAAAAAGGGTTAGGAAACAGATGCTATCAGAAGAGGACACAATACTTATTCACATAGAGTTCAGAGAGTGCAAGGGTTATATATTTAAATATATTTAATAAACCACCATAACTAAACAGGCTGCCAATACTTTAAACCAACAGTATTTTTTAACTATTACTGGCTTCCCCCCACCTCTCATCACATCAATGTGTAGCTCTCCACAACGAACACCTATCCACTCACCACAGACAGAGCCTCGCACTAATCGTCTTAGATGTGGTCTCTCGGGGAGGTAGCGGTATTTGCATCCAAAGATACTGAGGTTTGAGGTGTGATCTCCAAAGAACCGGAGCTGGCGGTATCTCTCCCCACAACGGTAACAGAAATTAGTGTTACACTGTGAACAGGTCATGTGGTCACACCCTTCTGTTCTCTGGATGTGGATCTGTATGAGCAGAAGAAATAAAGATTATTTTCTCCCCTCCCTAAGGACAGGAAAGTAGGCACTACCCCATGCAGTCCATGCATCAGATGAAAAGATGCCATAACCCACCCCCTGCTTAACTCAGCATTTGCATTAATTAATACTGCAGCTGTTCTAAGACAATAATGGTTTTCTAAGACATTTTTCAGAGCATCGAATGTGAGGTATAGTTGTTTCCAGATTTCCATGCATAGTTTTCTATATAGTCCTCCTTCCCTGTTTAAACACTTTTTGTGTCAGATGAGAATCTAAGTGAACCTTGCCCTTACTGAAAACTTGTTTTTATTACTGAATTAGACACACTAGCACCAAAACTTTTTAAAAAATAAAATCAGCACAGTAAATATAGTTATGAACTCTGATCCCTCCACAGATGGGCTTCCCTCTTATGCCACCTGCGGCCCACTCCCTTTCCCATTACCATCACAAATTGATTTGGCATTTTGTAATAAACACCAGAAAGGCTCTGCTCTTAAAGTGAATGATTTGAAGAGGATTTTTTTTTTTTTTTTTAAATAAAAAGGTTCCACAAAGAGTACAAAAGAATTACTCCAAGCTTTCATAATGCCCACAGTACAGTATGAAGCTGGGCTGCCTAGGTTCCACATCTATCTTTCCATTGATTGCCTGCATAAATATCTCCATTCCTGTACCTCCATGTATCCTTCTGCAAAGCTGGTACATTTATTGACTCTGCACAGATTTGGTAAGGCTTCAGTTTTAGTTAACAGTTCTGAAAGTCTTAGGAGAGAAGGTAGTCCTGGGGCTGAGTATTTCACTAAATCAACTACGATTACACAGCTACTTCTAAACCTTGCCAACTAAAAATATAGTTATCAGGGTGGTAAACACAAACACTTGTCCTAGCTCACAAAATTGCTAAAGACCCTGCTGTCCCGAGACCACGCTCCACAGTGGAATGGCAGATAAAGTTACCTAATAATTGAGGGTGGAAGTGACCCTTGGAGGTCATCTATTTTAACCCCAAGCTCCAAGCTGAGCTAACTTCAAAGTCAGATCAGATTGCTTCAGACCTCATCCCACTAGATATTAAAAATCTCCAACTATGGCTATGTCATAGTCTCTTTGAGCAACCTGTCCCATGCTTCACCACCCTCCCTGGGAATATTTTTTTCCCTTACATACAATTGGAATTTTTTTTGTTGAAAC
Organism: Phalacrocorax carbo; assembly: GCF_963921805.1. Classification (NCBI taxonomy): domain Eukaryota; kingdom Metazoa; phylum Chordata; class Aves; order Suliformes; family Phalacrocoracidae; genus Phalacrocorax; species Phalacrocorax carbo. The sequence continues at coordinate 70,999,568 of NC_087515.1, forward strand.
TTGCAAAAGATGAATGAATGCCTCCTGAAATTCTTATCCATAACTCCACGTATTTGTTTAGCAGGGAGGTACAGGTAAAGACAAGGCATCACCTGGGGCATCTGACATTCTCGAGAGGGTCAAGTGCATTTGTTCTCTGGTGCTGAGCAGGGTTCATGTAGGATCTGAGAAATCTTGCTCACCCAAGCAGCTACTGCAACTGGCACTTTATACATGTAACAAAGTGATATTTTCCACCAGCAATACTTCTGCTAAAAGATTCCAGGGCAGGTGTAGTTAACAGTAGTTCCAGGTACACCTGCCAACATGCCTGGGCCAACAGCAGTGATCTCAGAATTCATATTTCTGTACTTACAAATGCTTCTTTTACACATAAGAAGGGAAAGACATTCACAAGAGAGGACTGGTCTACAAAACATTACATTCTAGTGAGCAAGTATATCAGTGGACTTCCATTCATCCCACAGAAGGGATGCAAATAGACTGACAAGGCAATTATCTCCCTCCACCCTGAGGAAGCCTGCTGTATCACAGGTGCCCTGTTTTCCAGAAGCACCTGAAAAAAAATACCATTGCTGATGAGATTTATACACCAATTCAACACTTTCATATTTAAGCATTGACTGCAAGCAAAGTGGAAGGAAAAGTCTACCCAATATTGTACCAACTTATGCATAACTTCTGAAGCTATACACTATTGTCTTCTAAAAAGGATATTGTCAGTTTGACTTTTGCTTTTACTTTTCAGGTTTTATAATAAAAAAAATGTTGACACTACTCATGAAGTCATAGTTTAATTCCTAAGACATTACCTTGAACTGAAATTAAGGAATTTTAATAGTGACTCAATCTATTAACAGGTTAACTAAAATTTAATTCCAATTAGTCTTTCAGAGGACTGAAATTCAGACAGCAACTAAACAGAATTTTGTAATTTTAGAGGTACCTTTCCTCATCTGCTGATTCAGCAACCTATCTACATTTTAAAAATGTAAATGAGGGAAATAGATCTTATGACACTAATGAGAATTAACTGGTTGTTTTCTTTTTGAATTAAGACCGGTAAGTTGGAGAAGAAAATAGAGAATTCAACAATCTATTAAGTTACCATCCATCATAATTGAAAATCTGTACAGGCCTGGAGCCTATAAAAACTCTAGATGTAAAAACTACTTCACATTTCAAAAATAAATTAATTTTCTTGGTAGTAAGAACTTCAAGGAGCTGCTGGCGATAGCTTTATACATTGTACCATCAATAGCTTTCAGAAATACCCACCTCTTGGACACTGCCTGCCATCCTTCTAGCCAGGCACCACTCCTAAATCACACTTGAATCTACTTGTTTCTGCTCTAAATCCTCCAGAAATACTGACCTCAAAACAAAAAAAATTGATATAGAATTTATTTTCTTATGGACATATATTGCAATTACATGTACTTCATCTTTGCTGCTTCAAAAAGTAAAGTATTGAAAAATTTTTAGTGAACACTTATCTGCACATAACTGCCTTCAAAAGCTGCAAATTTGGAACAACTGGTATTTGCCTATATAGATGTGGGGCTCGGACTTCCTATCACGTGCATGCAGACTGACAATGCCAGATGAAAATTTTGTGATTCGGTCAGGCTGCTTTCAAGCCTACAACATGACATCTCACCAGATCAACTTCACCTCTGGTTCACATGGACATGCCTCCCTCCCCTCAGGATAATCCACTGACAGAGACGGATTACAAATCCATAGGTTGGGAAAGCAATCACCGATGGGTCAGATATCACACAAGTGTTCCTACTCCGTTGGCAATACTGTGGCATGCAGCAGGCAGCCGGGGGAACGCATGGGGCCAGGAATGTGGCTCACTATAGTTAGCTGCGGCCATGCGGGGTTGGGTGCCTTGTAACTGCAGCCTTCCCAGCAGCATGGTGGGGGCGGAGGAGGCAAGGTGAGCGCATGACAACTGCAAGCCGAGTTTCTGCCTCCAAACATCCAGTCAGCGTTACTGGCTTCATCCTGCACCCAGAGCCTGCTCAAACCTAAACACAAACCCTCACCTTACACAGAAAGGCTTACTCATTCAGAAACCCAAGAATGGCTCCCAGAACAAGAGGGGTGAAAATTACAGACCAGTGGCAAAGCACACAGAGCTTAGAGTCTTAAGGAAACAACTGAAGTAGCACAGTGGTTATTTTAGACCCTCGCTTTACCCTCTCTGCATGTTACATGCCCCCTCACAGAGATCTTCCAGGGAAATAACTTCCAAGAGTTCTTACATGAGAGTGGCCATTTCTCCTCCACTCCTCCTGAAGAAGAGCTAGTGCACAGCTTTATCCCTTCATCTACAAGCAAAGACTCTCCTCCCTCCAGAGGATGAGGAATAATTTGAAAAGTGCCTTTAAAAACTATGCCTGACTTATTTAATAATGCTCATATTAATCGGAACAGTGAGCCCACAGAGAAATACATACTCCTTGATTTGCACTGACATCCTTGGTAACTTAAATGTATTCTTGACTTTTCCTCATTCTGTTTGTCAATTTTGGCTGCTGTAAATTTTTAATCAAAACATGAAAGAGGTTCTTTAAATAGAATATACACACATATCAAAATAAAATATGTTGTCACCTGAAACATTGCCTATGTGGATCTAGAACAATCACAGAATGGTTTAGGTTGGAAGGGACCTTTAGAGATCATCTAGTCCAACCCCCCTGCAGTGAGCAGGGACATCTTCAGCTAGATCAGGTTGCTCAGAGCCCCGTCCTACCTGACCTTGAATGTTTCTAGGGATGGGGCATCCACAACCTCTCTGAGCAACCTGTGCCAGTGTTTCACCACCCTCATTGTAAAAAATTTCTTCCTTATATCCAGTATAAATCTACCCTCCTTTAGTTTAAAACCATTGCCCCTTGTCCTGTCACAACAGGCCTTGCTACAGAGGTTGCCCCCATCTTTTCTGTAAGTCACCCTTTAAGTACTGGAAGGCCTCCCCACAGCCTTCTCTTCTCCAGGCTGAACAACCCCAACTCTCTCAGCCTGCTTTCATAGGAGAGGTACTCCAGCCCCTGGATCATTTTTGTGGCCCTAACGATAAATGAAACAGTATGTTACCAACTCTGTTTTCTCTGTCACTATTTTATTTGGAAATATGATCATCACCTGATTTAATGCTCTTCTATATAGGGGTTTTGGGGGGATGGCTGGAGAGAGAGGCAGAGAAAGTATTTGCTCCAATCCCCTGACCCCAAATAGTTAACTGTTGGTATGTTCATCCCATGTGTCCAGACATCTATTAACGCAGTGACAAAGATGAAGAATGCTGCATAAGATGTGTTTTTTATAACTACTCAATAACTAATTAAGAATTAAAAAAGAAAAAAGAACAGTACCACTGCCTAAGTGGTTCTCTTGATTACTTGCTGGTTATAGATTTGATTTAAAAACAAAAACAATATGCTGATATAAACATTTTGGAGGTTGTAGGGCAAGAACAACTTTTTTCACCTCTGCAGAAAAATATCAGGAATGGGGGTAATGAAGCAGTTTAAGAAAAGGTTGAACTCCCTTCTTTGATATTCACTTATAATACCACATTACCAGAAAGGACTTGTTAACACACATTCTTTTTCTGTCCTAGTTTCATAACTTTCCATACTGCCTCCCACCATAGTGAAGGTTTTATTTGCTTTTGATTATGAAAAGAAACCTGAAGTCTTTTTGGAATTAACAGCCAAACCCATGCAACTACAGACTTCAAAATTAGTGACTTAACCTGCATAAGTTTCAAGCATTCAGCCTTTTCTTTTGAAGATGGTGAGAACAGATGTACATTTGGCATTTTAAATTTAAAATTTATTAAGGATAAACAAGTAAGGGTTAGTAGTTTTAGTTCCTTTCTCTTTCCATTGCTTTTCCACATTCACACTTTTTTACTTGGTGCATTTTCTTCTTTTTTTGGACAACTTATTTCAATAGTTACATCATTTGCACTGTCATAAAAATCTGAGCCTGGACATTAGTCAAAGAATTAAAAACAAAACAGATACTTCTTCCCACTCTAAAAGGAACAAAGTTTCCAAAAGGATTTTACTGTAAAACTTCCCAGAAAGCAAACATTTTTAGAACCGGCTCAAACCTACCAACTCTTACCAAACAGCAAGCTGTTAAAACTCTGTTCAAATGTCATATGTGCGCGGGATGAAGGGTAAACAACCAACTGCTGATTTCAGAGTTTTCTGAATTTTGCTTAGTGTTTTGAAATCTTTCCATTTCTAGCTATGGCATCACAGGCATTTTTAATCCAAGACCAAAATAAGATACTTAGTAAACCGATAAACATTCTCTTATTTGCACAGGGTAAGGCTCAAAGGGTGACAAAAGTATACTTTGGACTTTTAGGAGTAAATCTTCCCATTTGGTATTTATTTCCTACTAAACATTCCAGTTTCCTTACTTTGTCCCCTCTGTGAAGTAGATGTAGAGCAATAGATAGGTTCAGGTTGCATATTCCCTTCAAAAAAAAAAAAAAAGGCAGACTCCCACCACCATGGTGTTCTCAAGGTTTTGATGTACTACTCTGTCAGTAGTTGGAGGTAAGTGCTGTGAAGAAACAGTGAACAAACGTAACAGCCACCTTTGTTACAGGCAGCTGGGGCAGGCGTGTGCGGGGCTGTTGCATCTCATTTGAGTAGTGGGAAGTATTTCATATCTGGAAAAGATTAATGAAGTTTTTAGGGCACAGGACCACACTTCAGTCTGTTGAAAATTAAACTAATTTATGTGAAAGGCTTGTGAAGAACTGACATTTAATTCTAAAAAAACCTCTGGTTTTGCCAAAGTCTCCCTTAGTTAAATTGTTGATAGAGTACTTTCTGCCTTACTCAGAAACTCAATTCACCCAAGCTCTTCAGAAAACCTGACAAAGAGCACCATATTTCTCTAAAGCTTTCTGTTTCTTTAAAGATTGAAAGCTTTATTTCAGAAAAGTTTGTATGGTAACACACATTCATTATAAGCATACATTAAAGCCTTCTATTAGGATATCCCTAATGTTTCTTTTACATGCAGGGATTCTGCCCAACCAGTATAGGAACCAGCAAGTAAAACATCTGACCTGATTTTCCTCAATGGGTCATTGACAAGAATCCGCACAGCAAGTGTGAATTCTATTTCCAATGCCAAGCAGAAGCTACAAACATTTACCTTAATACATATTTAAACAGTTTGAAGGCACTACCTGCAAACCAAGGGAGAGCAGCTCACCTTGCATTTTGGACACTTCTGGGCATTCCTCTGCCCGTGTTCGATTTCGTTGGCCCAGTGACGCAACAGCTTGTCTCCCTTCTTGTATTCTTTGCAGTTAACGCCTTCATGCCAGGGAGAGTGGCACTTGAAACACCAGACAAATTGGCAAGAGGGACACTGGATCTGTACAAATGAGAAAACACCACACATTTGCAAGCTGGGTGCTGACCCAACTGGAAAGCCTGTTCTAAACCCACTGCTCTTCAATTAAGAGAGTAGCTGCTCAAAGATCTAATATCTTTTGAAGTGTCTGTTTTAAAAAGCCAAGAAGTTGTGGAAGGTAACTTGTTCTGTTTCTTTTTTTTAAAAGAGAAAATAAAGAACTAATTGCTAAAGCCAGGAAAGGCCCCAGTCAAACAAAGCAAAATTAGCTTGGTTTAAAGCATAGGAACAGCTGCCCGAATTCACTGTGTGGCTTCAAATGCCAAAAGGCAAAATCCAGGAAGCTTATTCAATTGCCTCCAATATATGTGTGATGTCACCTAAAAATTAGCAGCCAGTTTTCAGTGCAGTGGATCTCAGTCTTCTAGTTGTAGACTTCATTACCAAGGCTATCACCAAGGAGTAGCTGGTCTTCTGAAGGGGCTCTACAGACCCCAGAATGGGTTATGAAGCTTATATTAGAAATGGTCCCGAGAAAAGGGGCCAAGAGCAAGGGTCTCAACAAAGGGCAACAACTACCACCCGTAAGTCAGGCACCTCCTTTGGTTCTTGATTGCATAAGGCTGAGCAAATGCTGTGCCAAACAGCCCACTTGCTACAGACCACGCCTAACAGCAAAAACCACAACCCAAGCTCCTTCAGTTGAGAAAGGATCTATTCTTCCCACTCCCTGGGTTTTAAATTGTTTTATCAAACAGGTACCATCATCACATCTTTCCTCCAGAGCCTGGCTTTTTTTTTTAAAAAAAGCTATGGCAGCTGCTGTGTTTGTAGAAGTAATAAGTAGAAGCACATCGCAGGAGCTTATCTGATGAAAGACAGGCCTCCTACCTGGATCATGACTAAGGAGAGCAAGAACTAGAAGCCACATTAGATACAGACACATCTAGGCTCCTGCAAGATCTTCACTTCTGCTGTGCTTGGCAGCAAAACATCTCAGCCTGAAAGATGGGTAGGCACATCTCTCAAGGAACTGCTGAGCCCTGTCCACCAGCTCCAGCTGAAGCCCATGCCTGGCACTGCCCTGGCTTTGTACCAGCTGATGGGGAGGGCTTAGGAATTCAACCAACAAAAAAAAAAAAAAGGCTTTTTGGTTGTATCTGTGTCCAGACCTGGTACACCACTGAACCACAAATGCATCTGTGCTGGCCATGCATGGTGTGGGGGTGCTGGTCAGGAAACTATATCCTAGGGTGTAGTCACATATGAAGCCCCAAAAAGTATCCCACCAGCTGCCGTGTGCTCTGCTCAGACACACCAAATGGTGGTATGCTGCCTCAGCTCCAGTTAAGAGTCCGAAGTAGGCCCTCTGATCTCCCTTAAGTATTTGCTGGGGGCCAGCCAAAATTTCTTTATATGTGCAACTCCTACATCCGTCACTACCAGCACGCTAATACCAAGCTGATCTGGTCTCTGATGCATGAATGAGAAATGAAGCCATCTGCTACTGTTAATACTATTTCCTAGAGTCCTATACACAGATATAGCATTTAGTGTCTTGTCTTCAGTGGCTCATATTAAACACCTAATTGACACAATGGCTCAAGCTGAGCATTTTTATGACCTTAGCTGACCCATTTTCAGTGGTTCTCTTTAACTTCACCTGCAGAAAGCAAATGCTTTTTCACACTGCAGCAGTGTCTAGCAGTCATAGCTTCATTTGTGTAAAGTGATGTACCTCTGTCTGTACAGCATTGTTTAACCAAGTACTTTACCTTTAATAGTGGACTATATGATATGCTGCTCAGTGCATCACTTTAGCTTACCTTTGTGCCAATCCAGATCTATAGATCAGCAAGTACAAGAATGGCAGTTAATGATCAAAAGAATTAACAGTTTTCTCACTACCCATAAGTCAGCATTTCCCCCTCCAGGATTCTTTGCCTGGGCATAAGGCTAAAGTACAAAGAAGGGAAGCAGCATCAAGAAGTTGACAGATTTTCTTCCTATTACAACACATTAACATTTTAGACAGTTACCTTCTACTACTCATTTTCCTTGTTAAAAAAAGTAATAAAAAAAATTGAACACGCATACAAGTGTTAGAATACAAATATTTGCTTCATATCCAGCAGACTCAAAGAAAGTGTAATATTAAAATGGATGAAAATCTGATATCCTGTTCCTGGTGCAAGTATAACTTACTGCTTTCTATAGCTACAAGGTGACATTTTTGCTACAGCACACAGTAAGATACCTCACACAGTAGAAAACTGCACTTATCACATGCTTCCTCTCAATGGAATCCATTTCTGAAGACACAGGTAGGCAGCACAAAACCAAGAAAGAATAACAAATGAAACTTGTTTGTAGAGAAACAACCCCTTAAAGCTGCAACGTGTGGATTACAAACATTATTGCTTTTTGCATGAAAACACAGTAATGTCTGCGGCCAAGATAAAGTATAAAACAGAAGCAATACAAAATAAGCGGTGCCCTTTTTCTGATTTGTTGGTCTACTGGCCCAGATGCTAAACCAAAGGAAATACACTACCCTGCATCTCTGCTTCCCAGATGAATTATCCTAATACAACCAGCTTAATAGGAAAGAGGAAAACTCACTCTGAAGAATGCAGAGAATAGCATATTTATTGCTACTAACCAAACTAACACCAAGCACTGATCTATGTTTTTACAATCCTTTAGAAACCAATATACAAGATATGTTAGATTACTATTCTGCCCAATCTCTTTTTTTCCTTCTTCCCCCCCTCACCCCACCTCCCCCAAGCTTTGAATTCACATTTTTCAATAATGCATGTTCAGTGACCTGCTGCTTGGAAAACAGATTACAGCAGGCATTGCATTGTATTACTCAGTATTTCTTATGCCCCAGCCAAAGATGAAGCCTGTAGCCACAATTAAGTGTTCTCCAACCTGAAAGCTTTTATCAGTTGCAATACCCATGTTCCATCTCAAATATCTGAATGTTAAAAAATACAAACCCAAACCAACAGATCTGGGAAGCTGCAGGTTAAAGCTTTTTTTTTTAAACAAAATACCAACATAATTTAAAACACAAGTTTTGTGGGTTTGAGGTTGTTTGTTTTTTTTTTAAATCTGCACGCTCTATCTTTCTATTATAGCACGTATATAATTGCAAGAAATACAGCAGGAAATATATATTTAATCTAATACATGCACACTGACATCAGATGTTTCTAAATACATTACTTAGAAAGGACCAAAATACAGCATGAGGCTATAACCGCTTGAACTCAGAATAACATTTGTTACAATGAAAGGCCCTGACTAACTGAAGTAAACCAGTGGGAACGGTCTACTTCATTACCATGTTTGGCGTTCCTTACTTCCTCTTCCACCTGCCACCCCTGACCCACAAAACTGAACTGGTAAATAGTTTTTACACTTCAAACGGGCCACTTCTTTGTTGTTCAATACTGTACGAACATACATTAAGCAGGCAAAGAAAAGCATGTTTGTTTAAGTACTTATGAACCTTATTTTACTTTGAATTAGGGGCCACAAAACAAAACCCTAAACCTATTCAAACTTGGATGCAGTGTGACACCAGCATGCTTAAGAAACAGGAACACAACAGGGTAAATCGAGCAGTCTTTCCGATTCTTATTTCGGTCTTTCTCTGCTTTTCTGAAAGAAAAAGAGTCAAGTATGATTTGCTTTATGTTTCATTATTTGTGAATGAAATCATCATAATGAGGACACAGAAATGTTATCTACATATAATTTAAAGCAGTAAAATGTATTATAGTACAGCAAAGCAGACAAACCATATCTGAAAAAACACAAAATGTTTATCTAGTGTTTTTTCCAACATGTTTTCCTTCACACAAACATTTTTTCATTTATTTTATGACTTCCATTTCAGTTGATCAAAATTCAGAGGATGGATGTATACACAAACTTCTATGCCATCTGGAGGTCAGTCTCCCTTGAAATAGAAAAAAAGATTACACAACTTCTCATACTAACACTTTTGGTTCTCAGCTTTATGAAACACTGACCTTCGAGGCTAACATTTTCCATTTTCTTAGCTAGCCTCTTTACTGCAAACTACTCTATCATTTTCCTCACCTCCCAGGAAAAGACCTTTCAAAATCAGTAACAGCCACACAAACACCGCTCGATGTGAGATGACGATAGCAGAACTAACTGCACATTAAAAATATTCTGAGAGCCTGAAGCTGTAAAAAGCTTAGTGGGATTTTCTGCCACTTAGTGGAATGCTAGCTATATAATAGGATGGCTGAATTAATTGTGCAACTGATTACATGAATTACAATCACTAGCTACAGCTACACAGTCACGTTATTCCAAAATAAATACGGGCTCCTGCCAAAACAGCTGCCTCCTCCTCATCACCAACCCATCCCTACACTCGTACCAGTTGAAAATGAGCAACAACATCTTGTATCCCATTGGAGCTGATCTTTGATCCAGCTCCCAGTGTGATACCAAAACACTAACACGAGCAAAAGCAAGCTGGCAGGAATGAACAGCTGAGAGCAAAGAGGGAGAGCACGGCAAAATCACCACATCCATAGCAGTTCAGGCTCAAGGCAGATTGAAGTGATGTGTAGCCATGAAGATATCTGCTACTCAAGGTAAAATCTGATCCAAAAAAGGAGGGAACTGATTGATATGAACTATACAGATCCACTCTATCACAGCACCTTTGCAGGCACAGATCCCTACTAGTTCTAGAGCAATGAGTTTCAGAAACTCTTGAGTAGGTCAAACAAGATAGTTGTTATATAATAACTGCACTGAAAAAACATTTACATTTTCAAAGTCAGCACTCAAGCCCTTCCTTTTACGTAATGTGTATCTCTTGACAGAAGTGAACAAGAAAACTTCGTTATGAACCTCACAGGTTGATAAGGCAGAAAGAGTCCAAGAATCAAGACTTGCTTCTTCATGGCAGGTGGCAGGTCAAGAAACTAACATAAAACAACAGGTGAAATCCAGGAATTAGGAGAAAAAACCCAACCCCTGCCCCAAAAAAACCTCTTGCAGAACAAGCCAACATACTCTCGTGAAATACATATCTGTCCCATGCACAGGACCTGAACTACCAATTTTCCAGTTTTTGCCCATTTTCTTTGCACTTTGGCATACCAGCTTTGACCAAAGGTTTATTAGGATCTTGCCTACAACCAAGTCTTACACTTCTAATTTAGGTCATAAAAGAGGGAGCACAGGTATTTCCTTACTTAGAGATGGATCCATTTGTGATACAAGTATTTGATACAGGAAACTAAATAGTCACACTGCTGTACTGTGCTGTCCTAAGTAGCACTGATGTCAGAAGAACAGTTTGGATAGCAAGTTTCCCTTTCCTTCCCCTCCTCCTCTCTCAACATACACACACCAGCTAACTTTATAGCTTAGCACACCAAGACTTTGATCTCAGAAATGAAAAACAGCAGCAGCAAACTGAACCGCTGGGCTTAAGATCAGTTCAGCTTACATAGAACAGCTACAGTAAGGAAAATTAATTTATCAATAACTTTGCTATCTCTTTAAATTTAGATGTTGAGTTTACTCATAATTTTAAATAGTGTATCAAATTTTAGGTGTGGCATTAGTAGCATCTGATGATCTTTGCGGGTCCCTTACCAATTCAGGACATTCTATTTCAAAAGTTTTTGTTCAAAGGTACTCTTGGATTTTACAGTGTTTTCCTGTTGCAATGTATAGGAGAGCGAGGGTACTGGCACTGAGCCCTGTGTGCAGTGATCCTCCTAGTAGGCTTGTGTGCAGACTTTCCCCACGCATGACTCAGTTCTGAAGGCAGCATTTCAGTGCTGGTGCAGAATTCCTCTGGTGCAACTGCTGTTTATATTGCTCGCATGTGAATATGTGAGTCTCCCAGTCTCTAGTCAAACGTCTCCTATGCTTATGCAGGAGAAAATGAGTCTGTACCTCTAAAGAGCCTATAATTCAAGGCACAGACAAGTTACCATATAAACAATCACATGAGAATCTAAGGAAACTGAGATAATAATGGTCCACAGCTACGTGTATGTGTAATTACTCACATCTACACAACCTTTAGATATAGTCTTCCTTTTAAATTTTATCCCTGCTGCAAAACTCTTCCTTGCACTAAGCTTAAAATAAGTCACTAGAACTGTACCTATGCCAGAAAACAACAGTTTTAGGGAGCAGGCTGAAGCCCTGGACTATGATCGTCTATGCCGCTTGCTAGCACTTCCCTAATTATATTTCTGACCAGCATCAGCTAGACATTCTTCCAGGCAACACCTGGCCACAGCTCAAAGGGCACAGTTTGCCAGAGTCTGTTCCCAGGAGGAGAGCTGAGCTCTGCAGATCAGGGCTACACATACTGCATCACCACAGGACCAGCGAACTGCTTCTGGCTTACACTTCACATATCACACAGCCTCCCATTACTTCTGATTATGATTTGTAACATGGAAATGATGGGAACATTTTAACTATAGCATTTTAACTCAGATGACAGCACTGGTAGGCAGAATGACCCATTTTGTGCCTTTAGGAACATTCTCAGAGTTGGCATCCCATGATACAACAGCTGCACCACCTGTGACCCACATCAGTGGGACAGTAACAGCCTCTGGCGCCTTAAGACAGGCTGCTGCAGAAGCATTACATCATCTGACCTACCCTGGACCGCACATCCTGTCTACACCCGAGGTAATGCTAAGCGGATAGGTGAAGGAGGATGGCTGTGGGCAGAAGGAATTTTCTAATTTCTCTACTTCCACTTAAGATGCCAAAAATCTGAAAGTGTTGAGTCCAGACAGTGTGGCATATATTTCCTGCACTAGACAGATATACATAAGTAGCTCATAACTCAGAGTTTGCTTTACCAAGGTTTCAACTCCACTGGATACACAACCTTCTACCTTTTAATCCCCATACTGGACTGGATCTTATGCTGTGTAATTAGGGCTATCTAAACAGTCATCTAAGCTCCTACTGAGGAGAACTGGTTTGTCCAGGAAAGGCCAGCTCAATCATGAAATTAACCATAACAAGTCTAATAACCGGATGGAAAACTAACACAGAGCATGATGCTGCAGACAGAACCTTCATCGTCTTGAAATGAGATGGACCACCAGCAGATCAAAACTTGTTTTAAATGTAATCTCTTGCTTTTTATCTTTGATTGAAATCACAGTGTAAGCAAATCTTCTGCAAAGTGGAATGCTGGAAAAGTGTTTTTTCCCATATTTCTCAAGATGTCTGTATTGTGAGTGATGAGACTACAGTAACGTATAACCTCTGGTAAGGGACTGAAGAAATCAAAACCAAGCAGCAGGACAGACAAGAGCTCTAGCTCTAAGGAAAGAGCAAGCCAACAGCCTAACACCATAAATGTCCAGAATTCATTTGCTCAGAGTTTCAGCAAAAACTAATCTTTAGACACACAGCTCCATGAAAGTTATCAGTTATAGTGATAACTTTCCTTCCCCAGTCTTTTCTGACTGTGACCATATTGTCTGCATGTCAGAGAGAAAACACACTTTAAAATTGTATGTCAGGACAAACTTATGCCACCTGCCAAAGAAATAAGGACCGAAATTCAACTGCTTAAACTGTTAGAAATCAATTAAGTAGCTAATCAATGGTGTACTCCAGATTCACATTCCTAATCCAGTTTGTGCACAGCCCAAGTGATGCAAGAAAGCTCATTTAACGCCCACCAAACGCTGTCCCACTTTTGCAGCACCATCTAGCCCACGGCCCTGGCAAGCATGCTCACTTTGTATTTGTTCTCCAATTTGGCAGGGGTGGGAATGTGGCCTCTCCTCCGGAAGGTTGTAAAGTGCTTGCACTGAGGGCATGGCTTGGTGCTGGAGTCAATGCGGCTGAGTTCCAGGAAATACTTATACTTGATGATGTCGTCGTGGGGCAGGTTATAGAGGACAGTTGTTTCATCCAGGTGTTCGCTGCACTCTGTGATCGGGCATTTTATATCCGCTTGTCCCAGCTGCACCTGCATATGGAAAAACACAGAAGAGCTGTATGACCTTTTCTTTGGAAAAAGTAAGCAAGCATTTGTGAATTTGTGGAAAAAATTTCAAGTACTGTAACAATCCACAGAGTATCAAGCATATTGTCTTAAAAGTATTTTCAATTACTCCAAGCACACTGCAGTTTTTCCAGAAGGTATTTTCAAAGACAAACAGAAAAGCTAATTACCCTTATGGCAACTGCCATTATTAAACGTATATTCTCAGTGTATGCACCACGGCTATGTACCCCATGAAACCAAAACACGAGTCCTACCTAGCAGCACTCATCCAGCACTCCATGCTTTTTGTGTAACAGTCAACGCTCCACTATCACAGCTCATGAAGGTTGTAAGAAAGCAGGCAATGGAAACATTTGTGTATTGTTTCACTGCACAATGTACTGGGAATCACTGCACAGAGAAACTGAAGTCAGTTTAGGATCAGAGCCTAGCAGCTCTAACAGTGCTAGCCCTGAGCCTGGTTCCTGCTCAGCAAGCTCAGCGCCTCTACAGTCTGCTTCCAAGAAGCTCCTCATATGCCACACTGCATATGCAGAAAGTGTTAGCTGAGCCTGGGGCTGACCAAGCTAATAGATTTTCCAAGAACTCAGAGTTAAACTCAACTCCCAAAACAAACAAAACAAGCCCTCAAAAAAAAAAACCTAAGAGACAACCAAAACAAAAGCACATACAGAAGCAGGTTTAACAGGGCTTAAACTGTTGTTGATCTAATAAGCCCTGATGGTCCAAAGCTGATCCATATGGTCCGATATCTGCAACACATTTCCAGTGCTCCTGGACCTGAGAACAGCGCTGGACCGAGGTCTGCACCCTTCACGCTTGGCAGGCTTTAACAGCTCAGACTCCATGCCAAAACAGCAGATCCTACTTGTTCTGGGAGCAGCAGAGTTGCGTTTGCTTGGCACTGAGCCTGAGTTAATAAACCTTGCTGGATCTTGAGAGTCTGCAAGGACCCAGCTTGAGCATGTTTGTCTGCCTCAAGTAATCTGGAATGAATGAGTGTTGACTGTACAAGTGGAGCTGACCACCAGCCCAATTCCTTCCTTAGTTAGTATCTCCATGCAGAAAAAAATAAGTGGTTAAATGGTGTAACCAGCATCTCCTTCTAGGAATTACTGCTTCAAGGTTGACAAATTTGATTTCCCTGGGCTGCTTATTCTTTAACATGCTCTATTGTGGGAATCTGCCAAACAATACACTAAATATGATACAAACACCTCAGATTTGGATGCAGATCTTGCTGCTGCATAGTGGGACCAGAAGACTCCTCAGAGACTCCAGTAATTCAGTATTTAAGCTAAGAAAGGAGGAAAAAACCTCAAAAACCAACACAACCCTGTCATTGCTGCCTCAGCAATGGAGCCATATGGGCTCTAACCGAATGCTAATTAATTTAGTCAGGAGAGAGGATTAGAAGAGTCATAACAAAATGGTATAAACCCCAAGGCTCATACTGATTAAAAAAAAAAAATCCCTTATTGCACTACTTTTGTTGTCCTAGCAATATAGCTAAACTCAAGCAGAGCAAAGAGGTTACGTGTATGTTAGAAAGAAAAGCAGGGTGAAGACAGCAGCAGCCTGTCCCCGGACAAAGCCCAGCAGAGATGATGTCAGCAACCAATCACTGCCATGCTACCCTGTGCAGCCTCAGCTCAGGGTGCAGGCATATCTGCCCGCAGTACAGAGAAGAGGCAGCTCCCCCAGCAATACACCCACTCTTAAGAGGGAACTTCCCTGAATTTCATTACAGCTCAGAACAGGAGAAGTATGTACCAAAATGTATAAAAAAAAAGCTCAAAACCCCACAAACTGCGTGCTGGGCAATGTCCACATTTTATACCTGTGGGACACTAATTCACCTGTAGCAGCACGTGAAAATTTAACTCAAGCATATGACATCACTAGAGTGACTCTTCTCAGAAGAATCACCCAGTACATCATGGAGCTGTGCTTAAAAGATGATCATCAATCCAGCAGTAGAGCACTCAAACACACTCAAGTATGAAAACAATTTGCTACAGAAATATAAAAAGCTATTGCACTACTGCAAGGATTAGTATAAGTTTCTGTTTAAAGAAGCATAGGTACAACAATTTAAAATCAAATACTTAAATTAATCCCACCTATGACTACTTCAGGGTTTTGGGTTTGGGGTTTTTTTTTTAAGCACTAGGGAAATACTAAGAAAGGCAAGCTCTTTTGCTGTGAGTAAACTAAGCTACAACAGAGTAACACTTCACAGTGAGAAGGCACACTATCTGGCATCTAAGCTGGTACTTAAGAAGCATTGCTTATAGTAAATGCTAGTTAGAACAAACCTGCGTTAATAAAATGAAGGAATACAAAGCTGAACACTTTCTGTATTTCATGCCCACACAGAATATGATTAATGTATGTAAGAGTCAAGTGTGGTTCAGTGTTTATTTTGAAAATATGTTTTACACCCACTTGAAGTAAATCATTTTTATACTCAGTAATAGTTTCAGCTTTTCAAGTTTGGCAAAGATTGATCCTTTTCCTGTATTTTGAATGGGACTGAAGTGAACAGAGCTGGTTTACTTATTAGCAGTACCTTCAATGGAGCCTTGTCTTACCAAGACAGTCCATCTTTGTTTGTGCACTACCAGCAGCAGTTGATACAAGTAGAGCTTTGGAGGTAGCCTGTTAGGCTACCTGCTGCTGCAGACCCAGGAGGTGCTACGGAATGGGCAAGAAAGAAATCTCTTATAACATGGGCAAAAATAACTGGTTTTAGTCTTTTCCTCGATTTTTTTTTTTAAAGAAATTTTGAAGAGCCTCATCCTTCAATATCAGCTTATCACTATGTCAAACCCCCAAGTTTTTAAGAAGTCTTTAAATTTCAAACTACCACTCTTTATTAAGAACTTAAGAACTCTCAGTATACACATCAGCATAATATATTTTCACAGCATGAGGAACAACGCAGATATGCCTAAAAGCAGCTGAGCTGCAGTACAGTGCTAAATGTCAGGCAGCATCCAGTTCTTACACCCAGCTGTGCCTCACTTCTGTAAAGCACCTCAGGAGGTGCTAGGCCTGCTTACAATTCATAAGGAGAAAGCAGGCTCTCATGGCTTCCATCCTACAGAAAGGTAACATTTGACTCTCAGGAGAGTAATACATACACACACAGCCCCCATCCATCCCATCCCCCCTGTAATTCCTGATATTTGAAAATATTTTGGGACACACACAACACAGGACCCAGGTTCTACACTGGTCTGCTTACTGCTCCAAAATGCAGTGATACCAGAAAACAGAAACAGACAGCATGGTACTTTAAGTAAGAAAATTATTTCTGCCCCCCCAACTTTCTTTTAAAGGAAATCTTTCTTAGCCACGCAGAAAGCAAAGTTCAAACTACACTGGAAGCACTGATTTATACCTGTCATTTATCCTGGCCCAAGCTGGGTGTAACATAGCTTTTGCAGGCTATACTTGGGCAGCTGTATTAAAGCTATATTCTTTAAAGAAGGGGCCCTTCTACTTTAAAATAGACACATACAAATGAGCATTTTCTAACTGAAACTTTACTCTTAGTTCAGAGATGCATATGCTAAATTGTTCTTACTTCTCACCTATTAATGCTGAAAGGGAACAGTGCCATGTCTAATCTGCACCTCTACAGAAAAATTCAATTCCTACCAGTGCATCAAATTGTCCCCTGTAAACTACCAAGGATCTTGTTATAGATTAAAAAAATATTTTGGAAATGCACAGATGCAAGTGAAGAGACTGTCTGGTCTACAGGACCTTCATATCCTACAGGGGAAGAAACAAATGGATTAAAGTTCCCTTTATAAGCAAAATCCCATTGCTTTCTAGTTCACTGGTAGCATTGATCTTTCATTTTTGCTGGTAAGTTGCAAATCAGTGAAGAATTACTTTTCTCATACGTTTGGGAAGCAGAGATTGTAATTTTGATTTTTATTTTTTTTTTTAAATAATTGTGGAAAATACTTGAAGGGCTTTCCATGGTTCAGGACTCCATAGTGGTAGGTACTAGCCAAATGAAATCCAAGCAGACATGATTCACCAAGTGCAAACCAAAGACAGTGCCAATTTTTACTAAGCCTTTACTAAGCCAACTTTTACCTGCCTTTAAGGTTGTGGTTCCATGACTGTTTCTGTGGTTTGAGTATAACTGCAGCAATCCCTGTCTCTGATTTGTGCCAGTGATATCCTGGCAGAAGAAAAAAAAAAATCCTATGAAATAGATTCTCTTCCTCAGTCTATCCATCTTCCCTCCTTACTGTCAACGGTACAAATCCTCAGTGCTGCAAGACATGCAAGAATGAACAGCTAGAACTAACAGTATTTAGATTAGGGGGTGCTTAAGTTGTATCACCACCAAACAGGAAAACAGACAAAACAGACAAGGTTTATTGTGTGCCATCTCCACTCCACTCGACATCTTCACAGAAGTTCCTCCCTGTTGTTCATTACTTTACAAACCATCCTCCATGGCGTATGTTTCACTTTTATTCCTCCTTTATTCATTTCTTGATACAGCAGACTTGAAATAAATTACTTTCTGAATCCTTTCTCATTAAGTTGCCCACTGTGTTCTCTGCCAACCATCACCTGTAACCTCACTCTAGTCAAGAGTTATTGCTCCCATCCTCAGGAGGGAAGGGCTTCACTAGCCTTAGCAAGGCATATAATGCTGACCTCAAAAGGATCCAGGAAGAGTTAAAAGTGATAAGGAACTCCTGCATGCTGGCACTGAATTAGTAATTTTTATTTCTTAAGTTTTAATTCATATTTTCTGCTATGCCAGGAAATATCTGAATGACTACCAAAACAACTAGAATGGCCACTCGTTTCTTCTTAGTCAGTGGAGAATGAGGAAGGTGACTGAGGCAAATCAAAGAAGGTGGCATATGTCAACAGCACCTTTAAGATGTCTAGGAGAAAAAAAAAATTAAAATCCCACTTTTCCCCACCTCAGGGACTAAAAGTAGCCCAAGAAACTTAACTTCTCCCAGCACCAATATCTGACAGGTATTCAAAGACAAAAAACCCCAAAGAATTTCCATATATATTTGTGACAAATGTCCATTTAAAGTTGTATTTTAAATGGCCATTTGTTATTAATAAAAGTACAACCAGAGACTCCCACTAAAAAAAAAATCAGATTTCTATTGTGTCACATGCTCACACAGATCAACCCTGAAAGGGACCATCAGGATGTCCTCTGAGGACACAAAGTCTTTGTTCTCCTTTCACATTGGTAACACACCCCTGGATGAAGCCATGACAATGACATGGTGGTTCCTGCTCCATGCGACATTCAGAAAAAGTCACTTGTGCTCAAATGTTGCAGGCATGAGCAGACACCACCTCTTCTAGTTGCACTGTTAGCAAGAGATTTGCATTAACTATCACATTGTCAACATTAAACCAAACACAAAGAAGCAGAGTCTCAGGAACTTTGAAGAACATGTTAGTATCTCATCCTTCAGGAGGAAAGGCACTCGAATAGCAAGAAGCTAGAAGGGAATCACAGCACATGTAACTGCAATCCAACCACTCCACCACCAGCACATCAAAGGTTTGACCTTTCAGTTCCAAAAGCATGTCTTCTGAATGCTTTACAATATGTGTTTAAATGCAGCATCAATTTAAATTCTCAAAGCTCATCTAGTTTTCACAGCCTCACCCCCAGGCTGACATTCCAGCTTTGTCCATAACACTCTGGGGACCACTTCTGGCAGTGCGCTTACACAAACCCACATCCCAGGGGTGCTGCGGGGATGGTGCAACCACACACCAGTGAGGGCCACAGCTGGCATCACCTGCGCAGGCAGCAACCAGAGAAGCTTTAGCCCCAGAAACCAACCAAAACCTTAACTGTCAAAACTGGCCTCTGCAACCTGGAGCAAAACGCCAAACCACGGTGTCTGTTTCCTGTTCAAACCTCTCCTAAAAAAAGCTGTGAGGATAAAGTAGCAAGATATTCTTCAGAATACACCTAAACTCAACCAAAATCTTTTTCTTAAAGGCCTCTTAATTTGCTTTTTCATTTGACAACACGCTGACACGGAGGTCTACTCCTTTCCTTCCACAGGAGCAGGTGTTACCTGCTTACATGGATTTGATATCAAAGGGAACATTCAGGTTTTATTTGTCCTGTTCACATAGGGATAGGATTTATAGAAAAGTACTTGTAGAAAAAAAAACCCAACAAATTAATACTGGCATTCTCCTTCACAAGATGTAAACAATTATCAACCCGCATGAGCTCCCCCTCTCTGCCCTTTCATCTGTTGCTTTCTCTAGCACCAAGCAAATTAAAAGAGGAAACTTTTACCTTAGTAGTGCATTTAGAAAAGCTACGCAGCATTAAGTCATGCCTCTGCCTGCTGCTACTCATCAAACCTAGTGCATGTCATCAGTGTGTATGGAGGTTATGTGCTTTCTGCTCTGATTTTTTGGCATCTGCGGTGAGCTGAAACCCACAGCAGAGGTGGTGATTAGTCCCATAGCCAGACAAAACCTGGTACACCTGGATGGCTGCCCACTGAGCTGGGACACTGACAAAGAGGCATGCCAGAGTTCGACAGAGATCAGCTAGCAGAAAGCTTTCACAACCTTTGGGAGCCCTGGAACGTGCAAGATAAAGCAATCTTTCATCTCTCCTCCTGGGGCGTGTGTGGGGGCAGAGGGAGGGGGAAATCCCAGTAGAGGAAGGTAACCTGGGAGGTAGTGTGGCAGAAACTGCAAACCTTAGAGGAATCTGACCCAAACCCACAGGTCTCTCAGCATTCATTAAAGGGAGCAAGGAAATGAACACAAGCTTTCTTATTTTGTCCACATATGAAGATTACAAATGCTAACGAAGTATGGGTATGATAAATTTTTCTATTCCTTAAAAGATACATTCACTTTTAGTAAAAGACCCAAAGATGCTCACAAAAGAAGAGCTTTGAGGACCGAGCTGGATATCTGCCCTTTTTGGGGTGCAAAACAGAGGCAGCTGCTCCTGCCTAGGAGCGGGACCAGAAGACCACACTAAGGCCGATCAGGTGTGGGAAGGCATTGCAGAAAGGAAGCAAGGGCCAGGAGACCATCTGCATACCATGATAAGCTTGAATAACCTGGCCATCTCAGGAGTGAGCCCTGCTTGCAAGGGCTCAGTGGCATTAGGAAATACAAGTGACAAAGAAGCAAGTCCTTCATAAGGCAATGGTTTATTGAGCTTCCAGCATCACAATGAAAATATCACAGCCAAACAACACAAAACAAAAACAAGCCAACTCCAACAGCTGATTCTTGTAAAATAAGACAAAAATCTGTCTGTTAACTCTTCAATTGACAGACTTAAATTCAGAGAACAGCCTGTTCTTCTACAGCTGGCATAAGACTTGTAGAAATTGTCTTCTGTGTTTGAATTTGTTACCAGCCAAGCCTAACCCAGGTCTATCCTGCCCAACTGAGTGCTCTGGTAAGGCACAAACTGCAAGAGCCCAGGCTAACATCCCGGGAAGGCAAGGAGTGTACAGGTCAAACAGGACGGGATGCAGGCATGGCAGCAGCCACTGACTGTGCAGCGTGGGAGCCTTCCCCCTGCCATGCCATCACTTTCAGCATGCCTGACCTCCCAAAAGCACTGAAATAATGATCTGTTTACTGTAATTCATTTAAATACTTACCTCAGAAAACAATGAATTGGAAAAAGAAAACAAAAAAAACAAAAAAACACCCCAAATCCTATTCTTCCTTTCCAGTTAAGAAGATTAAACCACAAGTGTGCTCAGTTACTTGAGCAGATAGTTTTTATGTACGTGCTGCTCTCTTACAGGAGCAATGCTTAAAAAGGTACATAAGCTGTTTCCTCATCTCACATCAAAGTCCTGAACAGCCAAACTCCAAGCTCCACCGGGTTCAGACTGGATTAACCCAGATTCAGATCAATTCCAATGGAATAATACTGTTACCTATTAACAATAATTAGTATCACAACCAAATCCTTTCCCATGCTTTTCTTAAAGATGGACAAAAAGTTAGCACCCATAAGCTGTTATAGAAGAGTGAAAATATGTGGTCTCAGTCTTCATTGAGAAACATCAAAGGCAGAGCCAAGCAGAATCCATCAACAACAGTGACAATTTATCATACAACTATTTATGTTGAAAAAGAGGATACCAATAGCTCATTCTTCTACTGTTTACTAGGCAGTGTCCCAATCAGACACAAAAGCTGGAAAAAGCTCCTGAGTTCGCACTTGCCAACCAGCCTTTCCCTTTCCAATAAAACAGGGCCCAAACCACCATATATTTGCACCACCTGTTCAGCAGCCTGCATTACTGAGCCTAGCTAGTATCATCAGCAATAGTTAACTGAACCTTTGGTTTCACCGGCAGTGGCTGCTGTTATGTTTTACTGTTGTATCTATGGAAACATTTCACATGCTTAATATTTTCTCAACTAAAAATGGTGTTTAGCATAAAATAAAGCAAAGCTCTCACAATCAAGGGAAGGAGGTAGGAGAGGAGAAGTATGCTCGCACCTATCTCACTACTCCATCCCAGAAGATGGCCACAAAAACTAACAGAGTTGCCATGGATGTGGGTGAAATAGTGAGAACTTTTAATAAAACTCTCTCAGCTCTTCTCTTGACCACCCTGATCATTCACATTCCCTGGCCTGTAGAAAAAACAGGACAGGCATTTTATAGCCATTCTTAAAGTGTTCTGCTTTCCTTAAGAAAGCTACCTACAACTATTTAGTTTCCATGTCTTGGCTAGCTCTGAGGTTATAGGTGAGTTCTCATGCATGTACTAATAATCAGTGTTTTCATTCTGGACTACCAGACATGAAACCAAGTTGCACCCTCTTTACTTGATAAATTGAATATAGAAACAGCAGAGTTGCATAAGTGCAAGGAAAAACAGGAAAAAAAGCACTTTTTTAACTGGCAGGTGATTGTCAGGAATGATAGTAACATACCCCATTTCTAAGATTCAAGGTGGCATATATGAGGCCAAAATACCATCACTTGGCTTCCCTTACAAACAAGGTAACTTAAAGAAATTGGTTTATGCAATCAAGTTGTTACAAAATAGCTAAGATATGAATAATAGTTATTTTGCTCTGCCTTCTTCAAAAGAGACCGATCCCATCCTACCAGTACCTAGTCACAATGAACAAAGCTGCTTTTGGTGACAAGCTATGCTGGTACAGCTACCACAAAGTAACAAATTGATGATTTTCACATAGCTTAAACAATAAAAGGACTGGTGTGCATGCTGACCCACGTTCAGGGATAAATAATTCCTGGGAAAGGCTAACGCAGAACGGACTTCCAAGCTTCTCCCCACGTACCATCATTTGGACAAACCCCAGATACTGTGCTAAAGCTCTAATTTCACATGACTTTATGAAGTTATTTCTCATGATGTATTGTTTAAACCACATTTTAATACATATTTAATGCAGTGACAGATACAGCCACAGCAGGGAGCAAACACAAAAGATCAAGAAGTGCAAAGAGCACAGCCTTCTCTAGGCAGCTGTCTGAAGAAAAAGCTTAAGCAGTGGCTCTGATCCATACTTGGAGAAGTGGAAGCAAAGCAGACGTGTCACCCCAGTTATGAGCAAATTATCCATCAACAAATAGTTAAACTTGTACCTAAGATACCTCAGCAGAAAACTATGGCACAGAAAAAAATATCCCTTAATGAAAATTGAGAGAACAATTCTGCCCCAGTGTAGTGACTTCTAAACAGCAAATTTAACAGCCAAACTATCAAAGTTAAGTCTCCTGCTGATCAGACTCTGGCTGTAAGCTGGGGGTTGTTACTGTGTCACGTCAGTCTTCCCGAAAGTCTTCCAGAATTGGGTCCCAACTGAAGCTGGAAGACAGACTTCACCTTGATTAACAGAGAGCGTTTGTGTATTGATTGCTGCAGACTCTGTCACAAGCCGCTACAATCTCTACAACATCACAAAATCATTAGAAACAGCAAAACAAGGGCGGGAATTGGACAACACAGGTGTTTTACACCAGGAAAAACAAGCCGTAACTGTTTTCAGAACAATATATTATTCTTACCACTTTTTCATAAAGTAAACATGAAGCAAGCTCATTTATATTCCTAATGGCAGTTCTATCAGCTGATTAGGCTGTTAAAAATATACATTTTCACACCAGCTTTGCCACAAGAGAAGTTACAACTTCCCACTTGTTCCAAACTCTCTAAAAAAACCAACCCCAAACCAATACCACTACTACGCAGTCATCTGCTGTTTATGTATGTAAATTTATGTTTTAAAAAAGTGTAACAACATAATATGACCTTTACTACAAACCCTTTACTAGTTCAAAACATTGATAGATTTGTCAGACCTGTTGCATGTAGTGTTGTGCTCTGAGAGCCTGCTTTTGCCACGAGGCACAAGTGAAGAACAGAGGTAGAGTAAGTCAAAACGCCCCAGATTAAAATCCTGCCTAAAACTTCGGAGTTAACTGTGAGGAAAAGATTTGATTCTTGTAAAAATCCTGTTGTGATCAGATCAGACTGTGGAAATACTTGCATGCAGGAGAAAAAACACAAGGTAAAGTAAGGTTTTCCTTCCCTGCCTCATCATGTTTTTAGTCACTTTTGCTCCTTTAAGGATAACAACAGTCCCAGCCAGTGCCGAATATGAAGAGAAAGGTCAAAATAACTGTTGTAATCACTGAATTCGGTTCCCTGCAACCATCCTTTTTGCCTGATTAGAGAGAGTGGCCTGGAATAGAAAGACAAAACAACTTCCATCCACACAGACTTCTCTTTCTGGATGTTATGCTAGGCTTACTCTGTATCACTGGGTATTTAACTCAAGATCTCCAGTTATGTAATCAAACACCTACATGGGCCTGAGAAGTTTGGGGTGCAGGTCCAGCCAGACGTTTCACATATCAGCTGGTCCAGGTATCCCTCCCCAGGTGTCAGTCCCCTTCAGCCATTCCATCAGGTCACAGTAGGCCAAGACTGCCATCATCTCAGACTGCACCCCACCTAATGGCTAAAAATTTATGGAATAAGTCAATACACCTTTCCCTTCTCCCTCTCTGCTTTAGAGAACGATCATGAGGCTGCAAGGAGAGAAGCTTCAACTGGCTAACACATGAGACTGAAGTGTTTTTAAATTAGTTTTCCAACTGATCAGGCAGCTGATTTAGTTCTCCCTGTGACATACGATCACTAGTTCAGAACTCAAGCGAAAAGTGGGAAACTCATGGACAAGGAGAGAGACTCTTGCAGAGGTAGCTGGCCACCAGTCGTCTTACCTGTCATGTCAATCTACACCTTCAGATCATGTACCAAGTACTTCTCATGTTAACTTTGTTTACCTTTAGGAAGCTACAAGAGTGAAATATGCTCAGCAGCTCCCCTCAGTAAAAACTGGCAACTACAGTACCAGGGCTGGAGTGCTGCACCTGATCCCTTCTCCACCTGAGTATATGCACCAGTGTTTTCCACATATATGCCCTAAAATCACTGTTCTTCAGAAAGCAGCCTGTATTTTGGCATAGCTAGGTGATTATTAGGCTTATGAATACTAATGTATATTTTCCCATTCTGTACAAGCAGTTAAAATGCTCAATGGCATGTGTAGAAATCCTTCACTGATCTTCAGGGCTGAACCTGGCGCCTGCCCTGACAGCCACCCTGTGGCCCTTCAGATGGTCTTCACACTTTCCACTTCTCTGGTGGCACTATTTCTGGTCTCCTCTCAGCTGTCTCCCTGAAGGATACAAGAGTCTTATCTGTGAAGCTAAAGCAAAGGGAACAGTTATGAAGTAACTAGGCTTTTTAAGATGAAATGCATGACTTGTAATGAAACAACTAAGTTAATAGGTATCCTCAGCAACTTTGGACCAGGAAGCAGGGAGGAACTTCACCAACAACTGTCACACATGCTACAAAACACTGTGAAGCAGTTACCTGTAAGAATAAAACAATGATTATAAAAGATATACTATGAACAGGACACCTCATTACCTTGACATACACTGCAAAGAATTTTTACTAAATACTCTATTCTACAAGTAAAGATACCACCTCCAGGAACTCCAACTTAAAAGCAATTATGGTAGGAAAAAAACAGCTTTCAACTGGAGGAAAACACTATTTATCATTTCTGTAGATACTAACTATTTACAAACAAGATTACTTCAAAGTTGTCTAAACCACCACCCCACCCCACCCCCCAAAAAATAATCAAGGATTATTGCCTATGAGGTTTTGTAAAGTGATAAACAGGTTGTTAGATACCTTGAAACATCACTTCTGCCAGCATTTAACTTATGCAGGGCTCCAGAAACTAGGTTGCCACATTGAATATTTAAAGAAGTGGCTTTGCTCCTACCCAGTAGATACCAAGAGTTTTTGAACCACCACCAGCAAGGGCTGCAGCTTGGGGACCAGGGGGTGGGCAGGTGAAGTTAGGTAAAAGAGGTATCAAGTTAACTATATCTATCTCCACTTCTGAAACCACAGACTCCAGTAGTAATTGAATTCAACACTAGTTGAAGAGATTCTAGTTTCATTAATTATTTCCGAAGAATATATACAGTCATCAATGGGAAAGAGGTTAACAGGTAGGAACTGAAGCAGCCCAGGATAAGGGAATCATTACAGAGCATGGTAACAGAAAGAGCACGAGTGGGCTTGTACACAGGACATGCATCTCCACGAATTTCGCAAGACCAAAATGAAAGGATGGACAGTTTTTGTGACAAAGAGACAAGAAAATAAATAGAATGTTTGTTATCAAGGAGACAAAAGCTTTCTGAAAGTATGTGATTTAGCATTTCATTGATATTTTCATT
The DNA here is from genome assembly GCF_963921805.1 of Phalacrocorax carbo. NCBI lineage: Eukaryota > Metazoa > Chordata > Aves > Suliformes > Phalacrocoracidae > Phalacrocorax > Phalacrocorax carbo. The sequence goes on from NC_087515.1 coordinate 71,025,886, forward strand.
GAAATGGAAGCACACCACATGACATTAAACAACACCACTGACCCGTCTATCCAAATATGACCTCTCTCAAAATATTAGTTTTGTTTCAGATTTTTAATGGCATAAAAAATTTATTTTTTTTTTTTAGAAGAATAACTCAGCAGTTCTTCCAGAGCAAATACTTCTACTAATAGTTGCAAACTGCAATAACCCTCTATGGTTAAGCAATCATTGACAATCATTTGCCACCAATACAAGCTTCTGTAGAAGCCTGGCTAGCTGCAGTGGTTTACCTCAGAAAGGGAAAAGCAGTCATGGCTGCTCTAGCTTGTTTGGGGAGAGGAAGATGACAAGAAGGGAAAATTCAGGAAAAAAAGCGGCAGCACCCACTTCAGCCTTTCCTAGGAAGTCCCTACCTTTCCCACAAGTCACATCTTTTCTCTCCAGTTTTTCCCTGGAACATAATGTCCTCTCACCTGATGCACAAGGGGAAAAATAGTCTGCTCTTCAAAGTTTTGTGAATCCACCTAGTTTTCCTCAATTTAATAACACACATACAGAGGCTGGCTACCCTCTGAACTGTTCCTGCACCTTCATCCTGGGAAGGCTCTGCACTTGTAAAGTCTCCTTTTAGCCCTCACCTGTACCAAACAGCAGGAGCTGCCACCGAGAACTGCTGTTGCTGCCGCCCAGGAAACTGCTGCCCCAAAGCACATAGATTTTCTGTGCAAAAGAAAGGAAGCAATATTTGTATTTGTGCCTTTTGTGGTTTTGGGAGCACACCCAAACACCAAGATAAGCAATGTGTTTATTATGCACTTTTCACCAAAATGCTGCCTGCAGTAAGGGAAACGGGTGGCATCCTGCTGCAGAAATAGGTTCCAAATTGCACTGACATTTCTCTAAAAGAATCAAAACAACACTGCATGAGAACAAACGTGGCTGTGTTAATTTCCTAGTAAATTCAGCAATTTCAGAATTTCTGTCCACACGTGCCTACTTTTGATTACCCATCCACCCCAATATGCTGTAAGTTTTTGAACCATAAGTATCACAAAACTTGTGAATTTCTGGCAGCACCAGTAAGACAGAAAAAACAGCTTGGCAGTCCCCAATAAAGGGCTTTCCCTGACAGTTAACATTTCTGGTACTTGTTAAAACATGTCTTGGCACTTGCCTTGGTGGCAAGACATCAGGCTCAGTGACTTTCCCACCCCCTTATTCCCAACTGGATAGGAGGGATGGCAGAAGCATCCCTCCAGAGCTAGTCCCTGGCAGTCCTCCCTGCCCAGTGTGATCAGCTGATGTCCTGCTGAGTGCCTGTGCAACTCCATCATTTCTTACAGGCTTACTGAACTTTTAGTATCAAGTAACTAATGATACTAACAGTAACATGGCACCTCTGAAATTCAGTGGTTAACTGAATGAAAGCCACTCTTTGACCTTCCTCTCTCCCATACTCTATGCATGCCTTACATAAATTGAAGGTGACATAGTTGGAACAGCTGAAAGAGCCTATAAAAGGCTTATTTATTTTGTCAAGCCTCATTTGGGAACAGGGTAATTTACCTCAACAGCAAGAAAAAAACCTAAACAAATGTTTTAAAATTTATATTAAAATATAATCCTTTAATACTGGGTCAGTTAGGTAAAAATGGCAAATCTGAAAAAGCCAAAGGATGCCTACACTTAAATCCACATGCCACTTGCTGTCAAGCAATGGTACGGGAGTATCAAGGGAAAGTTTAAGAACAGTTTATGAAATCATTTATATTTAATTAAACATCTTTTATTAAAGACAAAATTAATCCTTTGTTGTATTCTGGTGCATAGGGTATCCTAATTATAAAGCTGTTTTGATAATGAGGTCTCTGGAGTTTACTTTCAACCTCTGTTGTAATACATGTTTAGTACAAATATTTTAATGCAAGTATGCTAAGAATTACAGAAGACTGAAGAAAAGGCTTATATATCGTTCAAATAGAACAGAAAAGTGCTTGAGTCTTCCAACTGACCAGTGATTCCCCAAATGGTCAGTTGCATCTCATGCCTCCCCATGCAGAACAACTGTGCAAATTTTGCACAGTGAACAACTTACATAAGGAAGTCTGACAAAATTATATACATCAGGAAAACAGTAAACATTAGTAAAATTAGGAAAAAAGAAACCCCACACCAGTGCTAATTTCCATTCACTGTGCACATTTTGTGTGCCAAGTCTCCAAAATACAAATAGCTGTGCTTAAAGCTAAGTGCAAATTACAGTTCCATTTGATTACATTTTTGCAAATGGGAAATCAGTAAGAAAGGTTAGCAAGTCTTTCACCAGACAAAGTATGATAAAATTAAAAAGATGCTTTTATGATCTCTATTTATGTACATCCTCAGCTATTTCTACACAGCAAACCTCTAAAGAAAGTTATTAGTTCCTCATTACAGCATATGAATGTCTTGCAAACAAGAATGTCTTTTTCCTAATGTCACCATAATTTACCTCAAAGCATAGCTCCTAGTGACCTTGAATCAGGTGAATTGACAAGCTGAGTCACTGCATGAAGTAGTCATCTGTGAGAAGTCTAGATTAGGGGACTTGGCTAGGGTCGCCTTGGAAGTCTCTAATACTGCCAGGAAAAAAACCCAACAGTTTTCCTACCTGAACTATTACATTATTCTCTCTCATCTCACAGCTCCTAGAATCATGAAAGCTGTAATAATCTTCCTCCTCAAAACCAGTTGTACTGGAGAGTATCCACTTCTATGTACTTTGTCAGCAAGCTGGAAGATGATCTGCATGTGTGTAGGAAAAAAAGACCAAAACACTTGACACTTGAACTTAGGGAATAACCACTAGCAGTACTAGCTGCAAGAGAGAGATATGCCAGGAGAGATCTTATCCTAGGCAGCGCAAATGAAGACAGCAAGCAGAACCCTGCATCCTCAGCTGGCAGCCTGCAGGCAGCCTACCCCAGCCAGCAGCCACCCTACCTCTCTGCTCCCCACATCTCTTCTGGTCTTCCTGCACCAGGCCTCCCCACACCAAACAGTTCTTACTCTTTGCCACGCCAGCCCTAGTTAGCCTTCATCCTCTACATAAGAAGCCTTACAGGATTGCCATTGGCATGCAGACTGCCTTCAGCTCCTACGTCATGGCCCTGCATCCAGAAAAAGGCTTCCTGTCCCTTTCAATTTAATTCCTCTGCCACCTCCACCCTGCTGGTTTTGCTGTGTTCTGGTTCACCCACACCTCCTGGACAGCAGGACAGGAACATACATGCACTCCAGGAAAAATTGTTGACATTTCCTTGAACCTGTAAATACTATATCAAATGATTTTTACTACCGTAACAATACAAATATTTATGATGACAATTAAACCTTCATACTGGAGTTAAATTACAGATCATTCCATGAAAGAGGGAATATATACATTTTGCATAGCTTCCTTTCTCCTTTCATGTTTCCTTTTGGATTTTTATGTTCGTACTCTTGCTATTAGTTTCCTTCTGAATTTGCACACCCTCTTCTCTTGGCTTATAGAGCCTGAGAGACAGATAAGGAAAGGGAGAACAAAATCAAGAGTTCTTCAGTTAATTGAAGGAGGGGAGCTATCTTCAAAAAATGTTTTGTAATGATCAATGCAACAGTAAGATGATCTTCTGTCACAGGCTTTTGTGATTTTATACTTTCAAATTTCAAAACTTTAGCCTAGTGCTTCTATTATACAGATACTGTTGGTGGTATCGATCTTGATCTTCAAAATCACTGTGCTGAAATCACAGTTGAGTAACAGAGTAACATAGGCTAGTCCAGAAAAGAGATAAATCCCAACTTCTCCAAGGCCCAAGTAACAATGCTTCCCACGATACTGCTGTACGGGGGGGAAGAGAAAACACAAAAAAGGTGCAATTTCACTGTTGTGAACATAGTTCAGCCCCCGCTCCAGAGGTGTACAGAGATAGCAAGGAACAGTCAAGTGCTTCTTAAGCCAGCTGTAACTGATGTGTCATGAAGGTTCAGCCTTGGCTTAAGTGTCTTAGTTTAACACTACAGTGTAATGCCACCAGGGCAAAGTGTGGCCAGCTCTCGGAGAAATCTGCTATGTGGATCATACTTGCTCAAAAGCAGCTGGAGAAACGGACGTGACATCTGATTAGAAAGATAGTCCTGCAAGGAGGTCTTTATCTCTTGGTCAGTTATACATTGTCAGGAAGAAAACCAAGACAAACAGTCCCAACAATACAACAGAGATAAGAAGGGTCCATGGTTGATTAACAATTCCTTCTCCTAAAGTCATACAGCATACAAGAGGTGCTAGATTTCTTCCACTACAGAACTTTCACTTTAATAGTATTGATGAATAATCTATAACATTATTTAGTCTTAAGTTATATAAACCTCTACCTTTTCAGAGCATGACTGCAAGTACTGTAACCAAAAGGATCACTATGGAAAGGAAATGCCGTTTTAAAAAGCTTCTGACAGTGGAAAGGAAGCTCATCCAGGAAAGGGAAGAAGAAAGAGAGCAAAAGTTGGAAGCTGGTGAGAAGAGGTCACTCTCCAGGTTCTTTACAGCATTCATTAGATAAGCATATACCTTCTGAAGAAGCTCAACTTCCTGCCATAAATAAAGGTTTTATAACCCACTCAAAATACGTATCGGCCTGACATTTTCTTCATTTTATCTGCCTTTCCTTATTTCTTCAGTGTTTTCAAGATATACTACTATTTGGTGTATTCCAGATATAGGTCTCACCAGTCTTCCCACCATGTCTTACATATAATCCATTAAAAATTATAAGCTTACAGCTTTCAGAAATAGTTTTCATGTTTCATTGCCCGTTGGTGTCAGCATATATCAGTCTTCATGTTTGTGTAAGGTTTATTCAAATCTAGAAGTAGGCTTGTCATGATCAGATTAGTGCCTGATACTCTTTTCAGAGCCAAAAATTAAATTGATTAGTGCTTCCATGAAATGTATCTTCCCAGTCTTCACTGGTGAACTCAGAGACACTATGTGAAACTAAAACCCTGCAGGAGACCAGTGCAGTCTTGTATAAACCTAATTTAACAAGAATTGAATAAAAGTGTTCTTTAATGCTACACATCTTCAAAGGTGTAAACAAATACAGAACATTAAAGACACAAGATACATGTACTTGGGTATCCACCCTCTACCCCTGTGCAAGATTTGTTGATTTTCCCTGTGGATCTAGCTTCTGCATATAGCACCTATAAAGAGATAACAGCTTGAACAAGTTAATTCAGGCAGCCTGCAGGTATATTCAGTGATGAATAGAGAAACTCAACATTTATTGCATCTCAGCCGCAAAGCTCCTTCCTATGGACACCAGTCCAGGCACAGAACCAGGTTGGATTTCACCTGAATCCCAAATAAATCACCCTGCAATCATCTCAAGCTACCAAAAGACTACCTGGCAGGCAGCATAAGTACTTTAAGGATGCTAAAATCCTTCCACAAAACTTGTCAGATACTGGTATCAAAAACTGGAAGGAAAAATACCTTAGAATGAGACATCAGGATATAGATCCATAATGATGAGGATGCAGCCTGTCAAGTGAATCATACAGCTAAACTAGAGACTAACAGAAAGACAAGGAAGTTCAACAACAACCAGCTACCACCTTCCAGTAATTTACAGTACATTCACCCAGCTGGTAACTGTAATTTCACACAAAAACATTCAAAACAAACCCCACACCCAAACCACCCAATTTCAGAGACTGTTTTTTAGTGCTACATAGCTTTTCTCTGGTACCATAACCACATATTCTGTTCATTGTTTTCACATAAAAGCAATATGTGGAAACTAAAACAATCACTCCTCTTTGCTAATTGTTCTCTCTTGTAAGTTTCTTTATACAACAGCCTGCACGAATTCCCTTGGAGAGTCATTTCACAAAGACATCCTCTATAGCCTAGGTCAACTCAGGTAACAGCAATGCAGTCTCCTCCCCCAGCTGAGGCAGGGGACTACTTGGAAATTGCTCTGATTCAGCCAGATCCATCTAACCAAAACCAGTCTCAAAAACACAATTTTGAAATTTATTTAAAAGTCCTATCTCCTAAAAACAGTGCGAGACATTTGACTTCAGATTCCTTATAGACCAATAAATACCAAACACAAAGCATGGTTTGAAGTGCACTGCTTGCAGGTACACATTGAGTGTTAGAAAACCCCTTGCTGCTTTCAATGGTTAAAAAAGTAACACCAGACAATACAATAATTCTACCATTTCCTCAGTGGACTCAAGCTTCTCCTCAATAAAGTGCACTGAGAAGCGCAAGCGGCCTTCCCATTCGACCGGGCAAAATTCAGCGCATAATGGTGCTACATAGCCAGTTCTTTTTGAGAACAAAGGTGCTGGCTTTGATAACTGCTCAGATACTGCACCCTTCTTCCCAAATTCAGAGACTGGAATGACTCTCCCAGGTCCTTCCCTTCTATCCCAAACATACAGGCTAATATATAGGCTCGTGCTGATTTCTAGCCTAACTTAATTCATTACAATTTTTACAGTTTGTGTTGTGCCAAAACTTCTTTAGAAGTCCTACCCAGCTTACACCCTCTTGCATTTAGAGAGGGAAGCTGTTTCTCCTCCCAGTTGTTATGCTAAAATAAGCAGTTCTGCATCTGAGCAATAGCACTTTTCTCCTTGCAGTCCTTCCCAGTTCCTGCCATTTTTTATTAAACCCTGGTGCCCAAGATTCCAAATAAAGCTTTGCCACACACAATAGCCTCATTGCTCTCCTCTCTCCACTACATCAAATTGCATTCACCTTTTTAGTGGCTCCATCATTATTAGCCACTTGCATCATCTGTCATCATTAACCCAGATTTGCTGCCTCCTACTAATGTTCCAACAGTCAGGAGGGCTCCTACTTGAAAAATGAAAATCAAAAACCTTCTTCCTTGATCTTTCTTTTCACCATAAGGACTGATAAAACAAAATTATCCTAGTTCAAAACTCAATATACAAGCTAAATGGTAAGGTAGTATCAGAAAACTTACCATCTGGTGCCAGTTCATCACTGAGGCAAGGACAGGGTCCCCCTCCCTGTCTCCTCCCCTTCCCCCAAACATCCCAATACTTCTCACTAACAAACATGGTTCTAGCTTGTGAAACCTGTAGTTACAGCCCATTCATGCCAATGCACATGCTAGAAGTGTGGACTACATAATGCTAAAAAAAATATCCTATATTCATTGTAAAAACAGGCTTAAAATTTTTATGGGTCAAAAGCATAAAACAAAAAACCCATTAAAAATATAAAAACATTTTAAAAATCAATTAGAGTGGAAAAGAATATACTGGAATAGTAATGAATTGATTTTGGTTGCCTTCAAAAAAAGGTTTTTTTTGTACTTGTACCAAGAGACTGTATGACCAAGTTCAAAAACAACCTTCACAAGCAAAGATCTCAAGATGATGCATACGAGTTCTTCCATGACAGCACCGCATCTTTTTCTCTTGTGCATTTTTAAATAACATCACATTTAATAACAGCCTTCAGGCATTCTGTGTCTTTGCAAAAAAAGAAAAAAGTCCCACCTACCCTGCTCCGCAAAAACAACCCCACAAAACCCCAAAATCCGTATATCATTTTGAGCTCTGCATCTTTTCACTTGTTATTCAAAGAGATGAGGAGCAACAAGGAACTTCTTTTGAGAGCTCTTTGGTGCAGGAAAAAATTCTCTCAAGAAAATAATAATCATACTTGGAACTGTTTGGCTGCAGCAAACTAAACCTGTTGAAACAATCAAGATCAAAAAAAAGAGGTTCCCCATCTGCAAAAATATTCACATGAAAAACTTTGCTTGTGAAACTGCCTTAGGAATAATCTGTTCTATGCTGTAAAACACTTGGGGGTGCTTTAAAACTCCAGCTAGCTGAGAGCTTCTTATTTAATGATGCCAGAGGCAGCAGACACCAGACTGGTGGGTACCAGCCTGGCCTGGACTGGGAATCTCAGCGCTGCGAGCAGCTTGGAGAAGCACTCTGGACCGTGCCACCACACCCGCGCAAATGCTGTGGGTGCAGACGCACCTTCAGGTGCTGGGCAAGCCATGACTTCTGTCTGGATTGTGAAAAAGGAAATGATGCAGCTACAGGACCAAATTGCAGGTTTAATTTCATCAAGCTCCAATTAAAACCTCCACATGCTGTCATTTTGAACATGTTCTGTCCCCTTCCTTCACGCTGCCTTTTCAGTCATCTTGTCAGGCTGTCACAGTCGCCAAAATAAGTGTCCCTTCTTATCCATGAACACTTTATTCAATACCACCTTGTGGTGGAATAAGCATTTCAATGTGGTGCACGAGACAATTAGGGACTTAATAAGATTAGGAAAAGTAAAAAAAATGTTTGTAAAAGGTTACTTTTAAACCAGATTTTTTTTCTGCTGGTGGATCAGATGATAAAGAAACAGGAGGGAACAAGCTGCAGGTTGGGTTGAGCAGTACTGCTGGCTAAAATTAATGTAGACAAGGTCTGCTTTTCTTGATATAGAAGGAAAAAGAATGAGATCCAGAACTCATTTACCAGAAGTGATAGCTTGGCCTTGTCTCACACTACCTGTCTTGGCTTGGGTGAGGTCCTCATGAAGCATTACACTCTGGAATACTTCAGGCAGGATGTGCTGAGTTACTCTCAAAAAAAGAATGACAAATCAAGCCATCACATGAAATACCTACTTCACTGGGGCAAAAGCACTCAGCAATGTCCATCAGTAATAGTCACAACTCACGGCAAGGAAGGTTTAAAACTGAAGAGACTGGGGAGATGCTAGTAATTTAGAAGAAAGTTACAATGCCATATAATACCTTGAAAGAACGTGCATCTTCAGAAGTTTGACAACCACTCTATGTGTTACTGAGAAATACAACTGCCCCTATGTGAGATGAATGGGGACCAGATGTGTGTACTTTGAAATATCCAGATTTTAATAACGTATTTCACTTGGGCCACTTTGAGGTCTAGATGGCTGTGTATATGTCAATACTCATAAGCCTCTAACAGCAACAACATTTAGACAGAACTCCAGTGTTTTACAATTGTTTTTCTGCCTTAATCCGAGTAGGATTAGTTTGCCACATTAAAATATACTGTTACCACCATAACTCTGCCTGGAGTCCTAACATCTACATTTTGTAGTTGGTATGCAACACTTGGCATCTAAATACTATGGGGCATGTTTGTTGTTTTGTGGATCCATCCATTCCAAAAAAACTTTTAAACTGCACAGTCTTTCCCCTTTTTAAGATGCATGCTTATACCATAAAGTTAACTAAGCAAAGTTTCCAAGCTATTGTGTAACCGAGCTGCACATGCACTTGAAAAAGCACTGAGCAGTCTACATACCTGCTGCCCTAAGACCTCCAAAAGAGTACTTCTAAGCAGACAAGTTATTCCTGGCACTGCACAGGTGTGCTGGAATGGAAATGCACAAGGAGTCCTTTCCCCAAAGCGCACTCACACAGCAAGCAACATTAAAATAGCTGAAAGCATTAAGAAGCTCTCTCCCACCATTTATTTGCCCCCATACAGCAGCAATAGTACTGACAGTAGCAAATCACTTCATTTTGCCTGTTCAGGAAATCAGCACTTCTCACAGCACTTCTGTAATCGTGCCACAGATGGCACACTGCATCTACCTACTCCACCCCTCTTAGCTACCTGTAGGGTATAAAAGTCTGCAGCAGTCCAGTATAGCACTAACTCATTACTTTCCTGTAAGTTCTGTACTTTAAGCTGTGTTTAAAGTATTTTTTTTCCTTTTCAAGGTTAGATTTATTTCCTGCTAGCCCTCATCCAATAGGAAGCCACAAATAGAGCTAGTCCCATTTCACTTTCTGGCCACCATTTACCACAATAACTGGCCAGAATTCAGCTGCAGGTTTAAACACAGGCCAAAGATCCACCTTATATATGGAGGCCACCAGCCCTCATGATTCCCTTTTGTTTTACAAAAGCTTACCCTGAGCAAGCCCACCTTCTGGGGCAAACCGATTTCTACAACATCATCAAGCCATTCCCATCCTGGCAATAGTCTTCTCGCTCTTCTTCCTTCCTTGTATTGTGTGAGCAACCCCACAGAGCCACATCACAGCTCAAACAGTTTGGATAGAACTTCCCTTTCCTACAGGCTAAAGGGACAGAGTCAGTCAGATCCCCATCCTACATCCCTGAGTGGATACACCACCATTCCTACAAGATCAGGGAACCAAATCAACTAAACTAGAGAGGTACCTGCCTTTGATGCCATTCGTACCATGTCAGTGGTAGAAAACAACGCACAACATCAGCATAACTAGGCTTGAGAATATTAAACTCCACCCTTTCTGTTTTCCACTACTATATCCAATATAGTTTGTACTGTACTTAATAAAAACACGGCTGGGGGAAAAAAGTCCAGAGAAGGGGAAAAGTACTTCTGTTATTATATCAATCTGATATTCCTTATAGAAGAGACACTTGATGTTTTATAAGTGCACTACAGTCTACTAGCAAGGTCATAAGGAAAAGGAAGTGGGATAGCTTCAGAAATTTATCTTTTCATGAAATTGTAATCTAGGAAGCACACAGCCTTTCTCACAATTAAGTAAATAAACAGGAGCAACCATACATCACAACAAGCTTGTCAAGGAAAATATACATCAATCTTAAATTGAAGCAGAGAGGTAGCTACTCAGGTAAACGTGGACTTGAAGCTATTTCAGGTCCAGTTCCAAATCTGCCTTAAACTGTTACACTTTTGACCTTATGCACAGAAATCCATAAAGCTTTCTTTATGAGTAAAGTCTTGAATTTGTTCTTCATTCTAATTTTTTCCTATTTCACTTACATAAAGTAACTGCTGTCACAAATTTTATTTACCTATACAGTAAACATATGCGTGCCACAGCAGAAAAATGTACATTTAAGAACTGGCTGTTCAACAGGAATGCTTTTGCTTTTATGTTCACATTAACTTCCAAATAAAATGCATTTCTTTGCCTAGCAAAAGTTTTTGAAGTACTTAAAAATGGACTCAAAGTTTAAATAGCCTCTTCATCACTAGATAAATTTGTCACTTTTTCTATACTAGAAAAAAATATAGACTATACTAGAAAAAAGTCATAGGTACTTGGCTAACAAAATCCTACAGGCAAGGACTGGGTTTTTTAAATAGAATTTGTAAAGAAAGTGTTAAAAAAAAAAGAGGAAGATAAACAAGCACAAGCAGCTAAAGCATACTGAAAGACAGATAAACCAGTGTAACAAGGGTGGGTAAATAATGCCCTTCTTCACCAGTTAAAATTCTTTTGAAGAAATTACATCCCTTACAACTCTTAATCATTTCGACAATGTACTTACATCCTGGTCTTGTAAGATACGTACTTTCCTTGAGCCTGGCTGGTTTAGACAGCAGGAAGCGAGATATTTGTACAAGAAGAAGAGAGGAATGAAGGGCCAAGAGGCCCCAGAGCAGTTGAAAGAACAGTTGCTCTGGGTGGAAAAACAGAGGAACCAGGCAGAGGTGAGCTGAAGGCCTTCCCAACCACCATTTAACTCCTTCATTTCTCTTTGTTTGGGCAATTAAAACCCAACAGTTCACTTTTCAACTCATTTCACTTTAAAATTCATGGACTGAGTCCATACCTGCATCTGGTAGCTCCTGGGAGCAGCTGGTGGGAGCAGTGGGAGGGAAGGTACACCACAGATAGTGTCCTTTCTCATGGCTCACCCTGTCTACAGTCCCCAATGCCAACACCTCCGACCGACCAGCAAGGTACAACACACTGGCCATGGGAGATAGCTGACAAGCAGGGCTTCTGCTTCCCAGAAATTCCACATTTTCAAAATCGGACTTCAACCCAAGTTAAAACAAATCAGTTCTCATCTCCCACTGCAATTTCACATTAATAGGAAGTCTTTACCCTTCAAAATCAGGTTTACTATCAACACCAACAAATTCACAGCACCACTAGAGGACTTGCCATTTAACCTCACCCCTTGCTACCAACATCAACAATTTCATGACACCCTTTATCCTCACCCCAGGAATTCAGGCTTTCCCCCATTAGCAAAACCCTTCCTGCTGCTGTTCAAAGGTGGCACCATCTTTTCTAGTCCCAACATCTCTGATCCTACAGATTAGAATTTTAACAGAAATCTTAGCTGTAAGAACAGCCACTCTTTTCCCCCTTCACTCTATGGCCACATATTCCAGTCCTACATCTGGCAAAGACTTATCCAAACAAGAGGAAGTCATAGCTATCCATGTAGAGTAAGCTTGCAGCTACTTTCACAGAGGGAACAAACATACCACACAAAGTGGTGGCATGATGACACACACACTAGGACAACTAGGCAGTACTACCATTCAAGAACATTGCTCAAAACTACTTTTCTTCAAAAAGAATTTAAAAGTATTTCCAGCGATGCTTAATTTTGTGAAATGTTGTTCCAAACAAGTTTTGGCCCAAACTGGATCCATCAACAAGCATTCAAGAGTGACTAAAAGCCAGCCATACGCCTAGCAACCTTAAAGATGAATGCTCATGATCTTAAAGGTACTCGGGCATTATCCTGAGCTGTGACAGTAACCCTTGGACAGCTGGCTATGCAGCAATATTTCAGCACTGCCTCTGCATACAATACAGCAGAAGAACAGTAGACTTTCAGAAGCTGTTTGCTGAAAATGACAGTGAAGAGGTTTAGGTCCTTCTGCAGCTTACAGGCTGCTCACAGCTGATGGACCAGGTCTATCTGCCTCCTCCCTCTACTCAGAACATAGCCATGTTACAGTGGCTGAAGCAGCTGATTTGGTTTGGAAAGCCTGTAATAGAGCAGGTAATAAATATAGACTCTTCTCTTCCTGCACCTCTCTTCCTCCTTTGGAAACTTCTGTGTTCTTGCAACATCAGCTGGAGGGTGGCCACTCGTCCTGCCACCAGCTCCTGGTAGCCAGTCAGCAGCCATCCTAGCAACTCACTAGCTAGTGTCAGAGTATGTTTTTGGATTAATAGCAATTGCAAACACAGAGCTTCTCCCCCACTGAATGACAGTGGCCGTTCTGAGCTCTGGTTTGACTCAGGGCACAAGCAGCTTATTAACCATCAGATGATTCAGCACTTGGTGCCTACATTTCTGCTGGCTGGTTTTCATCAGCAACCAGACTACAGCTTTGAAGGTGTATCATTTATAAGATACCGTCAGACACCTGAAGAGGCACACAGGTGTCAAGCCCCTCCAGCTCCAAGCCAGTACTAGTTTTAGGCAATACAGCCTGCTCCTAAATTCTCCTCTTCACTACGTGGCTTTATAATCACATGCCCCACAAAAATCCTAACTGTAACAGTCTGCTGCTTTTTTTGCCCAGGTCTTTCAGAAAGAGGTCATGCACAGAAAAGAAAGGGGTCAAAAACAAGATCTCAGGTCACAGACAGAGGAAGACTGGTAGCAGGTCCCGGGCAAAGGGAAGACAACCTCCACAGCTGACGCTCAGGAAAGGAGACCTGGATTTTAGTCCCACCAAAACCAGCCATGCACAAAATGCTGTTGGATGCAGCCCCTCCCCACCCCTAGCAATCCCTTCCAATTTACTCATGGCCACTAATCTCATTGGAGTTCCTATAATTAAAGCATCATAATATCTGACTGAGAATATAGTATGCTGTTTAAATTAATTCACCCGAAGTCTTTTACTGTAAGAATGACTGCTCCCAAAGAATTATAAGATTTACAAAATAAAGCATCGCTAATGAGTATAGGATCAAAACTGGATTATCAGGTTTCCTAACTTGCATGTAGAAAAAGCAGGCAGTCAAATCACTAAGGTTTCTATAAAACTTTCACAGGCACTTTATAGGAAAAGTGAAACAAGTATAGATACAATGACATACATGTAGCTTCAAATATTTATTAGAGAACATGTTGTACTTTATAGATATTAGGAAACAGCAAGTGTTATTTTGGTTTAGATAATGCTAAAAAGTGAAGAGCAAGTTTGTTGTTCTGAATAGCACTTGTCAGGATTACAGATTAGGGAGATGAGAAAACACATATAAACCTTAGCCTCTTTACCAGGCTGGGATAAGTTAAATATAAAAACCTAGTTAAACTTTAGGTCTTCTCCCTCTCAAGTAAAAATTCTTCCCATACCTATTTGTTTATTTTTAAAGAAAATTTCCAAACAAACCCCACTCCCACCATCCCACTGTCCACACACAACTGGACAAAAAGCAGAACCAGGTGCAAATATGACTCAGACATAAAAGCAGCAAGGAGATGTTAAAAAGTGAATCACTCACGTAGCAAACCTATGTCTGAACACAGTTTCTGGAATAACCCAGGCTTGGTGCTATGTTAAATGGAGAGGAAAATGGGAACTGAAGGAGATGTGAATGCAATATTACATCTGTGAAATTGAGCACCCCTGTTCTTCTCCCCTGTCCCCAGTTTGTATGCTGGGTGCACGACTGTAGAAGCCCACAGTTCCCAGACAAAGGGGAAACAGTTCCCCCACCTTTCTGACCCCAACCTCACTTGGCACATACCTGAGTGCCCATGAAGATGGCCTCCATGAGCACCACGGTCCTGGAAGAGCACTGACATTTCAAACATTCCCACTCTTCAGCCTCATCCATTTGATGTTTGTGATCAAACATAACAACAAAGAACAGCTTTGGGCTGCATCAATTCCTGAAGCTATGGTTTGCTGGGGCCTGACCCAGGCTCTCTGGGACCCATATCAGGTCCTGAGGTGCAAGAGCCACAACCTCTTTCATGCTAACCCATCACCCATACCTTCCCCTCTCTCAGTTTCTCTGGGTCCAAGAGAATAAAGTAATAGTAATTTTGTTTTGAATGGTAGATAAACTGGCCATAGTCAGACCCTGAAAAGCCCTGAGGGGTCTGTGAGTATTAAGCCAGGAGAATAGCTAAATTGAGGCAGAGATGAAGTTATGCAATTTACCAAAAGTCAGGCTCCAGATCAGCCTGGGTGCTCCAGGCTCGCCTGCTAAGCTTCTGCTCCAGCCATTAAATCTTTGAAAGGGATTATGCAGGAAGGTGCCAGTGATAAGAAAGACTGGAATTAACCTCTAAGGACCTTCAGATGCGACATTCCTAAATCAATTACCCTCATTTTCCAGCATGCCAGTAACACTACAAGCAAACTCTGTAGTGGGAGTGTTTTCATCTGGATAATCTTCAATAATGCCTAAAACTTCAGTTGATTTTCTTATCTATAAAGGGCTCCAAGGCAGAAGCTCTGATGCTGTTATGTGTTTGCATAGAATAGGCCAGATTGCATTAACAGGGTTTTACTTTGCTACTCCATTAACCATCATTTCAGAAATCACAATGAAACCATCATCAAGAATCCATCTTTCTTCAGTGGGAAAACACACACACAGATATTAAAGGCAACATGAATTATTTTAAGCATTATACTTCTGCCAACATACTCCACATTTTCAGCATGAAAGACCACTGCTTCTCCAGAGACAGAGTCAGCCAATGTCCTCTCAAACAAAGGGCACAGATTGCTACTTCTCTGACAAGGAAGCCAGATCTTAACAGCGCATATTGCTGCTTGGGGTTTTGTGTTTCAGTTGGTTTGTTTTGAGTTTCAGGTACATCCCTAGATCAAGCTGCCTGTACCTGAAGTGAAAAATCTGTTAAAACTGTCAAACAGAAACAGCTTTTCAACATTTACTCCTTTTGAATTTTCAGTAAATTTTTTTTTCTTTGCTACATGAAGTGCTATGTCTTAAAGATGAAAGGTGACATTTCTATCCTATACTGCCTTTCCACTCATCCTTCCCAGAAACTCCTCTAACATAACTGACATGGAAAAGCCTTTTCTCTCTCCTCAGAATAAGTCACAGGGTCCTTCCACAGCACAAAGGAAGGATACATCACTTTTTGTTCTTCTCAAAGAAATATCACTTTCTTGTTCTTTTCAAAAAAGGAAGATAGGGAAAGAACACACAGGACTGTTACTTGAGAGTATTTTGTTTCCTTTTTCCCTGAACAAATTTATCAAGCAACTAAAATTCTGCCTGATAACAGCATCTATAACAACACACCCACAGAAGTGCTCTGTGAATCTCCCTCCTCAAGATCGGTATCCCTGCTGCACACATCCCCTCCTCCACATCTGTATCCCTGCTCCATCTTCTATGCTCAGCAGTAAGTACCCATATGGCTATCTGCCAAGCAGACCTTTTAATAGCTGCTGGGATAAGCTTTGCAGAATGTTCAGCAATAGTTGTGGCCTCCTTGAAGAGGGCATCCTTGCATATGCATCCAACAGCTGGCCAATGCTAAACCCACTTCATGGGGCCCAGGCCAGCCAGCTGCTCCAGCCACCAAGCTGCTAGGTCATCCTCCAACAGTCCAGCCTAAACCTTGCAGAAGAGTTCTTCACTATGGCTTTAGCTACTCGATCACATATCTTCCATGGATCACTGTAGACTACCTTCTGTATTGGTTTAGCTCACAGCTAATACCAAACCTATTTGGTGTTTGGGCAGAATCTCACTCTGTTACAACTTTTTCCTCAAGCCTTGTAAGACCCTACACCCCTTCTTACTCAAATGAAGCAAAGAGGACAAGACAGGCACATCTAGTGGCATTTCAACTCTTTTAGACAAATTATACCCTAACCCCACCTCTTTTTCATCACTGATTTAAAAAAAAAAAAGAGCGTAGATACCTGAATTCAGTGTTTAAGCCTACAATGCAGACATCTGAATTTCATCATCTGAGGTCATTACTGACGGCTCTGCCCTGCCGTTCCTTGAAACGTTTTACTACCTGTTTTAATGGGGAATAACTACCACAATTCATTGTGCCAACTTGTAGAGCAGCTGGCTGCATGCACCTGCAGAAGCCAGAGAAGACCACCCTGACATCACACCACACTGCAATTTCCAGTTTCAAAGTAAGACAACATTCCAACACATGACCTCAGCAGCAAACACGAAGGTGGCACAAGCTCTAAGAACTGGCTGACAGCTTCCAGTCCACCACTTAACTGCAAACCAAACCATTCTGGGCTCTGTGCATAAAGTCCTACTATGTGTTCCCGAGTCTCAGTGTTACAGGAGACATATGAAACACAACTCTGCTTCTCCCATTCATCAGTTCTCACATTAAACCCTTCCTTGTTATCTAAACATAACAAAGGCGGTTCGCAAAAATGCTAATTAGTTTACTATTAGCCAGAACAAATGCTACCAGCAGCAGTAAATGCTACACAGGGTACCAATGCCCAGAGAGGAGCACATGCTTCTCTTCAGCCAGCACGTGCAATTTCCAAGCAGTGAAATGTTCCCTGGTCAGAACAGCCCGACAACTATTTATAGTGCGTGGGGGTAGCTGTGGCCACCCATCCCGTCCCTATGCACGCTGCCCAGCGGGAGCACAGGCTGCCCCAGCACAGCTCCCAGCCCCAACAGGTGTAAAACTTCATTCTACCACCACAGCAGCACATCTCGACCGAGCACGTCCCAGAAGCTTCTGTTGAATACAAACATAAAAGGTGGTAAGCAAAGGGTTTATCTAGTTTTGTTTTTCCCACGTACCCATACTTCTCCCATTGCTCCCTAGGGTTAGGGCATGCCTACACTAGCGGCAGAAACAATGCACAAGTGTTTTGTGATGCTAAACTAAGCTACTAAAAACACTTGGGAAAGCAGAGCTTTGTTTTCAGGCTGACGATTTCGGTTTGAAACAGCAATCCTGACTGACAAAACAGGGATAAAGAAATAAGCGGCCTATACATGAGCAGCCACCTACTCAGGATGAGCAGCTATCTGACCAGGAGGGAAAAAGTTCTTGTGCTTTGGTTTTTTTCTCCCTCCAGAAAAAGTTGTTGTTTACTGTTGCAACTGTGACTCTTCACGAATGGCTGCACGTCGTCCCCCCCCCATTTTCATCTTACATGACTGACGTAGCACCAGACACGATGTGTGCTCACAGGAGCAGGACGAGCGGCGGCAGAGTCCGCCAAGGGCACGCCAAACACCCGCAAGCACAAGGCGCCGAGCGGTGCGAGGGGCTGCGGGGCGGCGGCCCAAACCCCCAGCCCGACTCCAGGCGTCGCCTCAGGGGCGGCCGCTGCCGCTCCCAAACTCTGTTCCTTACCGTTCCCCGCACTCCCCGTTAAAGGCGGCTGGTGCCAGCCACGTTAACAGGGAGAGTTTGAGAATTCAAGGAGAAAAATCCCTTATAAAGACGGAAAGAGCCTACAAACAGAAAAGCGACCGACCCGGCCGGCTGCCTAACAACGCGCGGGCAAGCGCTCCGGGGGCGGCCGGGCGCTGCATTAGCACCTCAGAGGCAGGCGGCTGCCAAACGCTCTCCGTTCGGGACGGGGTGCGGTCCCCACGCCACCCGAGTCAACTCGCCCGGCCCGGAGCGATGGTCGAGCTGCCTGCGCCTCACGGCCCCCGGCCCCACGGCGGGCGGCAGCGGCGACCGCCCCGCCGAGCGCCCTCCCCGCCCGCCCCCCCAACCCTCAGCACGCCTTCGCGGCGCCCGCCGGGCCGTACCTGGGAGCTGAGGTACCGCTTGAGGCACTCCTCGCACACCGCCTTCTTGCAGCAGGAAAGGGGCTTGATGGGCTTCTCCTCCAGGCACACCCGGCAGCTCAGCACCAGCAGCGGCCCGAACTCCCCCGCGATCAGCCCGGAGAAGGGCTCCGGCAGCAGGTACAAGTCCACCACCTCGATGCTGCCGCCCGCTGACAGAGGGTCGCCACCCGCCGCCACCCCGCGCCGCGCCGGGGGCTGCCCCACGCCGGGGCTAGGTCCGCCGTGCGGGGGGGCGGGGGCCGCCGCCGGCCGGTCGTTCTCCACGCAGTAGACGGTGCAGTACACGTGCCGCCGCGGGGGGCGGCGGCGGCCGTTAACCCCCTCCGGCTCCGGCCCCTCCTCCGCCAGGGCCGCCGCCGGCTGCTCCGGCCCGGCCGCCGCCTCCGCCTCCTCCTCCTCTTCGGCCCCTCGCCGCTCGGGGCCGGCGGCGGGCGGCGACGTCTCCCCGCTTCGCCCCGGCCCGTCCGCCCCGCCGCCCGGGGCCGGCTCTCGCGGCGGAGGCGGCTCCTCCGGGCTGGGCGCCCGCGGGCCCCCGGCCGGGCTCGGCGGCGGCGCGGCGGCGGCCGCCCGCGGGGCGCTCAGCGAGCTCTGCTGCTCCCCCATTGCCGCCCGCCGCCGATCCTTCCCATCCAGCCGCCTCCCGGCCCCGCTTCTGCTTCCGGGTCCCGAGCCCCGCGCCGCCCGACCGCCCGCGGGCGCCGGCCGCCGCCGCCGCCCGGCCTCCTCCCTGCGGGGCTGTGGGGCCGCGGGGCGGGGAGGGCCGGCAGCGGCGGGCGCCGCTCAGGTCAGCGTCGCCGGCGGAGTCCCGGCCGGATCCCGAGCCCCATGCCGGGGAGAAGGAGGCGGGCGGGCAGCCCTGAGTGCCGCGGGGCAGCGCGCCCGGCCGCGCCCAGCCCCGCCCCGCCCCGCGCGTCACCGCCCCCGGCCCCGGCCCCGGCCCCTGCCTGCAGCCTGCCCACCCTGCCCCTGCCTCCGCCCCACTCTGACGCAGCGCTCCTTGGCCTCGCCCCTCATTCAACCGTAAACACCGCGTGCCTGCCTACGCGCCACGGCCACGTCCCCGCGCGTCGCCCCGCGCCGCGGGTCCTCCCGCCTCCCCGCCGTGTGCCGGTACACAGGCCGCCGCCCCGTTCCGCCCCTCCTTGTGCCGGGGCAGCGTCTGCCGCCGCTCCCCTGAAACCGCCTCCTCCTCGAAAGCAGGGGAGGGAAGCAAGGTGGGGGGGACGTTGGGGAGCAAACACCCGCTTATCTTCCATAACGCCGTTACGCGCCGGGAGCAGCGTCTTCTGAGCAAGCTGCGAGCACCCCGTTAAAAACCGTCCCCAAAGAAAACAAACAGTAGCGAGCAGAAGCACCACTGGCCTTGCCATGTGCCCTTAGGAATAAGCTGTGCCTGTAAGGGCTGCGCACGAAAAGCAAGTGATACGGTGACGTTCACAAAAATGATTCAAAGAATTAAAACCTGGTGGATCCACATAGGTCCCAAACGGTGTCTGGTTGTTCAGGTGCTCTCAGTTAAGGGGCTCAGAGGAACATCTGCGCGTTCTGCCCTGAGAGTCTGCCAGTATGCCAGTGCCTCTGCTTGAAGGCGCGATCTCCAGACCTTGACATCAGCAGTTACTTCATCACATCGGGCAGATGTCATGGAGCTGACCCTGCAGCAACGGTGTAACTTCGCAGGGACAGTGCGGTTTCCATCCCGAACTTTGTCTAGAGTGTTAATCAGAAGTTAATCGGTTGCTCAGCTTGAGAGGGCATGGGGCTGGGCTGGCTAGAGTACGAGGAGGAGGAAGACTGCAAGTGGGGAGATGACAGGGGTGTCTGTGTGCTGTCAGCTCAACGCCAGTGAGCTCATTAGCTCAGGCTCACGCAGGCCCTGCAGGACCCAGAGCGGCTCCATCCGTCTGCCTGGCTCCGTGCTTGAGCTCAGCAGCCCTCCAGCTGTCCCAGAGCGCGGCGTGTCGAGGACACTGGTTGGGACCAGTCCAGGTTTGGAGGGCCCAGCATGGCACTGAAGGATGCATGCATTCTGGAGGGGAGCTGAGCCCCCCAGAAAGCCGCAGGGGGGGCCTGCCCTCCCCTCCCCTGCTGAAAGCAGGAGGCACCCCAGGCTCTCTGTGTGGCAACTGGCAACATCTGCTGGCTGGGGGGCTCATCAGCTTGAAAAGGCGGTATTTCTTCCAGACCCAAGCTGATCTGAAAGTCAGTGTGAATGAATTTGTGCAATGCCAGACTGTAGTTACCCCTGCAGGAAAATCATACAGAGGAATTATTTCTTTTAAATAATACCTTTGTTTAGCTTTTCTTATTTGAGCCTCTAGAGGTTATGCTCCCAAACCTTACTTTGAAAATAAAAAGTGTAAAACTTCTAATGAATGAATAAACATCAGAGTTTCCTGCAGCCCTGCCATTCAAGAAGCTGGAGCTTAAAGAAAAAAAGTAGACAGACAACGTCATTGCAAGAGTAAGCAGCATTGCTCAGCTGTTAATTCAGAAATGTGTGTGCTAAAGCACAGGAGGGGAAAAATGGTCCTGGGGAGTTCAGGACTGCAATGCTAATCATACTTGGCTGAGGGGAAACGTTAGGCAAAAATACGAGCTACAGAATTGCCCGTGCCCTGCCGGACTAGGGACTGAGGATAGTGCAGCGGCCTGTGCCTGGCCATGGGTCCTGCTGGTCCCAGTTGTGAACAGTGGGCAGATGTGCTGCCCCCAGCTGCCCCCGGTGCCCCCCATCCTGCCCTGCTTCTGGCTGGGGCAGTGGGACCGCACCTGGCTGGTGAGGACTTGCCTGGCAGTCCCCAAGGGGGCCCCGCCACTCCCTGCCACATGGCTCCTTGACATATGGATGCTTTGCAACAAGTCTTTGCCATATTCTGTTTATATTCTCTCAGGCATATTAAAAAAAAAAATGAAATCATATAGTACTAGACAGAAAGAAATATTGGGCTGGGGTAAACATAACAAGACCTACTAGTACCTACTGGTTGCCTTTCCCACCATGCCTTCACACAGACTTGTATTCGAATGACCTCAAGGAAAAAGAATTTTGAAAAAAAGACCACCCTAACTCCCCAGAAGCCCCAAACAATCCAACTAAATTGGATGCTGTGTTGCATGGCGCTCGCTAATTCCCCAAGAGACCTGGTGGGAGAACAAGCGGTCAGCGAGGGGTGCTGGGTCTGTTGCCCGGTGCACTGCCGGTAGGTGCCTGGGTGCATGAAGCAGGAGCCCGTACAGGGCTGGATGCGTGGCTCCCAAGCAGGCTGCTCTGCTGCTGACTGACAGCCTACATGATGTAGCTTAGGCTGGCTGTTGCCCAGGTTTTGAGAAACCATGAGTCAGATTTGCATCCAGAATGACTGTGTTGCTAAAACCTTCTTGTTTTAAAATGCGATTTTAGATCCACACATTTTACACTTTCTGTAGAGCATGACTTTCAATTAAACCTTATGGAAGATATTAAAAAGATAGCAGTGCTATCAGATTTGCATAAGATAACAGATTAAAATAAATTAGCTGCAGAGATAAACCTTTTTCTCGCCGAACTGTTTGGTTTGTGAGAACTTCATTGTGCGTGAGCACATTTGTGTGGAACTGAGTCTGGTTGCTTGAAAGATTACTTTTCTGCCTGTGATATACCACCAAGTCGAATTCAACAGAGATTCACACATTTGAGATCTGCAAATGAAGTATGAGGAAGCAGCTGACAGGGCATTCATTCTCTGTGGGGGATCCCCAGTTTTGGCAAGCTTTATCCACCATCGTCCACCAGAACCTGGATTTACTTACCTCTGGGGACACAGCAAAATCCATCTTTTTGTTAAAACTGTTGGAGGGTTTGATTGGAAGAGATACGCTTATGGGTGGTCCTTTTACTGATGCCTGATTTTTAAATTCCATGGCTGAGATCCAGGGCAGGCACCTGTATTTTCAAACAATAAATGGAATTGACTGCCACAGTTCTGGTAATGCCTGTATTTAGGGGTTGTGTTTTTTTTATTAGTCACACTGAACAAAGAAATTGTGGTGACTGTTGCATCAATGAGTTAAATTTTTCCCAATTTGTAGAATTTTACAAAGTACTGCCCGAGAATTTCCACTCTTCCTTATTTTCCCTCAGCTCCTTCTCTCCTCTCTTCCTTTCTTTCCTTTGATCAAAGAGCACAGCTTACGTAAAACTTCAGCAAAAAAAAGTACTAGGCTATGCAGCATATAAGCAAACTGCAGAATTCATTACTATGCACAATTGCTGAAGCAGCTCTATAGTGAATTTAAAAACTGATTGGATACTTTTAGCAATACAGCAGCGCTAAAGCAGGCTGTGCTGTCTGTACCAGCTATGTGTATATATCTGTATATATCTCTGTGTGTGTGTCTACACATATATAAAAGGAGGACTCAATTTCCCAAGGCTGTAGTTCTTGAGACTCCATGAAAATTACTTTTACTAAAAATAATTAATATTTTTAGGATGAGTAATTAACTCATTCTTCTGGGCTTATGCTGATGGCCTCTGAGGAAATTTGAAGACATATTTTCCTATGCATAGCAGTAAGTAACTGGCAGAGTGGTACTGGGTCATTGGGTGTAGAACTTGCTTTGGGGGGGGAGGGGGGAGATTATTTTTTACCCTCCCATTAGTGTCTTTTCAAAGTATTTAGAATTTTCATTTTCTGTTTGGCCTACCATTGCAAATGTGTTCTTAATATTCTGCAAATTGTCTTTAACCAAATGTTTATCTTTATTTTGAAAATGAAATAAACATTCAGGTTCTCATGTGTGCCCCTCAACACTTGTAATTCTTGCTATTCTGTACACTCCACGTATAATATATTGTCTTACATTCTCCAGACTACATCCCATATTTACCACTTACACTCTGGACATGGTCCTCCTTTCAAAAGTTATAAACTGGCTGTGCTGGCTTGTCAGTTTGCACCAAAAAGTATCTACAAGCTTCTGTGACAAAAGCTTGTGGCAATGGTATAGCAGGCATGACAACAGTTCTCTGGGACCACCCAGTGAGAACAGAACTCTTACAGCTTCTCCTTCATCTGCGGTTCTGAAGTTAGGTGGGATACATGGGCACAACTTATCTGGTGGTAAAGAAGATGTAATCGTATAACTCACCTGGAAAAATCCTCCTAGCATCTGAATTACAGTATGCAGAAGAAAGTACCCTTGACAGTACTTGGTTTTAATAGTTATGCAGTATGTTTCTGCAGCTAGAAGGAAAATAGAGTTAACTCCTTGGGCTTCTGTTCACCTTGTGACGTGAGAGAGTCATGCATGTTCTACGGAAAGCATAGGTTAGCAAAAGGCATGGGCTAGAATAATTTCTTACGAACATCCTAATTAAATCAGGAAGAATGACTGTGTGCCTAGTTTAATTGTTACAGTATTTATTTTGAAAACAGCCTGTGCCATTTTTTTATCTAACACTGTGGAAACAACCTTCAAAATATAACCATGTATCTTGAAAGTTTCTCCAGAAATTCCAATAAATAGCTATTGCATATGTGTTAATTAGAAACCTTTGGGACAACATAGTCATTGGCACATCACTGGAATTACAAGATAGATATATTTATGTACGTGAGTTTCTTCAAGCAGAAAAAGCGTCACCTAAATGAATCCAACCTTTTGGACACATATGTGCTTACTATCCACATCTGGGCTAGGGAGAGAACATACTTTACTGAAATTTAGGGATCTTTCCATACAGATGTTACCAAAATCTCAAGTAATCTTTCAAAGGGCACTTACAACCTTGATGCATCCTCCTTAACTCTTGTCTTGGAATGATGTATCCTACACACTTCTTCAAAATCCTCCTTACTCCTGAGACACTGTTTTCTTCTTCGTTCTCTGCCTGCATCACTAATTTTTAGTATCTTTCTCTTTTTTCCTATCACATCTTTTCTTCCTGAAAATACCACAAAGCTCTGTGTTTAGCCTATAGCTTTGTAGACAGATTCATGATGGTGTTTCTATTCCTGATCTTGCTGAATCCAGTTTCCCACTGAGGGCTAGACTCAGCATCAGCTTAAGCTGATGGAAGAAACTTCCTCCTCCTCCTCACCCAAATCTTTTATTCTTCCTAGACTGTCTTACTACATTATCATCCCTCATGTCACCTGGGTTCGCGACTTGGGAATCACTTTCACCTTCAGCAAATGCAAAGAACCACTTGAGTGAAGCAAGATACTTAAACCCCAAGCTTTAAATAGAGCAGTAGTATATATTTTTAAGTTCTTGAAGTTAAAACTGAGAGACTGAGCTGGTAATCTCATGACTATGGATCACTTCCCCAGGTGGGCTTATTCACTGTTAGTCCCAGAACTGCACCTGAGTCAAGCTATGCTCTATGTATCCCACAGTCACCGATCTCCTTAACAGCAGACAACACCCAAATCATTTATCAACATTAATCTGGAATGAAATGCCTTGATGCACAGCCTGGATGCGATGCAGTAATTCTGAGTTATTTACCACTGTCAGCAGCAGTATGGGCATGAGACCGTTCCAAACTACATCAGCATTTTTAGACTCTCCCAGAGAAAGAATCCTTCATTACTGCATTATATTTATTAATATGCCTTTGAAGTTATTTTTATAGTAATAGCTGGCCACAGGATTACCTGACAACAGCACAGCGAGAGTAAATTATGCTGAGGGGCAAATATATTTTATAGCTATTATTGTTTTAATTAACTATGCAAAATGACACACAAATATAATGTTTTGTAAAATACAAAACATTCTATTAGCAGCTACGTTTTCAAAAATATCATGAGTAATTCTCTGATGTGCCAATCGCTATCTTTTCCTTCTTAGCTTCAGGCCTGAAAAACAGTTGAACATTTCTTAAAACAATTGTCTACCCTTATTAGAAGATTACCAAATTATGCTTTTATCATTTTGTCCTAGAGGGTTTATTTTACAATATTAATAATTTAAAAGGATTTCAGAAAATAATCAAGTAATTAACCTGATCAGACAGTGGGGATACATAAAGCTGTTCAAATTAGCTGTTTTTTAATTATGCTTCTTTACTTCTCAAAGCCAAATTTCAGAATGGTTTTGAAGGCTTCCTTCTGCTCATCTCTGTAATTTGACAAAACGCTCTGTTATCGGCAGAGGCTCCCATTACATGCTTTGTGACTCCGTAGAGACTTTTTGCTTCTGCAAGGAGCTGCTGTAACAATTAGGGCTGCCTTTGCGAGCCGAGCAGGAGCGGGCAGCACGGTCTTGCGGCGAGGGCACTGCAGTGGAGGCCTGGGGGCCCCCGTTCTAATCTCAGCTCTGTGACTGACCAGCGTGTGGCCTTGGACGAGATCCTCCTGTATCTCTGTTTCTCCTTTTACCCTTTGCCTGTCTCAATTATTTAGACTGTAAGCCGTGTGTGACAAGGAGTGTTTGCAGCTGTAGCACCGCAGGGCCCGGTGAACCCCCCAGTCTCGGCTGAGGACTCGAGGTATTGCCATACCACAGACAAAATACAGTCATTTCAACATGCAGTGTGTCATGTGAAATTAGCTAATTAATAGCAAATTTTTTAGTTAAAAGTAAAATTATATATGTTCAGATACTTCTCCCTATTTTTACTTCATTTGACTGGGGAACACCACATTCACAAGAATTTTTCTGCTGGGCTGTAGTCATTACTGAATAGCACATGTGTGCCATGAGGGCTTTACATGCATAAGCTAACACCAGGAACTTAACCCACCTTCAGCCTCACAGTCTCTTTGTGTAAGAAGGCAGGAATCTAAAAATTTTCCCTCACTCAGATAATGTGTCCAGATTTCCAGTGGGATTTTACCTAATGTACCAAAGCAAATACTTGTAGGACAGGTCTGAAAATTCTACTAAGGAAAGAATAGCCAGAATAAAATCTAACTCACCAGCAGGAGCATAATACTGTAATTCCTTTCCACAAATGTATTTTTATTACTGCCACAAGAAGTAACGTCTGCTTACACTCAGTAAGTCATTCTGCAGAGTAAGATGATGCTGGTTTCATACCATCACAGGTCAAAATAAAGGTTCGTTTTATGGCTTTGACCCTAATTTGCAACCCCCCTGTGTTTTCCAGCCTGTAAAGCTAGCTTCACTGTAGAGGTGCCTTGGTCAGAAAATCTTCACAGTTGGATGGAAAAAAGGAATTGTGATTCTGCAAAATTGAAGTAGTGGCATATTGATTATTCTGTATGTTGTACTGATCATTCTATAGATAGTTTGACTGCAATGGGGATTGAGAAGCATCAGAAATGGGAACAGGCAGCAAATTGCCTTGACAAAACCTAACAGTTTATTTGCTGCAGTACACATCCAATATGTGACACAACACAGTGTCAGGTGGCACCTCTTTTCTGAAGGGCTGCTAAGACAGAGCAATTAACAGGGAAGCAGTTAAATAATTTCCTTGAAAGGTAATTTCACTGTTTTTGCTGTGGACTGTTTGCATGGGACATTCTTTGCTCCCACATAGTTAAGCTACAGGCTGATTCTTAAAGACTTCATTGCATATGTTGAAAAAAGTGTTGATAAATGGCATGCATTTTGCCTTAGGAATTACTGTATACAGCTGAAAACAGCCATACATTTGTACATATGCCATTAATAAGTCTGCACACAACATAAACTTTTTGCATGTAGTACTCGGCAACCTTGAAAAGACTGTTCCTAAAAGTCTTTTCCTACCTTCTCTAATATATCTTGTTTTAAAACATGCCAAAAGTAATAATATTAAAGGTGCAGGCCAACTAGGGCAATCAATGAACTGCAGTAGGAAACAGTTTTTAAAGAACAGTTAAGTTCAGTTAGGAATTTGGTAAGTATAGGTGAGAAACGGTTTGCGCTCTCCCTGCAAAAGTTGTTTTTTAGTAGCCATTTTAGAAGCAGCGTTAGTACATCTTGCCCTAACAACAAGGTTAGTTGTTGGTTTGCAGATTGAGTCCTGGATGGAGTTATAAAAAGAAAAAGAGATGTTGAAACAATCCTTGGAGTTATGAAAGGGTATCAGTAAACCTCATATCCCAGGAAAGCATAACTGGGTGGAAAAAATGTAACATTTGAAGATACTGTCTGGACAGAATACAAAATCCTTAAGCTGTCAGAGAGGAATCTGAGACTGCTGGCAAGCCAAGGTTGCGGTGGAAGCCCTGCAGTTTGTTTTGTGGATCTGGTATGCTTATCAGTGACATTAAAAAAAAATCTCAAAAATGCTAAGCTATCATAGGAGCCTTTCCAAGGAGCCACTCGTGCCTGTCTGCTGGGAAGCCAACAGTTGTGATGGGTTCTTGCTATGTGAATCTCTTTCATAAGGACAAGGAACAAGACTAACTATTCTGATGGAGCTTTGGAGCACCAGGGTAAAAAGCACTGGTATAACTTTAAACCTCAGACAAACTTGAATAAGACTCACCATAATTTTCTTCAGTGCCAAGTCAGAAGTTTCACTTTTACATGAACAGTGGCAGATTTTAAAAAAAATAGTAAATACAATTGCAATAAAGAGTGTTTCTTATATTAATTAGATCAGGAGGTATCTGACTACTTATGATTGTTTGATTTAGTGTGACCTCACCTGCTACTTGGAGCAATTCAATCTGCTTACAAGAGCGAATATAAAAATAAGGAGAAGAGAGCACCCGTGGGAGATCAATATATAACTGTGTAATTGCAGTCATATTTAAGTTTTTATCACCTATGAACTTTTTGTATGTGAAAAGGTCTAACGCTAGAAGACTGCTGGTTAAACAATTCATCTGTGAAACAGCTGTAGGCTTTCTTTATGCTGCCAATACTAACGAAGTGCATTTATCGAGTAATTCTTATCTTTCAGTCAAAATATTTATCTGTGGTTCCTCCAGAACACAACTATGAGGTATATGGTAAATTTTTGTAAGCTAAGAATTGATCCGAACACAGGACTAACAGCATGATTTTAAATCAGAAATTAAATCGGTGCAGTTCAGAACCAGTGAAGATAAACTGGTATAACCTGCGTCAATGCCAATGAAACAATACCCAAACCAAGAAATGTTTATTTAAATGTCAGCTAGCGGTGTATGTTAATATCATGTATCTCTAGATAGTCTTCCCAGCTTCCTTAGTCACATGAACAGGACAAGAAATTGGCCTAAAATGTCTAAAATTGACTAAGTATGCATGTATTTAAAAATGGGTGTTTATCTTAATGCTGCATAATATTCTTGTTTGAAAACACTTCACATTGCAACTGAAGTAGTACACATGTAAAATAGATGAAAAACTGGTAACTGAATTCAAGAAGTAGCTATCAGTAGGAAAGGATCATCAGGTGGGGCTGTTTCCAGTAGAGTTCAGTAGAGATTAGTCCAAGTCCTAGCACAGCTCAATAATTTCATGAGCAGAGTGGAAATAAATACAGTGACTAAAAGCTGGTGAATAACTAATGTTAAGGACGGAGCATCTGTACAGAGGGTTTTAACCTGAGTGTGTTACGTCTTGTTGAATAAATGTCTTAATGTAATAAAAAATAAACTACTATGTTTCAACATAAATGTCTAGTATAGATTTTATAGTGCTTAGAGTCTTCAAGGACAGATGCTTTTCTAGAAGTTATCTTTCCATCAAATGTGTACAGAGTACACATCACATAGGTGGGAACTAAGACTCAAAGCTATTAGAAGAGTCTCTTCTGGTGTTGGTTTTCATGAATTGATTTGTAACCAGAAAAACCTCTGCACATTGACCAGACCTGATAAAAGCAGTTGTTCATGTCACCTGAGTGCTTAGGCATGGCACTGCTGCAGGAGCCTGGATTTCTTCTGTGTGACTGTGTTAAGCATGAATTAGGGTCCCAGCTCTGCTGGAGCACTGAGATACACAGAAGCGTTATCGGGAAGAATCACAGCAATTCCTGCAAACAGACCATTAAGGAAGCCAACGTGCTTTTTCCAGGTTAACAGCGTTGCCTGCAGTACAGTCTTTTGCCTGGGAATTATACTGATGCTGTTCCTAGTGCGGATGTGGATATGTTGGGTGCTTTTATATGGGAGCAGTCTTTTCTCTTTCCTATTTAGAAAGCTTAAGGCTTTGAACTGGCAAAACTGCATCCATGTGAATGGGGTTACAGCACTTAAAGGATTCCAGTGCAGCTGTCTCCTTGCTTTCATTTAGGCAAGGTCCACACTTCTTAGGCTGTTGAAAACGGATGTCTTGAACTTTCAGTTCAGAAAGTGAAAAGATGCCCTAGGCACACAGTCATACCATTTTAACTTTCCTTGGTTTTGTGGTGTAATGTGAAATAATACTAAAACTAGATGATCTAATCTAAGCTACAGTTCAGCGTTTAAATATGTGCAGCAGAGAGAACACAGCTAAGAACATGCCAATAAACTTGCTGTGATTTAAAATGCCTGTTTTCCCATGTTTCTTTCTTTGGGGTAGAGATATTCACAGAAATATTTGAAAACCTGGGCAGGAAAACTTTTACTTTCGCATTTGTGGATGCTAACAAAATTTCAGCTTGTTAGCTTGTTCTAGGTTTATTTTGAAATCTTTATACCCTGAATTAAGCACCAATTAGAAATTGAAAGTGAAAAATAGTAAAGCTTAATTTTTTCCACATATTTCTTATGATTAATATAAAAAGTATATGTGACAGAAAAGGATTACAGACCAATAACACCACTTCCCCTGTAATCTTTATCCCTTTCCTGACTAAGTGCTATCTGCTAATACAAATCCCCAAGATCCTGACCTCTCTTTTTTGCTTTCCTTCCCTGCAAACACGGTGGAGGAAATGATTCCTGTCACGTAGCCAAAGGGGGTATATTTACATGGTTCTGCATGATGTGACAAGGAAATCCTGTTGCAGAGAATTCAGGAGGAAAACAAGTAGGTTGCCTGTTCTGCCCCTCTCCTTTGGAAGTTCTGCCTCCGCTCCTCTACAGGTTTGCTTCCTGAAGCAAACTTCTGTGACTTTATCAGTATAGATCTATTTGTTTCTGAATTTTCTTTCTCTGTTTTTGAAAGTGGAGGCTTCCAGGAGATTATTCGCCTTCCTGATATCTTGCCATATATTAAGTGATTAAGCTGTTTGCTGCGGATTTTTGCTTTGCAGATTTTGCTTGTAATATTCATATTTCTCTGTTCTTCCACTGATCATCTTTAAGCTCTGCACCAAAATAAGGAACAACTGTAAGTGCTTTAATTCTATTATCATTTCAAATCCTAAAGCATTCAAACAGGTTTGGCTGTAGCCTAGAGGAAAACAAACACAGAAGGGTTTAACATTTTTTTTAAACGTATGTAGTACATATATAGTACCGCGGTTAATATTTTCTAGATTATATTACAAACAATATATGAAAACATGGTGTGAGGACCTTCCCTCACCTACCAAGTCACCTACAAGGGTGAATTCCCTTCTCTACTGGCTCTGAGATTTGTAATCAAAATCATCAGTGAAATGCATCAGCTGACTAGAAAGCAAACCTTTATCAAATATAGGACCCTGTGTAAAATCAACATGGAACTTATGCAAAAAAGAAATTTTATTAAATGCATGTTATAGTGAAAGCTACAGAGCAGTTGTTAAGGAAGCACGATGCATGTGAGTGGCATTCTGCAGTTTCAAACCAGGAATATGCTCCTTCAAGGAGCCTTCAGCTGGCAGCCAGATCACATGTGTTTAGAGCTGGATCTGATCAGAGACCACAAGATTAAATACAGAAGCACTTTTCCATTGTAGCATTAGTTTTGATCCACAGCGCTGCACGTTAATAGCTTTGGGAACATTTAGGTCTAGATCCTGCTTCATGTCTCAGAACCATTTCTACTTTTGTGCAATGGACAAGACCCTATTGTCAAACATCTCCACTTTCAGAGAGTTTATCTAAACGGAAAGATTTTATGATTTATTCCAAACCCGTAATTCTACATATATGTTTTTGTCTGCGCCTCCCATTTGTATGGTCTTTCAGAATGGCATAGAAGGGACACAGCAGGCCTCTGGTGATTAAATAAAACTTACCAAGATCAAACGATGATGCTGTGTTCTGCCTTTTGCCGGTCTCAGGATATGGAGAGCCAGATCCAATTTCCTAGTCTGGCATCTCCAGCATGGCAGTAATTTAGAAAAACAAAGAACTAATAGTCAAAGCCTTGTGATTCCAGTCAAAGAGATTGCGCAATCATTATTTGCTTAATTTTTTAGTGTTTTTCTTCTTTCAAGTAATACTAGAGTTTATCTAATGCCAAAAACATTTTTGACCCGCTTAAAGATATTTGGGCTGAAAATCTGACATCTTGTGTTTAAGGTAAGAACTACTAGAAGGATAGATATTGTTGGGGAACATCCGAGTCCGAGTTCCATGGTACAACCATGGTGTACATGGTGTACAACCATATAGAACAGAAACCTGTAGAATATGATAAATGTTTCAGGAGAAAAAGCAAATTTTCTCCTTAAAAATAGCAAAAATAGGAAGGGCCAAAACTACTAATGACCTCTTATTCTATAGTACAGCTCTTTCTCTCTCTGTTCTTCAGAGTGGAATGTAAAGAGAGGTAGAAGCAGTAGGAGTACAAGGGGAAAGGCAAGAAATATTAAATGTACAGGCATTCCAGAGGTTTTTCTTATTTTATTGAAAAACCCTAAAACACTCAAAAAATTTAAACTTCCTGTTACAAATTTTTATTTTATTAACAGGTCTCTCTATCTCAGAAGGTGAATGAAGCTTAGAGATGAGAGAATTAAAAAATACAAGATCTACAGTTATAGTCCTGTCTTACAGTTTTAAAGGAAAACAAAAATCCAGTATCATTATGGTCTTTCAAGCTGCCAAAGAGTATAAGATCAGGGTTTTCTCCTCTCACAGATTACTTTCAACAAGTATTTAGGGAACACTGAACAGCCTGAAAAGGCCTGACTTGAATAAGAAGCCAGCACTATGAAAAGGTTGGCTAACACTCCTCGTAAATACAGGACTTTGACTACTGGGTCTGTGATTTGGGGTGTTTTCCACACGCAGCTGGGACATGAGACCAGGGCTCTGTGGCTGCCCACCTCTAGGCATTGTCTGTGTGGCCACCCGCCCCACACATGGCGCTCAACTCGCTCAGCTTTGCTGAGGGACAGGAGCATTGGTGCTGACTCTGCTCGGACGGATGGGGCACTCCAGGATACACCACCTGCCTGTAGTAGGATGACAGCTGGCAGCACATGCTGATGATGTTTTAAAGCTACATAGGTTTTATTTTATAGATTTGCTCAGTTAAGCTATGAAAGATATGATTTCTACATGTTTGACTGCTACTTTATGAGACCATCAATTTTTAAGGGAGTTTTATGAAGTCTTAAACCAGGCAAACATAGCTACTAGATAACTACTATCTAGTTGTTTTTTTAAAAATAAAAACTACAAATAAATTAATAAAAATGGGCAGTAATGAAAACTCTCAAGGATTTTGTGTGTGCGAGGGGAAGATTTAGGTTCAGTTTTGACTGACAGGAAAAAAAGGAACTGTAGAACTCTAACATGAATCATTGTCCCTTGCTCATCATAAAGTTTAATTTTCAAGTAGTTTAGCATCAGACTACTGGAAATAATTTCTGGTTCCACTCTAGATAATGTTGATGAGACAGCTGTAGATTTAAGGGTCATTAAAGAATCCTTATTCACAAAATTATGCACTTGCCTTTAATATTAGATTCTTGTTGAAGCTAATGGGATTTTAAAATGTTCTTCAGTCCTTTTATTTTCAGTGGAATTTTACCATTTTCTTCAATTTCCTTAAATGTCCTTAACTGGGGACTTTCCCATCTTCCTGCTTTGAAGGATCAGCCTCTAGGCCATTCCCAGCTTCCCAGGTACTGGCAGCAGAAAGAGCCAGGATCTACATGGGGAGCAGGGTGAAACTCTATCACCTCACTTTACTCAGCAATGGGAGAGACACTATGGGCAGCACAGGGGACAGTGTGTACACGTACAGGAGAAGGCCTGGAGCCTCCCTGGTACATCAGCTTTTCTACATCACCTGCTTTTCTACAGATTTGGACATAGGGAGGGTGTTTTCCATTATTATTTTTCTGCTATTTTACTTTACTGCCTTTTACGAAGAAGTATTAGTTAGGATCTGATAGATGATTTTCAGTCATTTGTCCTCAGCACCCCCTTGGCCCTGGTCTGTTTTCTGCTTTGTAGGGAAATTTTCCATTTCGTATATTCAGCTAAACATCCTTAAAAGCACACAAGAGAGTAAAATCTTAATAGATAATTTTAGAAGGTTTTATGAAGAATTGTAATGATGATTATTGTTTACTATTTTATTTAAAGGAGAAGCTCTATTCAGGGACAAAGAAAACAACCCATTTGATATAAGTAGTCAAATGACATTCCAGGAGCATTAACGTCACTGGGGGTCCCTAGTGACTGAAACTTCAAAACGTTTGGCTTCTCTCTGTTTATTTAGTGACAGAAAATGTGGAATGCTTTTGCCAAATTATTTGGAAGAGGCTTAATGGTGAGTAATCTGAGTTTTCTGTTTCTTTTTCCATTCCCTGTGAAATCCAGTAGTAGTACCTAAATTCATGTGTGGTGTGCTTCTAGCCACAGAATAAGAATAAATGAGTCTGTAGTGAAAATATGTGACTAAGTATTAAATATAAGGCCAATATAGAGAGCCATGGGGTAGCCAAGGAGAAACATAGGTAAATGGATTTAATCTACTTCAGTGTAGAACAATAAAGAAATTATTTATTTATTGCTACCTATCAAATATGAAAGTTTACATAAGTTTTTATTTACCAAACAATCAGTTTGTCTCTTTTTTTTTTTTTTAAAATTATCACTACATCACTGGAAGAACACAGTTTAATTTTATTTGTCTTTACTACCAGGTAGAAATGTCCTAATTTGGTGCTTTTCAATTTGGAAAGGAAGAAACATAATACTAACAATCCTTAATTGTTATATTGCTTAAACATTGGAAAGAACCATAGCTATAGTTTACCTTAACTTACTAAAAGAGTCCAAGAGCTAGGGTTATGCCATGTTTAAGTTTACAGAGTCATATAGAAGTCAACCTGACACTAAGTACATTGCCCAAAATAGTTTTGTTAAGCAGTGCTGCTATTTTATTTAGAAATGAAAAGAAAATGTTTTTGTAATTCAAAGTTTTGTCAAGACTTTGAATGTAGCAGCTCTCAGTAAATCTCAAATTGCCTTATGAGTGTAGGTAAATATCACCATGCATGTCCCATATCTATCCAGGCACAAGCATCCATGTCTGTCCTATGATCTTTATGCTGCATTAAAATGTCCAGCTGGACCCACAGTGTTGTTGTGGCTATCAGATATTCCTGGCACCCTGGTTCACAAAAGTCCTATTAACACAGAGAAACACTTGTCTCACCAAGGTCAGCCCGTAACTGAACATGCCATCTACAGAACTGGCTCTGCTTGACCCTTGTCCATACCAGCCTTTCCTTGGCACTGGCAGAAGAAACTCAGGGTCTTGGAGGGTTTATTCTTCATAATTTTTCCTCAGGACCTCTCTGTACTTCTACGTGGTGAGCGCTCGGTTTGCAAACCTAGCTGCCCGCCTGAAAGCTCAAGATGCAGAGACCAGGGGACCCCACGTGGTACCACTCTTAAAAGTATACCCAGGCCTGGGCCAGCCAGAGCTGACCAGTGCCAGGAACGTGGCTGTGAACACCTCCCTTGGGTTTACATTCAGGGTAAGCGTGGGATGGCTGGGGCTTCCAGCGAGAGTCCTCTCTTCAGGGCAGCAAGTCAGGAGACAAATGCTGCGCACTATTTCTGGCAAGAGACAAAACCTGTTGTTGTTATTCAGTTCCCAAAATAACTTTGTTCTTTCCTCCCACAGAGGCTGAGATGAAGAAGATGTCCCCGATGCTGCAGAGAAGAGCCTCCCTGCAGGCTCCATGCTCTAGGGTGGTGCAGAAGTCACACCAGCTGCTTTTGAAAAGAGTTGCTGAGCAACTCTAGAATAGCCTGAAGTGGGTGAGTTAACAAGAAAAAAGAGCAGGCCTTAGGCTTAACACGTTTCCAGGTTTGGCCCTCTGAAGAAACCTTGCTCAGCTGCAGGAACATCCATGCTCTTCTACTCCAGCCCACCTAGTCAGCCCCCATGAGAGAGGTAGGCGAGTCCTGCCCAGTCATCTGCCCCGCCTCAGTTGCCTCCAACAGCACCACAGGGTCCCCCAAGTAAACCAGGACCTGTCATCCCTCCTGAAGGGTCTTTCCAGCCCACCCTATCGTCTCCTCTGGTTCCGCAGGAGCTTTAAACTTTTAGTTACATGGAGTGTTTAGAGGGATACCATCCATAAAGCATCCCAGGGCAAGGGCTCTGCTCTGTGTTTCAGCTGTGTGTATGGAACCAAAAAAGAAATACGAGTCCAAAACCTGCTGCCTCACATCCCCTATGTTCTTTATGTATCTTCTATATGCCCTTGGTCTCCAGAACAAGACTGATTGCCTGAGAGGGCTCCCTTACTCCCAACAATGCCAGTGTAATGGTTGTGCTCAGAGGAGGACTTTACCCTGACTAGGACCCTTGCCAAAAGCCAGTGGAGGAAGAGGAAGGCAGTGAGGATGAGGAGGACGGAGCATTTGAGAGTAGGTGGCACTTACACTGGTGGCAGTGGAGTGGGGCAGCGTGGTGGGTACAGCACAATATTTTGTATCCAGATAAAAACCACAGATGTTAGAGTTGTCTCTGAGTATTGATGCATCTGGGCTACAAGCAGGGCTGGTGTCTGTTTAAGGTAGCCAGCTGGCTAGAATAAGCTCCGATGACTTTTATTTTCTTTTGGACTAGGGGTGGAAAGGAAAACAAAACAAGGAGTCAGACACACACTTGTGGGATGTCAGCCAGTGAGGCATGATGTTATTGTCTAGAGCTTTTCCAGCTCTCCTGAAACTGGCTTCCAGGGAGATTTTGTCAGCTGACAATCACCAGCAATATAGAAGAGCTCAGGACAGAGAAGGGAGGGGAAATGCTGTACACATGAGGCAAGGATCTGGGGGGAGTCTAGGCATTGCAACCACACTACCCAGGCAGGTGTCTGCTGGGATGGTGTGGGGAAGGCACCTTCTGACTCTGGCCGTAGCCCATCCCTGGTGAGAAAAGCATGTTGGCTCATCTCTTGTGAGCAGGACATCTCCACGTAGCAGTTCCCTGCATGTGGCAGGGAAGTGGGACTCTTTGCTGTAACACAGAGCGTACAAAGAGTCTCAGCAGCTCAGCTCGTGTGTGAGCAGTGTCAGTGCTGGGGTCCAGACCCAGGGTGGCCAGGCTGTGCTGCTTTGTGGATCCTTCAGTGGGCTTGGATTTCTGTCACTCCTTAAGCCTAGAGGGTGTGCAGACTACCTCAGAAGGTGGAGGACTAGGTGATCTCAAGTTTTTTTCCCAATAATTGAGCTAGAATGCTCTTTTCTGACTCCAGGTGGGTAGATGCAGTCAGAATTTGCGGAAGTTATCCTTGAAAGCACTGGGAGAGACAGGCTGGGAGGTCATACTAAGCCTGTCATCTCACCTTGCTCCTGTGCTTGCATAACTGCTTGTGTACTCTTTGCCATCTTTTCCTTTGACTGCCATATATATTCTGGTTTAGCAGCAGACCAACTATCTAAAATACAGTAACTAGGTAGCTACCGTGGAAGAGAAAAGAAAGAACTCATTTAAGAATAGGAAACAGAATTGGAAGAAGCAGTCCTTGAAGGCAAGAGGACTTTACCAATGTAGTTCAGATCCATCCAGAAATCTGTACTGTTCAACATATTCGTAGACAACCATAGTTCAGTCAGTAGCAAAGAAAGATTGTGGTTGACCCTAATTTGTTTCAGGTCAAATTTGTTGTGGAATGCAGCAAGACTTCACATGACTGAGTGATCTGGCAGAAAAATGGCAGATGAAATTCAATGTACATACATGTGAAGTAAGGAGGAGTTCTTTTTACCGTGAGACATGGATCTAACTTCTCAACCAAAAGAGGTGGATGTTAAAAGGGGAGATGGAACAAGTTCATAGAGGAGATACTAAACACACAGAAGCAATATATGGCCCCAAAATCCCCAAGCTGGAAATAATTGATGGCTGGAAGAACATTAAGGCTATGCATTGCACATACTCATCCTGTTCTTACTCTTCCCTGAGCAATCTTTTATGGCTACTTTTGACAAGAGCACAATGAGCTAGATGGACTGTTGTGCAGCAAACATTATACAAAATAAACCATGAGCATGGGTAGCATACTCATGCTACTCAAGCTTACTGTTCCCTGCTGTCTTCCTGCCTTCCTTCTTTCCTCCTCCCCTTAATGCAAGAATTGTGTAAGAACACTGAAGGTTAAACAGACCTTTAAAATTTTCAGAAGCTGCTATTTGGAGGAGGGAGGGAAACAAACCCTGCACAATAGCTGAAGGTAGATGTTTCCAAAGGGAAATTTTAATTTCCCGTGATGCTCCCTTAGTATCCACTGGATGCAGACACGGGCAATAGGGGACAGGGTTACATTCACTGAAAGACAAAAGGCAAACCAAGGCAGAGAACAAATTTCTCCCTGTTAGTGGGATGATTTAGGGTTTTATTTTACACAAATGGCAACATTGTTGTAACTGTGATAGTCTAAGGACACAGATGCAGCAATTTTTGAGGAAGAAATAATACCTTTTGTTAGTCTGACTGCTACAGCAGCAAAACCCATCGGGCAGGGCTGGAGCACAGGCACCATGGCCGTGGGCACACAACCCTTCCTCCAGGCTCAGACAGACGCCTCTGTCTGGGACACATAGGCCTTTCTTTACTCTGAATCAGGAGCTTTTCCCTGAGACGGGAAGAAGGGCTTCTGTGCCTGAAAGCTTGCTTGTTTTCTGCAGCTATACCAGCTGGTCTAATACAGGAGATCATCCCTCACTTAACTTGCTTCTATCTGTTAGGGATCTCATAGATTAGGTGCCAGGAGATTGTGTGCAAGAGATTTCAGCACTGGTCTTGGATACTGCAAGACTACTTAAATTTTTCTGCAAATGTCATCTGTGCACAGTTTACATTGGGGCTTTATGACAGGCACTTCAAAAAACAGAGAATAGGGAACCTAAGATAAGAAACTGTAGCAAAAAAAATGCTGGTATATTTAGTAGCCAGTAATAAATTATTAATTCTTCCCTTCAGACAGCCCTGTCCAGCTCGGGCTCAGGGCAGCCAGCATGAGTCTTTTGGAGCCCCTCGGGATGAGCAGTCTACAGGCTTCATCTGTGCTGCTGGCTGTCTCGGGATGTGGGGAGACGGTGTAAAAGGTGGGCAAGGAGCCACAGCTTGTCCTGCCTTCAGTTGTCTGAAGTTCACTCTTTCAAGCAGTATAAGCATAGCCAGGACAGTCTCCCACATCTGCGAAACCATTTGCAAAACTGAGGAGTGCAGGCAGGGAGGAATTAAGAGATTTACTCACTATGATGTAGAAAGGCAAGTCACAAATCACAACGGCTCCAATGTCCTCAGTTATGTCCAAGAACAAATACTAATGAAAGATCTGTATCCTTGACTACCTTGTGGTTTGATTGTCTTAATCATACTCTATGATTACTTGGCCTCACTGAAACTACAGCTTAAGAGAACTGTACTTGTGGTCATCATGCTGTCAGGGACGACAGCTTTGGCTGCCTGCTTTTCTGTTTCCCACTGAATTGCTTTGATGTGGATCCCCCACATCTTGAGCGGGCTATCTAATAAATCACCTACTGTGTAGAAGCTGGGTACAGTTCCTCCGCCCACTGTAGTTCTTAATGAAAATAACTATGGCATCTGCTTTAGTTAAGCCTTCAGGGACATAGCTTATCTCATCTCATAATAGGGCTTGGGAGGAAAATAAGAGCCAAAATTTACCTAGGTTACAAAAAAAATATGTAGGGAATTTTTCAGTTCAAACAAGGTTTGATTTAGCCCTGACCAGGAGTTTCATTTCATCCAACATAGGTCACCTAACAGGGAGGCATCTGGTCTAGTCCTGACTTTCTACCAAGCAATAGAGAAGGTACCTTGCAACAGGAAGGCAAGTCATCTGCTTTCATCTAAGTCCCTGTTTACGGATGGGGTAGGAGGACCCCATTTTTCTTCACTTCTGCCAGTCTCTAGAGCAGGTCCAGGAGTACTTAGCTATGCATAGAATTTCACTGATGCTAAATATCCATTGTTCAGACGGTCCTACAATTATGCATCGTGAGTTGTAAGTATGCACAGGCTGAAAAACATAATGGTCAGATAAAAAGCAACTATGAGTCATTACTGGTCTCTAGGAAAAAATGCGAAAAATCCTCAAGTATTCACTCTGAGGTAGAAAAAAAACAAAAACACTTCCATGAATTAGTTGTTGGCCAAGCCCTTCAATCAAGAGCACCAGCTTCTCATTACCATAGAAGATGAAGTGACAAAACGTGCAAAGAATACAATTCCACAGGGCTGGTTTTCTATGGAAGAAGACATTTAAATTTCTGTCTTCTCTGATTTTAAAGACAGAACGTCTGTGATTCCAAGCACATCGTAAATATCAGCAAAAGAGGTCTGTAATATGTGGCTTAACTCTGATAATGTCATCATAGGCACCTGAAATGCGATGCCAAGGCTGCATTAGAGTATATAAGTCAGGCACTACAGAAGACGTAGCCTCCAAAAGCTCAGTTTAAGAAAACAAACTCTGTCTGCACAAGACAAAGTACCCTGCATGTGGGAAACAAAACATCAGCACATATATTACAGTTTTGGACAACAGTCCAGATTATTCATAAAGTCATGATAGATACTCCTGGTAAATGTTGCTGGGAGCTT
Organism: Phalacrocorax carbo; assembly: GCF_963921805.1. NCBI lineage: Eukaryota > Metazoa > Chordata > Aves > Suliformes > Phalacrocoracidae > Phalacrocorax > Phalacrocorax carbo. Next base: position 71,066,319 of record NC_087515.1, read on the forward strand.
TCTTTTACTAGTTCTTTTCTATTTGAGGGAGCATTTAGAGTGGATTCCTGTGTTTAAATCTGCTGAAAGCGTCTTCTTGGGTCAGTTTTTGGAATATCTTTCAGAAAGTTATCTCATGGTGCAATGCTTGAGCCACTGTAATCAGATTGAGGATAATCTTACTAAAGTTATAACTTTTGGGGGATGCAACTGTTATTGCTACACTATTTGCAAATTAAGTTTGAAAAAATCTGAAGAGAAGCAACCTGTAACAGAGCTTGTGCACACAACAAAGTGGCAAGAACAGATGTATTAAGGTAGGAAAGTTGTTTTTTGTTTTTATCCCTGAACTCCATGTATCTACTGGATAAATGTAAAATTATCCTGATTGATCTCCAATTCCCTTCTTTCAAGCTGACCTATCTCAGCAGTTCCAGGAGCCTGTTTTCCACTTGCCTACCCCTTCTGCACTCACCAACACTTATGCCACACTGATCTCATAATCTAGAAGGTGTTTATGTCACACAAAGCAGTCAAGAATATCTGTACGACACATTTCTGCAGTTGGAACATATAGGTAAGAAGAAGAGCATTCACTGATGTTAAGTCTTTATGTCCTGGCTACATATAACACAAAAAATTTAGAAACATTTAAAAAAAAAATGGCTGACATTAAAGTTCAAGCTGTTTTCTCATTATTTCTATGATCCTTTAGCCATCATCGTGTGTTCAGCTTTACATGGTTCCTTCAGTGAAATCAGCCTGGTCCTACAGCCCCCTCTCCTGTGCGTTTATCATCAGTGCAAGAAATTCAGCAATTTGGTCAGCTCTATAACATTTGTTTCTTGTATATTTATGTAGGGACTTAAAAGTTTTCTCGTTATTTCAGGTTCAAACAGTTCATAGCTAGCAGTGAATTTATAGTCATTGCACCTCAGTGTGTTAGGGATGTACTAAAAAGGTGGCAGAAGCAGCTAAATTTTTTCGAAAACTTATGAAGATACAGATCAGCACCTGCTGGGTTATTCAGAAATGCCTGAACAGGCTAAGTATCTAATTTTCAAAGGGAGTTTATTAGAACATGTTTATGCTTATTTATCTGTCTACTAAATGCCAGCCTTCACCCTAGGGCTTCTAAACACCTTTGAAAGTCTGCTGAAGAAGAGCTGCATATCCAGGCTCTGGTGGAAGCATTAAACTAGTTGAGAGCAGGATTTCATTTTTCAGTGTCACTCCAAGGTCAATCAGAACTTGCCTGGTAGAATCAGAGATTAAACCAGCGATTTAATCAGGAAGCTATCATTCCTTAGGTAAAAGCTGAAGTTAATTTTATAGGTGCATTTACTGTGCTGATGCCTCTCCCTCAAAAGCTGCCTCTGCAAGGGAGTCTGACATCTCTGTCACACACAGTTCAGTCCATACTGTCACTGCGGCTTCCTTCACCAAGGCACCGCCATAGGCAGCACAACAGTGGCAGACTCCTAGCCAGACGATTACCACTGGGGCCTTTTGTTCCCTGGTTGAAGCTTCTCTTATGCACCAAATTCAACCCAATTTACTGCATTACTTATTCTCCCATTGTTTTCCTGGGATGCTTATGTGTGTGACACACAGATACATAAAACAAGGCCGGTGCCATGTGCCATCTCAGGTCTGAAGCAGTCCCAGCTTGCAAACAACTGCTAGAAGTAGGTAATATCTGTAACACTATATGCAGCTACTGCTTGGGTCAACACCTTAACTCTTAGCTTGGTAGCATCAGCATTACTTAGCACTGCTCAGTATTACTCAGCCTAAAATGGACTCCAGCTAGACTGATATACTTCTAACCCATTGTTACATACACTCCTTATAATAAAGTTAAATCTAGGATTCCCACAGAAGGACCTGTCTTGTTGACAGAAAGATCAAAAAAGAGAGTGAGAAACAGAGTACCAATGGATGAGGTGACATATAGTTGGAAGAAGAAAGTGTCAGAGCTTAGCATTTGGTGTTTATGCAAGCCTGGTTGTCTCATAATGGCTAACCAGAAAAGAAAGAAGTTGGGCACAGTGAGTGCCCAGCAGTGAGCAACTGGGTTTAAATGCCCTGGTCAGGATCACGTAAACTCTGTGATGGAGAGAGGTGCAGAACCCATTTCCCAGCTTTGAAGCTGACAGAACTGGGGCAATGTTTGTTTCCTTTTCCTGTGAGATCACCGTGTCCCTTCCTGCAACCACCAACCTCATTCACTACACGCTGTCACAGTTCTGCAGCAGAAGATTTGTAAGGATACAGCTACCCTTCACTGCACTGTCCCTCAGAGATCTCGCCCTTATACTGAACTCTGTGGTAAGAAAAGAGTGGAGGAACAAATAAGGAAAATAGAGGTGAAATAGTGTCTTTTTTCTTATATCCCACAGAAACCTGGCAGAAAGACTGCAGAGAAACTGCAGAGAAAATATAAGACAGTTGCTGTAGCCCAAAATGGAAAAAGATTTTTCATTCTGAGGGCATAGCATATGAAATCTGGTAAGTAAGGAAAAGCCACAAGAAAAAAAAGCCACAGTCTCCTCCTGGAGAAATTAATGTGTTATGGCCTAGACAAGTGGCCTGTGCAGTGGGCGGGGAACTGGCTGACAGGCCGCACCCAAAGCATGGTGGTAAATAGATCTTTCTCAAACTGGCAACCTGTCACTAGTGGAGTCCCCCAGGGATTGATACTGGGCCCAATGTTATTCAATATCTTTATAAGTGAGCTGGATAATGGGATCAAGTGTAGCCTGATGAAGTTTGCTGATGACAACAAGTTGAGTGGGGAAGTAGACACTCCGGAAGGGAGAGCTGCTCTGCAGGGAGGCCTGGATAGGCTGGAAGAGTGGGCCAACAAGAACCTTATGAAGTTCAACAAGGACAAGTGTAAGATCATGCACCTGGGAAAACAATCCTTGAGTGCAGCACAGACTGGGATCCACCTGGCTGGAGATCAGCTCTGTCAAAAGGTCCTGGTGGACAGGAAGCTCAACATGAGCGAGCAATGTGCTGCTGTGGCCAAGAAGGCCAACAGGATGCTGGGTTGCATCAAAAAGGGCATCGCCAGCAGAGATAACAAAGTCATTATCCTGCCCTACTCAGCGCTTGTCAGGCCACACCTGGAGCACTGTGTACATTTCTGGTCCCTCTATACAAAAAGGATGTGGACAGGCTGGAAGGGGTACAGAGAAGGGCCACCAAGATGATCAAAGGACTGGGAAGCTGCCATATGGGGATAGGCTGGCAAAACTGGGTTTATTCAGCCTTGAGAAAAGGAGGCTTAGAGGGGATCTCATCAACATGTACCAGTACTTAAGGGGCAGCTACAAAGAAGATGGAGACTCCCTTTTTACATGGAGTCCCATGGAGAGGACAAGGGGGAATGGACACAAGTTGCTCTTGGGGAGATTCCGATTGGACACCAGAGGGAAATTTTTCACAGTGAGGACAGTCACCCATTGGAATAATCTCCCCAGGGAAGTGGTTGACTCGGCCACGTTGGACACCTTTAAGAGTCTTCTGGACAGGGTGCTGGGCCATCTTGTCTAGACTGTGCTCTTCCTAAAAAGGTTGAACTAGATGATCCCTGAGGTGCCGTCCAACCTGGGATTCTGCGATTCTGTGATTCTGTGATAACAACTGCGGGAGGAATATTCAAATTATTATTCAAATTCAAAGACTCAGCAGTCTTTGCTGTACTTGTGGGATTGTGATGGTCTTTTAATTTGGCCAAGTTTGGAGGAATTTTTCACATGTATTATCAAAGATAGCATGTTGAGACCTCAGCATCACAATAGTGTCTCAATGAAGAGTTGTAAAGATATTTCTAATACCAGTAAACACATTGTCACCTGAGTTCATTTTTCTGATGCATAAAAAAGTTTTCTCTAGGTGGAAAATTTAAACAGAAAGTTTCTTAATGCTTTAATCAGCTGAAATAAACTCTCTCTGACAGGAAGATCTGGGTTCATCTAGCTACACCAATACCAATAGCTCTGCTTACCCAGCTTCCCAAACCAACAAACTGTATCAAGAGGGCTGTACCTATGCACTCACCTACTGCCAAAGAGAGTGGATTTTGTACCGATCGATCAAGCAGACTGGCATATCTTACTGCACATTTTCTGCTGGAAAGCATACTTTATAGATACATCTATTCTAGTCTAAAACAAGATTATCTCTTAGATATCATGTTACACATTTTGCAATTCAAATAATCTTGCCTTTCTGAATTACGCTGTCCAAAACACTATATCTGTAGAGCTCAGTTGTTAAAAAAGAAGTTATCTTTGGAAAATAGTTACTCTGATGAGAAAAAAGGGAAACAGAAGCATTTATCTTCATGAGTTGTACTGGTTTTGGTGGGGACATAGTTTATTTTCTTCATAGAAGCTAGTATGGTGCTATCTTTTGGTTTTGTGCTGAAAACAGTGTTGGTAACACAGGGATGTTTTCATTACTGCTGAGCAATGCTTACACAGAATCAAGACCTTTTCTGCCCCTCACCCCACCCCACCAGCGAGCAGGCTGGGAGTGCAGAAGGAGCTGGGAGGGGGCACAGCCAAGACAGCTGACCCCAACTGACCCAAGGGACATCCCACACCATGTGACAGCATGCTCAGAGTATAAAGCTGGGGGAGAAAGAAGGAAAGGGGGGACATTCAGAGTGATGGCATTTGTCTTCCCAAGTAACTGTTACGTGTGATGGAGCCCAGCTTTCCTGGAGATGGCTGAACACCCGTCTGCTGATGGGAAGGAGTGAATGAATTCCTTGTTTTGCTTTGCTTGTGTGCATGGCACTTTTTTTCTGCTTATTAAAACTGTCTTTATCTCAACCCATGAGTTTTCTCACTTTTACTCTTCTGATTCTCTCCCCAACCCCACCAGGGGGAAAACTGAGTGAGTGTCTGTGTGGTGCTTAGTTGCTGGCTGGTGTTAAACCACAACACCATTAGTAGAAGAACTATTGCAGATAGTTTCAGCATTTGTCCATAAGGAATTTGGGTTCTTACTGTACCATAGTTTAAAATAGAGGGACCAGATGCACTCCTAAATAAGGATTTTCCTTGCAATACATGGCTTACAACCATAAGTCTGCCCATGCTATCACATTTTTCCCTTCATGATTTCTGTTGCTGGAGTAGGGCAGTACCATTCTGCTGGGGCTGCAGCATCACACGTGACTGCAAAGACCAGATTTTCATGCTTTGAACAAGGGAAGTATTGACCTACACTGAGCCTGGGTGTAGGAGTGTAGGACATTCTGACAGTGACTCCACCGTTAGTACATGTGGATCTATATGAAGAACTGCAAGGTGGTATTTCAGTTTAAGAAAGCACCAAGATAGAGAAAAGCTGTGTTGCAGCCATGAAAAAGCTGTAATTTACTTCCTTTTGTTGGTAACCAGTTTATCACTGCTGCTGTTGGCCCATTCATGACTCTCAGTGCCAACGAGGACAAACCATGGTCAGTGCTAAGACAGCTTGTTTGATGCTAACAGCCGGAGCTGGCAGCCAGGAGGAAGCTGCTGTGACCTGGAAGCTCCTGCTGTGGTGCTGCTCCCTGGCTCCAAGGCCTTGTTACTTCTGCTGCTCACAGCCACAGTGAAAGTGCCCCCGAGCTCAGCTTTGCCGGGTAGCTGGCAGGACAGTCAGCCACGACGCTGCTGGACCGGGGGTCTTCTGGCTGCTCCCTCCCAGGCCCCAGCCCTCTCCTGTACTGTGCACCCCAGGAACCCTGACTGTGGGTCAGAGATGTTCTGGTTAGTATTCAGAGTAAAAACTATTTTGGAGAACATGTTTTAAGTCAACATTTTTAAGCAAAAACTAGACATGAACTCTTGACTTTTCCAGAACAGTGTTTTTAATTTTCCATCTCATCCATCATCCTCAGGAAAGACCCCAACTCAGTGCTTCTCCGTACGCCTGCCCTGGTGAAGCTAATCTGGGGATGATCTTCGGTGAGGCTGCAGAGGAAGTACACTAGTCACCTTTTACCTTAAAAAGCAAATCAAAATAGAACACCCTCATTTATGTACTACTAGAAGGGTGATCTGGGACAGAAAAGAGTGCCCTCTTCTGCCTGTAGTAACACAAGTCACCCCCACCCCCCGAAACGCCTGGCTCAGGCTGTGGATTGGTAGTGTACCAGTAAGAACAACCTAAATCCCTCCTGTTGAAGTTACTCTGCTTCCCATGAAATAACAAGTACTTCACAGGAATCAGAAGACAAAGAGAACACTGTTGTAGCTGAATAGTTGGGATAACCCCATGGCTTCCCTTCTTGACTCCAAGGGCTGCTCACTGACTTCATATAGGCATGAATGACATGAATAGAGAGCACTCAGAGGAGAGATGGGAACCCTGGGACTCCTCTGTCAACATCGATCCCTACCATAATTCTTCTGGTTTTCCTTCCCCTCCTTCCCCAGTGTTTTCTTCTCCTTTTCTATGCTCTGACTGAAGGAAAAATAGATAGGGGACATATTTCAGTATTAATGAAAGCACTGGATGTTGGGAGGCTGGACATGTTCAATTATTGCTTTTAAAAATCACTGCTTGGGAGAAAAGCCATTGTAAAATCAAAAATCATTGTACCGTTTAAATGTTTCTGACCAATTGGATTAGTAAATCATGCATATAAAGAAAATATCTTTATACATTATACATTATGGATATCATGGTATTCATCAGCGGGGAAAAAAACACATAGCAATGAAATGTAGCATTAGGAACATTTTGAAGACTTTTTCATTTGCCAAATAAGTACCGCAGGGTTTTTGTGGAGGGTACTATTTTAGGACACCTTCCTGATTTTTACTGAGATTTGGGCGCGGGGGAAGAGCAAATGTGTATTTTTGTCCTTCTTAGTTTTTATTTTCTTATGAGTCATTACTCTCTTCTTCCTAGTGCTCCTTATGAAAGTCCACATGAGCTGTATATAACATTATCTTAGCTTATTTATGGATGCATTAAGTATCTTTTAAAGTTCAGTGCATTCTCTTTCCTCCAAGCTACTCAAGCCCTTTTATTACTTTGTTCTTCTGGATCACTAACGATATTTTACCCTACTCTGATCATTATACAAAAGTAGCTATTATATGGAAACAGAGGTATGAAGAATTGCTTTCTCTTACTTTCCTGGAATGAAAGTTGCATTAACCAGACTAATTCTGCCTTGGCAACTGCTCATTTTGACCCTGGTCTGGAAATATATAATGCTGTGTGTAGCACATCACTAAAACTTGGAGGCGAGAGTTTTGTTATGTATGATCCTGGTGGGCTGTCTAGCTCAATGGGACTCTAATACCTGCTGAGAGTCTCTAATGCGATTCAAAGACAGAAGCAGAGTTAAAAGCTCAGAAAAGAAGTATCTGTTGTATTTTATCACTGTGCTCAGTCAGATTGGGTGGGTATAAGCTACCTATGAATAGATTAATGTTTTCAATTAGTAGAAAGGGCCTAACTATGTCAGTGCAAATGTTCAGAGACAGCATGTTTTGGCAGCAAAACAACCTGACCAGTTTTAAGGAGCTTAATAACTATTCAGTCGCTTGGGTTAGTGGAGGACTAGGAAAGCTCATCCGCCGCTCTGTTCCCACTCTGCGGACGCTTGGTGTGGCTGTCACAGAAAGAGTTTCTGCTGACTCTGTGCCCTTGCCTTGTTTTCTCTGCCTCCATGCTAATTTTCTGCATGGGTCTAGATACTGCAGTGGTGAGGTTAAACTGTTCTCCTGATCTTTCTTGGTCGCCCAGAGTACATTCACAGTTCAACGTCTACCAGTATCTTTCTCTCACAGGAGGCTTGCACTGCTCTCAGATCATGCCGTGGACTGCTGCCTCCTGATGCCCGTGTGGTTACCTAAGAGGTCTAACTTAATTGTCGTGCCTGCAACACTATGGGAGCAATAACTTTGCTTCAGAAAGAAAAGTTATTGTATAATTATTTATTTTACAAAATCACAGACCTTAAAAAAATACAGTCATGCGCATGCACTCCTTGTTTACAGCTTTCACTTCCAAAAGCCTTGAGTCCCTGAATGCTGCCTTATGTAACAGCAAAATTGTCTCTTTGCTCTGGAATTTATAATTTAAAATCTAGTCCAGTCCTTTGATCTCTTCGCTGAGATAAAGCTTAGATGTCTATAGCCTCCTGCCATCAACGACTGCCTCCAGCAACAGTAAACGGGTCCTGCAACAAGATGGAGACAGAACAGAAGAGCTGTGAATCGAATAGCTCCTAATATTGTTTTACAGATATATACCAGAAATCCCACAGCCTCTATGCTTGTCTTTCCAAAACTTTTTTTTTCTCCCTTGTTGATTGGTAAATAAAACCTTTCAGATGGGAAGCTTTAACAATTCAGTGAAGGTGATTGTCTCTGACCAGAGCCAGGGCAGCAGAGACATGAGGGAAAGAATTAAATGGAAGTGTTGAACAAGCGGTGTTCTACTGAGTGGCTGGATGGTTTTTGGACACATGAGCTCAGGTTCAGCTCCAGATGAAGGCATCTAAATTCAGATGCCTAGACATGGCCTTTGTGTCTAGACTTCAACTATTGTCAGAGGCATTTAAGGTGTTGTTCAACATAGCAAATACAGGTGTCTCATCTGGGGCAAAGAATCAACCAAAAGAGTCCATGGGTGGTATTGTCTAGTGCCTTGACTCAGTTGTCTGAGCACAGGAGTCTGATGTCACTTGAGATGTCTGCAGTGATTTAGCAGCTATGACACACCAGCTGCGGAAACCCATGCCCTTCTGGAGAGACAGCTGGAAGCCAGTGGGGCAATCGTGGATGTATGACTTGACTCTGTGCCCGAATATTTCAACAGAAGTACTGAATCCTTGAATTCCACTGGTAGCCAGCTCATGTGCAGAGGCTTAAATAGGCTTCCTGATCTGGAAATGATTCATACCCGTGTGATGTTTCTTTCCTGGCTATGAGAATACTCAGTGAGACATGAAGCACGGCTAGATGGCTGCAGTTCTCTCCTGTGTGGAGTGGGAAAAACCTCCTGCCAGCTGACATGGATCCTGGGGGAGTACTGACTCCTCTATTCCCTACTGATGTTGAGCATGAGGGAGAAATGCTACCAGGAATCAGGTGGATACCAAGTCTGTACAGAAGCACACGATGAGCACAAGGAAAGATCCTGCCTCTTGCAGCCCCTGGGAGATCTTCTGGGTCTGGGAAGAGGAACAGGCATAATGCCCAAACCTCAGCAGAAGTACCTTGGAGGCTCTGCAGCCGTTTCCCCCCTCCTGTGCTGTCTAGCTGAAGGTTGCTGCATGCATACATTTTGCAAGAAAAGCTTTCAACCTTTACTCTTTCGTCAATAGATGGCACTAGGCAGTTACCAAGAACCATATCTGTTTACGACAGATGAGTAAGTAGCCTATCTGTTTCAGTTACTCAGTACCATGTACTTTACATGACTTAAGATCATATTTTCACAGATTCTACTACTCTTTCAAAGTTTTTTTAGTTAAAAAGGACAAAAGATGTAACAAGAAACTGGCAGTTCTGACAAAGAGCCTCAGTAATGTTAGGCATGAAGATTCATTAATTAAGATTATAAGCATGGCCTGCAATGGTAGGTTTCTCTGAGAAAACTCTGACCCAGTCTTGATTTACCTGAGTTTTGTTTATATCCATAATTTCAGATCAAGCTCCTTAGCACTATTCTGAGCTACAAGGAATGCGTTGAGGCTACTGACAGGCTGCGTTTTCCAGTTTAATGGTGTATACTGGAAAATACCTTGCGAAGAAGGAGAGGGGGAAGGGAAAAGGTGATAGTGGGAGAAACCCATGAGTTACTGATCCCATAAATAATGTGAATCTATCACATGTGAGCAGGCATGATATCACTAGGTTTCTGAGAAGAGATAGGTATTAAAATCTCACCTGTAACTCTAAAGCATTTTCCACCAGGTTGAAGTACATAATCTCTCTGCAGCATGTCTCATTCACTCTGTAATTTTATCATTGTTAAAGAAAGGCAAGGGGAGAGCTGTTAAGGTACTTTTAGCTCTTGTAAAAACATTTATGGACCAGGATTAAGATTTCTTGATGGGATCAAGATAAAGTATATCAAAACCCCAAAAGAAGGTACAATAAGATCAATGGGAGCAGACCCTTCTATTTCTGTCCAATACACAAGGTGCAAAGCGCTGTTTAGTCTGTTTAGCCTGGGTCTGTTCACAGACCCAGCTGTTGTCTCAGCAGACTGCATATGCAGCACTCTGTTAATGATCCAAAGCTATTTTATCCATGCAAGCTTGTTTTATGTATAAAAATATTAAGGCAAATTTAATTTTACTTTTCTAGATTAGCTAGATTAGCACATAATACTAGGAGTAGCTGCTGGTGTTACATTTTCTGGTGAGGCTGTCCCATATGTTTTGCTCTCTAGGGCAGTCTAATCTGAGTGTGGGAGCCTGACTGCATGTCAGATCACAGGCACAAGAGTGCAAAAGAACCTGGAATCAAATAATCAAGAGCTCAGTGTAAGGTATAAATGTCCCATTTCTTTATTTTGCCTACTATTTTTGTAAAGCAAGGCAAGATCTCTGGGCTGAGAGGTAACTCTTCCTTGTCCAAGCTACTGCTATCTACAGTATGTTCTATGGACTGTTGCTCAGTTATGATTTAACACTGATGACATTCTGGTGCTGTCAAGAATGATGGAGATCAAAAAGGCATCAGGAGGTGCCTTATTTTGCTTATAGTTGCTGTGTCTGGCTCCTCTCTTCTTCTTGTATAAAAGAGCTACAAGCAACAAGAAGCCTAGTTTTGGAAGGAATATACCTTGCCACAGTCATTAACTGCTTTTAAAAATAGAATCACAGCATTCACGAGTGAAGGAAAAGTTGTAGATGCTCTATGTTTGGATCACGCTCTTGCCTTTAATTACTGTGTCGCACAAAATTGTAATCTCAAAATTAATTCAAATTGACTTGGAAAGGGAAACTTGTTATGCAGATTGAAAGCTGACTGCAATACCCTAAACAAAGCGTGACAGTAAATATAGATGCTCCCCATTCAAAGCCAAAGGCTTGTGGCCATCCTGAGGACTGATACTGTTTAACAACTTAGTGAATAATCTAAAGTGAGGAGCAAAGGTTATGATCGTCTCTTGGTTGAAACTCAGGGCTAGAACAGAGAGTCTCTACTGTTAAAACATGAGGTTGCTACACAGCCTGAACTGTAGTTGGGGGCTGGAAACAACTCATCTGCTCTGCAAGTTGAAATACCAGGGGAGTTTTTATCTTCCATGTAGCAATGAGTTATATTGATAGTATACATACTGCTGAGATATGTAGATACTGGGAATAAATGCAAACACCCAAGAAGACAAAAGAAAAAATGCAAACAGTAAGAACAACCTGATCCAAAATCTCATAAAGTAGATGATCACATGGGTTTTTACTGTTGTTTATTTGTTTGGGGATTTTTTTAACATCCTTCGGTTGGATCAGGCTAGGAAAACAACAAAATATGATTTAGTAAAATTCATGGTAAGACACTGGGGAAGCAGTGGCTGCAACTTTAAGCATGTTCAGTGAGGCACAGGAATGTGGAAAGCACCACAGTTGAAAGAGACCCATGGGTGATGGCAGACAGCAAAACTGTGCTGCTCTCAGAGTCTCACAAGTTCAGGCTACTTATATGACAGGGCAGTTGTGAAACAAATAATTTCATAAAATGTCCAAAGTGTATTCAAGGTAGAATATCCCGTATTTCAATACACTCAATTTTTAAAATGTCTAAAACATTCAGGCATTTTGTGAAGTGACCTATTTTATTCTTACAGTCAGGTTGTCCATCCTGATGCTCTGAGCACCTTCTGGTGCTACTGCTGTGAAGAGTCAAATCATCATGGGAAACAGTGGCCTCAATAGTTTTTTTACTGAAATAAATTTACAAAGTAAAATTTTGACAATATACCAAACTTACATAACATATTTTGCAACATGTGCTTACCAACCATATATCACAATGTCTCCAGTTGTATCCTTCAGGCACCACATAATGTCGAACGTCCTAGGGGCCCAAGAATTTGTTCTCTGAGCACTGATGGAACCTGGTTTTAGTGTCTCTCTTCATTGCAGATGCCAAATTGAAGGGTGATATTAGCCACTCCCTCAATTTCCTTTCAAGCCTAACCAGCTATGTCTATCTAGAAATGCCTCCCACCCAAACCCCACCTATGCAGAACTCATCTAGAACTGTGATCTCTCCCCCTCTGGCTAGTTTATTTCAAACAAATTCAAAAGTTTTCCCTTAAACACAGGCTGCAGAATTGCTTAAGCCTTGTTTTCTGAGGTAAGCAGGCTAAAGATGATCACAAACTGCAAAAATGAACTACGCACATGTCTCCAGATGATTCTGCGGGCAGACAGGAGTGGAGGGAGACAAATTAGCTGAAGAACTAATAGATCACAACTATGTAGCATTTGTTCAGTTTGCAGCATGGACAGTTTGCTTATGGATGCCTGCAAATTCAGAGATCATGCACAGTCAAGGAGTATGACAGAGGTCTGTTTGGTCAGAGACCTGACTGATTGGCATTACTTAACCTGAGCCACAACATAACACGACGACTCTTTCAAACTGATTTATGCCAGCATGCTTTAAACATGGAGTTTGCCAAAGGATATATTAAACTGTAAACTTGTACAAAATAACAGGGGAGCCGTTGCTAGAAAATGGATTACGGGACAGAGTATTAGGAGATACAAATTTCAAACTAGCTGAACATGGTACATTTCTAAGCAGGCTCTTGGATTACTCCAAAAATAGCAAACTCTTCTCCCAGTTACTTTGCAACATGCAAACGCACATGCCAGAGCAAACATGGCATTGCATTGTAAATCCAGCAGCCTAAGTTTGAACTTGCCTCTGAACTCATGCCCAAAATGTCTGCCCCTTAGCCAGGAGAAAAGAGGTGACTGGGTGATTCAAGCTGGTTGTGAGGTGATGCCAGGCAGGAAGGCGGCTGTGGCTGTTCCCCGCTGGCGCTGAGCTCCCGGCCCCTTTGGCCACAGGCTGCTGCTGCCTGCGCAGAGCTTACAGGAGCTGCGGAAGAAAACCCTCTTCTCCCCACCATGATATCCACAGAGGTTGAAAAAAATCTGATATCAAACTGATGAACAGGTCTTGAAATGGTGACCTGCCTTCTCGTGCTAAATAGATTTACAGATAAGCACCAACTGTTTCTTTTGTGAATCAAACTCCTTGACACTAAGCAAAGCAATTGTAGTGGGTCTTCTGGGAATTAAATGTATTTACTGCTGAAGTTGTTTTTAAAATAGTTGTTTACATGGTGTCAGATAGTAAGACTGTGCATGATTCATAGCAAATAGCAGCACAGCAGAACTTTGAACTCTCCTTGCATGGTAATTTGCCTGCTAGCTTGGTTGGATGTAAATATACTTTATGATTAGCACTTTTAAATCAGAAAATGGGAAATACAGCATAGCAACTTCTGTTAAATTCTATATAAACAACATTAATCAAGTGCCTTCTGTATTGTCTTTTCCTTGCATTTATGTCCCAAACTGACCATTCTCTTCATCCTAGAAAATATTTTCTGCTACAACGCCTACCCAGTGGGGTTTTTATTTATTTATTTATTTATTTAAAATGTATATGGTTTGAATTCCATTTCAATGACCTTGATAGACATCTAGGACATTTTGAAATATGCACAACCAGTTAGTTCATTATTTATTGGACTGTAACTGCCTAGAAATGAATGGAGGATTCTGCTGTATTTGCCATGGTACTTGATGTAGAGCCTGATTAAACCCCCTAGCATGATGCATACATGCATACAGCTGCACTGAAATTTTTTTGTGTCCTTGTAGAAACTGCTCATGCACAATGTGGCATTAGACCAGAAAGGCATACCCTAATTTTTTGTAGGCCATTTTTTCTTACCTATTGGAATCAAAGAGGTCCTCTATGTGGCACAAACATGCCACATACTCTTTGTAAAGCTATTTAGCTGCTTCCAAGAACACTTTCTATCCTGAACTCAGATCAATGATGGGAGAGGTGATCTAGGAAGGTCTGGGAGAAGGTATCTGTATCTGAACCTGCTTCCTGGTCAGTGGCATCATCAACAGACCAGAAAAGCAGGGGTGGAGAAACTGGTGTAGGTGTCCTAATCTTTCCCGTAGACAAAATCTATTTTACATATTATACCAGGAGCTAGAATAAAGACTGTGAGTCAATATCCTATTCCATGCTGAGGATAAGTTCCTTCAATTTGCCAACCTTTTAAAAGATCTGTATACTTGGCTGGCTATTGGACAGCACTGAGATGAGCGGTGAATTGTACTCTTGAAAGATGGGTCATCTGCAATGCTTCTATTAATTAACTCTCTTTCCCCCTGCAACATGCATACATATGCATGAACAGGCAAACACACATTCACTCAATTTCTGCAGATATTTTCAAAATCTTTTTGTGTAGGCATTGCTCGTACTTTGTGTCCTGCACTGAATATCTTTAGTCACCTTCTGAGGTGAAAATACCTCAATGAAATCAGAAATGGATTTAACTAAATTTTGCTTTTAAATTTCTATTGCAAATCAGAGCTGAGGTCTGTGCTTGTACCCACAATAATCTTTGACCTCAAGACAGACTGTTTGATGTCCAAAGCACATGTCACCATAACAAAATTAAAGTACTATGGGTTACGCTGGAACTCAGAATAATGGCAACACTTATCTAAAATGCATCCGGTGAAAAGTTTGGTGTGTCATTCTATATAATAGTTACAGTTTGCAGAAGTTCATTTGTCTACTTTTTCTTCCTAGTGAAGGAAAAGTAAAAGCAGAAAGACAGCTTTATAACGGGCACATAAAACGGTAAGGAGAATATGTCATGGACAAGTGTTTCTGCTGTTGTATTCTAAATATTAGAGTCATGAAAAGTATTTATTTTTCATTGCATTAATTCATTTCCATGTTTTTCTCTCTTTTCCCCTCTCGTCCCAATTATTCTTTCCTTTTTATAATGGTCTTGTTAAGTACTTACAATCCAGCTGTAATCTGTTGCCACAGCATTTGTACAGCTGAAGAGAAAACATTTCTGAATTGTCAGCATGTTTTCACCTTCATTAAAGATGACAACCTGGTAATCATCTGTACAGACTATATTACCACAGTTACAGGGAAACCTGAGCTATTTTCCTGCCACTGAATCATCCTAACAGCAACCAGCATACTCCAGACTTGAGTTGCTCGGCCCATGCTTTCATGTTTCCTAGTAAGTTGCTTTGAAAGAATTTGGAATTTGTGTTTGTATAGCTCTCTGGAACAAAGACTGCTTCCAAATTGCTGTTTGAACTAGTGGTATAGTGTCAATGTAGCTGTGAAAAATTTACTGGGGATGAGAGGTTTTGAACTAAAGTTTGAGCTGCTCTTCCACTGAATTAAAGAACTGAAATCTGTCATGGGCCAAAAGTGGTGTTCAAAGAGCACTGACTTTGCATAATGCTGATAAAATTTCATCTTCATTTCACTAAATTATGGTGTTTTGGAAATGTCATGTGCACACAGGTAGGTCATTTTGATTCTTCTGTAATTCCACCAATACAAAGTGTAATGCTTCCTTACAGAAATGTTTTGAAAGAGTGCAGAGACTAAAATTGGTACAAGTGAAAAGCAGTGCAGTCAAGGAGAAGGAAGAAAAACTGGAAAATGACAATAACATAAGGCGACACCTGCATAAGTTAGAAGAAACAGTTTTTTTCCTTAAAAACAGAAGAAGAATCTAATTAGCCATTCATGACTAGACCTGTAGGATAGGACAAGAGTATTTAGGCAGGATTTGGTAGAAGAAAATAAATTACTTGATGCCAGGTTTGGAAATTGTCATACAAAACTTAAGGGTCAAGATGGAAGAAAGTATGAAGGTGCTGAGAAAAGTCTAGTCAGAGTTTGCCAAGACAAGCACTGGTGACAGCAGAATTGAACCATGGGAAAGGAAACCAACTGTCATGTACAAGCAAGGTGACATTTCCTATAGGAAATAGAAAGAAAATAATATGAAGGTGATGCAAAGAGTCTCTTGGAACAATTTAAGATAAAGAGTCAAAGAGATAAGCAAAAGAAATGGTTCTTAGGCATCAGATGAATTTAAATGGGAAAATATGTGTAGAAGGAACAAAGCGACAACAGCTGCAGTGGTCAGATGAAACATCTCTAAGAGAAAGAAGAGAGCAATTTCAGACAAGGGAGGACACAATGAATGTATGAACAGAGGAAAACGGGAAAGGAGCCAAAGATGACTTCCTGGGCCATAAGAATCATTCATGAAATATATATGATGGAGAGCCATATAGCCAGAAACCAGACGTACAAATGAAAAAAAAGTATGAAGACAAAATCAAGGTATGAAAAGCAGTTGAAGGAAAGCACGTGGCAGACCACAATCACAGGAAGCATGTAGTGTCTGCCAGATCACATCATTCAAAAAACAAAATGCCCCAAGCAGGGCTTCCTGCCAAACAGGTGGTATTCCAAGAGTAGATAAATTTGCTCTTGGCCTTGCATTTTTCTGAACAAAAGCCCCCAGACAAGAAGCAGACAAATGTGGTACATCAACAGCAAGCATCTTACGCATTGTGCATGTGTTGGGCAATGGCTGTGCATGCTCCGGTTGCCCAGATTTGCAGTCCATGTGCAGATCAATCAGACAGCACATGCCCAGGGGTTTTAATGAACTTTGGTTATGTTGGACCTGCTCTAAGGATGAGACAAAGGTCCCCTGTGTGTGGACAGTGACCATTTGTCTAGGATTTCAGGACATATGCCAGCCCAAACTCATCCTTTTCAGGAAGGTAGAAGAGTCAATAGAGGAGGAAAGTTGTGCCAGTGTTGTACGATAAAGATATTCATGAACTGTGTAAGAGCAAAGCACTCTGCACAACATAGGCACAGAGAAAAGTACAGCCCAGGTCCTTGCAGAGCAGGGATGCAGAATTTAGCAACAGCACAGCCAGTTTCGCTTTTGCTGCAATGCAGTTTGAGAAAATGTACTTAGGCCACATGGTTATGTTACTTGAACTGGTCTGCCAAAATAGGCAGAACAACTTGGAATGTTGAATCTCAGCCATGACATTCGTACAGTTTGTATCAGCGAGGCTGATAATGTCATGAAGGCATACTGGGAAATGCAGGTTTAGATGTGTTTGGACAATCTTGATGCCTGTGCAATAGCTATGGCAGCAGATCCACTCCTAAGAACATTTGCCTTAGCATTAAGAAGCATGCTATCAGTTTTATAGTCTATGGGATGCCTATGAACTTGTCTTCCAGCAGAAAAGATCGAGGAAGATTTTGTTGGTGTGTTTAAATGATACCTGATGACTCCCCAACTCCAGGGATTCAGTTGCTTCCAAATGCAGTGTGACTAGCACATGTGCCATAATGACTGCCATTAGTGACGGGACAGCAACATACAGCTGAGCGTAACTGAGTAAGGGGGAAACCTCAGCAGCTGGTTGAGATTCCAACACTAGCATGAGATAAGTGAATACGGGCCTTCCATAGCTACCACAACCAAGCATAAAAACCAAGGAGACTGTCCCTGCTGAGCCTGAGCTACCATGCAGCTCCCACTCTTCTCCTTTTATCTGCTAGACTATGTGATCACACAGGACACAACCCTTGGGGCAAGTGTCTCGCTTGTCTTTTCTTCCTCTCTATAGCCCAGATGCAGTATAACCACCCTAGAGGACATGACTTACAGGCCCTCTTCAGCAATTACAGTCTGATTCTGGACACTGGGTCAGATTGAACAAAGGAGGAGTTGAAGTACACTCACTTGCCTCTCTAGAAGACGCTTCTTCCAGAGTATGCCTTCTGGTATATTCATATAGCATCTGCACAAGTCCAGAAAGGGTTCAGTGAAATATTAGATGGAGTAGGAGTCCTTGCTGTTGACAATCTAGTATCGAGAGACACTCAACACAAACCTAATAGCACTACTCATATGATGGAGTGCCATCTAAAACTGAATCATAGCAAAATAAAAATTGGTGTTGTGTGAGTTACTTTGATTAGACCTTGGAAAAAAATACCTCTGGTCTCTTCAAACAAAGTGAAACAATAAAGCATTTTCAATTCTCCAACTTCTTGGTGGAAGATTCAGAATCCATAATAATCACAATGGTTTACCTAGCACAGATTAATACAGATCCCTGCTATGAAGCCCAAAATAAAAAGCAAAAAGCACATTTTATTGGGAAAATTTGATGAGAACTTTGAGAATGTAGGGGATGTATCATTTTTAGACCACAATAAATGACAACAATAAATGGCAGCAACAAAGTCACTGAATGTGTTCCAGGGTATGTTCGTAGAAATTCAGGTCACAGCACTGAAAAGGTAGATATGCCATAAATAGTGGACGAAGAGGTATTTTGCAGGAGACACTTTGGGGGCATAAGGATTGAGAATGTAGAAGTATCACAAGAAAATTATACTCAAACAGAAAAGAATTTACCACTGTCACTGGATGTCAGTACATACTGTGCACAGCTGAAATAGATCACCAACCTTAGGGGATTTTCTTGACAAATCTTAAGCTTCTGCACCATCTAGACTTTGCACATGATCATAAACCTACAAAGACATGACTTCAAAGTGAAATACAAGCCCAGAAGAGAAATTCCTGTAGCAACATGTATTCATGTCTGCAAAAAAAAGGAGCAGAAATTTTGAGGAAAAATAGAGAGCATCAATGTGATGAATCTTTTAAAAGAATAGGTCAGGATGGCTTGCCCAAAACCAAGTTCTCCTGGCCTATCAGGACTTCTGGAATGTAAAAAAACAAAGTTAATGCAGAAAATGAAAGGAAAGAAAGCAGTGACACTGAAGAAAACTCCTTCAAGGCATCTGAAAAGTTTTATGAATCTGACAATGATGTTACGGGAAGTCTGAGGATCAAACATACTTGACCGGTCCCAGATGTGTGTGAAAGACTAGACATGGTTAGGACATGCTGAAGTTTTGTATCTTTTTCTTTCATTTGGCAATGAAAAGTGTATGGCAACATTTGAAACATTTGAGTAAGCTAATCTGCATTAATGAATTTATAGATACTTCCAATATAGAAACGACTAGAGGCAGAAGCAGAGTCTCCTATACTAACAGATGACGTACTTTAAAGAGACCAGAAGCAATGGATAACTGACCTAGAGGATACCCTTAACCTCATGCTAAATTATTATTACAAAAATATTTCTAAAGTACTTCGAATAGACAATGCATCACTGATCTCCGGACTGGGTGAAACAAAGGCAATGTTCACCAGCTAAAGCAGCAATAATGACCTTGCTTCACATGGCGAACCACAGGACACATCTGAAAAATTTCAAAGCACTGGCATTTCATGTACACACAGGCACATACAGACGAGCAGAGGCAGAACCAGCCACCAGCACTGCCTGCCGTCCCAGGGGCTGGCTGAAGTGCGCACAAACCTGCAAGCAGATTCTGATACTGTTCGAGGTGGTCAAGACTGCTGCCTCTTTGGTTGTTAAGCTGCTAAAATACACTTCTGGAGTCAAACATTTCATCTTCACAGGCTCCAGCAAGCAGAAAGCACAAAGCTGTAACCCCTGTGAAAAGAGTGTCTTTTCCTTTCCAAAATCTCACATCAAGGTGAAATAAAACAGCTGAATGAACAGAGGGAGAAAAAGTAGAAATGCCAGTGTACAGAATCCCTTCCAAACAAGATTATAAGAGCCAATGACACTCCAGTGAGATAACTGAACACCCAGGGCTGAGTGTTAGCGAGCCAAAGAAGGGGTTCCTCTCTGGGTGAAATTACAGACACTTAGGAGCCTCTTGTATCAGTATGAGCATGGCAGGTGGTGACCACACAAGGCCTGTGACATGTGGAAGGTGATTCCCAGCAAGCCACCTACCTCTGGGAGAAAACAGGCAATACAACTCATAGCCTACACACTCTGTGGCTGACCTAGTGACGACACATTGGAATGCACAGAACAGACCTTGGTACATACATGGGAGAAAATCCCAACTTAAAAGTCAGGGGGATTACAACAGCATCTGCTGAGGTGCCTCCCCTCCATGGCTTAACCACATTAACTCCTAGCGTCCTAACCCTGATTCAGCCCTTGTGGTTTTCTTGAACTTCATCTTCCCTCCAGAGATGCATTTACTTACTATGTGAGACATTTACTCTACACAGCAAGCTTCTTAAATGCAACGTCCTATGCCAGGACTTGTGTTACCCATATAAGGAGTGAACATCACAATCACATCAACTGAAATTAAAGTTGTGTCCACCTGCATCTAGGTAAGCAGTGAGGCATCTCATGGTTTGATCTTGTAGAACCTGACCAGGACCTCTCTTGATATGAAATATACTTACGTGGTACACCACCTGCTCTAAAACTCATTCACTCTTTAAGGATCTTCCACTGCTATGCACACATCTCCTTTCCAACACTTGCCTGCCTTATTCAGCTGTTGATGACCTTCTGGTACCCTTCTTAAGAAAGAAGTGGGACAGCATTAGCTGCCTCCTCGGGGTGTCTAGGAGAATCCAACCTACACAGGAGCTCAAGATCTAGCAACTTGCTGTGACAAGGTCCTCCAAATCTCACAGGCAGGATTTGGACTACTGTCTGTTCCAGAGACCTTACTGTCTTAAAGCTTGAATCCATCACCATTTGTGCATTCAAGGCAGGTACTGAGCATCATTCTGATTTAAATCTTCCACAAGGAGTGATCCTGGCACAGTGCGTTTTACAATTTTGTGTGCTTAAACCTAAGCAACAGGGAAGTTTATAGACCCTGATTCTGTAAGAAAGGCCATGCTAGTCTTATATGAAAAGTTCTGTTTACTGGTTCACAAGGATGCCTGCTGCAAGAAGACATGTTTTCCTGAATCACAGAATGGATGAGGTAGGAAGGCACCTCTGGAGATGGGCTAGTCCAACCCCTGCCTGAACAGGGATGCTGAGAGCAGGTTGCTCAGGGCTGTTTCTCAATGGGTTTCTGAAGGTCCTTTACATATTAGAGGTTTATGTTGTGACAGACAGCATTTCATTAGCAAGAAACTTCAGAGCTGGTATCACAATTTTCAATTAAGTTTCAAAATTACAAGCCATGGAATGAAGGAAGGGAAGCATTTCCAGTCCAAGGGATTCTTTGTGAATAAGAAGATACAGTAGCAGAATTTTTTACATCAGCTTAGGGTCTTATTTGGAAAGACAATACCCAAGAGAGGTGGTCTGCCTAAGGAATTAGGCCCTAATTCTGATGAGTGTGAAACTGTCATGTCAGTTTTGCCAGCTGAGCAAACCAGACAACACAGCCCAAGATTCAGTCAGCACATGAAGCAGTTTTAGGGTGTGCTGTCATTTCCTTCCTTTGTACTCGCTTCCAAAGACAATAAATGGTTCCCTGACTTTTTTCCATCTTTTCTAGAGTGAATATCTCCCCTTTAACATGATGTTTTCTTCTGCTTGCCTGATAAATATTAAACGTTTTACTCTTTAGTTTGGGAAAGGTCCCTGGAAGATGCTGGTTGTATCCAGGGCACTTGTCTACTAACGAACAAGAACTGGTAACATGGGCTGCCAAGCTGATGGCTAGAATTATCCCTTGCTATCAGCCAAAGACAGGGAGAAAGCAGCGGGGAGGCACAGAGGTGGCCTGAGACCTGAACGTTGTACTGACTTCGACACCTAACGTTACTCCTGCCTGACAGCGTGACTCACTGGTGTGACTCAGACCTGCAAACCCATCATGGGTGTGTAAAGAGAGCAAATTCCTCAGCAACAGAGTGCCCCAAACTTCCAGGTTCTGCAGTAAGACTTTCCCACTCCCCATGTAATATGTGCCACTGCAGTTCATCAGCAGTAACATGTGGGCTGGCATCTGCAGATTTCATGTTTGTGGCAGCGTGTGACAGAATACAGTTGTATTGCAGTAATTCATGCAGTTAGGTTTCTATAATGCTACTTTTTCAAGAGAGGCATAGTAAGCGCCCCCTAAATAGTGTTTCTTGGCTGCTATCAGCATGGACCAAGTCTAAGTTGATAATAACAGAATGTTTTTTTATGTCTTTATTAATTTGAAAGCCTGTTACAATTATTTCAGGGTAGTCTGATCCTAGATCACTGCTCCCAGAAGCCAGTGCAGTAGGAAGGACAGTGAGACTGTCAGCTGTCACAGATGAGGGGATTTGGAAGAAGACCTTTGTTCTGAGCTGTCATTGCATGTGTTGATAATTTGTTCCTATGCAACGCTGTTGATTTCCCTTCCTTTCAGTGCAGTTAAGACCAAAGCCTGGTAGTAATCTGGATGGAAGTTAGGGTGAAGTTGGGCTGTTCAAGATGAGAAAACAGGAGAAAAGACTCTGGACTCAGTCCAGACAGGTATGGAATTGCCTGGTACCTGATATTAAATGGTACCTGCTAGTTGGAAAAATAAAACACTATATATGCAGTAAAAAATGTTGAAGGATTCTGAAGTTATTTTCTTAACCTTGATTCTATGAAAGTTGGCAAACCTTCTTTGAAAAAGATAAAAAAAATTCCTTTTATTCTAAAAGCAGTTTAAGCTCACTATCTTCCGTTTTAACTGTCCGTGCCATACTATGGCTCCTGTACATACTACCTGGTACCTTGACATCACCTTCCCCAGGACACCAGAGTACATGTACGATGCTCACAAGCACATGCAATGCCCCTAGCTTTAAGTCCCATTGCCAAGGCTGTGAGTAATCCAGACATCACAGTTTTTCTCTCTTTAACAGAAAGTGTCAGCAGCAAACCACACACGTGCCGGTGGCATTTCTGCAGATAGCTGTGCACAAAAGCCAAAGCCTGACGGTTACCATGGGATTCTCTCATTAAGCTTTTACTGAATATACTGCACTCTTCACTGTCTGTTAATCTTTGCTGCTCTTCCCCGCCTCCCCTAATTCTCTTGCCCTCTGTGCAGGAATGTGAATTATATCAAACCATGGCCAGGGTAAGAGAGCTGCTGCGCTCTGGCGAGGTTCCATGGTCACCTTAAGCTTGAGAAATCCCGTCTTTCAAACCCTCACAAAATAGGCTTTGCTGTGTATTTTGAGGGGAAAAAAATCAGCTACTGCACCTGTTGTTATTTATGAAAAGCAATAATAAGCTTTGAAGAAGGAGGGTACTTAATATGCCCTCCTGCTGAGTGTTGGACTGGATTCTGCTTTTCACTAAGCCCCCTTAGTGCTCCTTTAGCAAGAACAGGGGCCTTCAGTGAGAGTGTTTTACACTCTCACTCCCCCAAAGGCCCATATATACTTCCAGAGAGGTATGAGAGGGTGCCAGTAATGAAGATGGCTTGGGTTATTTCACACGAAGCAGTCCTTTCTGGTTTACATGTGTTTCCTGTGTGCCCAGGCTTGCAGGAACTGCCCCTAGGGAAGACTTGGCTCTGCAAAAACACTAACTGTACCTAGGCGTCTTGGCAGAAATATTTCTGTCCTTTTAGATCCTACAAAGAGGATGGTATAACCAGCTATACCCCAGGGAGGCTGGTGCAACACTCTAATGCACACCCTGTTTTACTTAAGAGAGCAGGAGTAGGAAGGGTGTTTTCCACTTAGCTCATCAGGTGAAGGAGCCTGAGTGACAGAATTTCCCCTTTGTTGTCTGAATCTCCAGCATGCTCCAGCTACATTAAAAAAATCATCAGCTATCTCACTGCTCGCCCGCTACGGATGTGCCTGTTCTGAGACAGCTGCCAGCCTGGATCAGGCCACCCGCACCAGCCCCAGGTGTTTCGTGGGCTGCGGCGCAAAGCTGCGGCTGCTGTAAGCCCACAGTAGGTTTTAGAAAGCTGGGAAGGGAATTATAGTGACTTGCTGCTGGCACATTCCTGTTAATGTGTTTGCTCACTTTCTTCAGGATCTTACCAGAATTACTAGCGAATTCAGAAAGCTGACAGGATCTTAGCTATAATTAGTAGCAGCTTCCCTTCTGACACACAGGAAGGAATAACAGCATTCTTCTTAAGGCAGAGTTGTTATGCTATCCTCCAGAGAGGTACTTTAAAAAAAATACATTTTCTAGCAAAAACTTCTCCCACTCGTTTAGGACAGATGGGAGAGGAAGGGGTTCTGAAGTGATGGAGTTAGAGGGTTACAAAGTATTGGACCAACTGTTGCAGTGTGTGGGCTATTGCAGATCAGCTATTTTTGTTATTACTGACATGCATCAGTTACATCGGGAGCTCAAATGAAAGTCACCAGTGGCAAAATAAAAATATCAGCACAGATGTGGATGAAGTTTCTATTTCTCTCTCCTTACAAGCTGCGAAAAATCTCAGGGAAATTGGCAGAGTGTAATACATGTGGAGCCTCAAAACCCGAGGGTTGAATCAAACTACTGCATTTATTTAGCTTGACGAGTGAAGTGTACCTGTCCACAGGATCTAATCACAGAGCACTGGTTTTCAGAGGTCTTTCTATTCTGTTTCAGAGGAATTTGAAAATGAAAAAAAAAATTATTGGGGCTTTCAAATAGGCCTAAGAACCTAAATACCCAAGAAGAGTTTAAGGTCCACTGACTTTCAGTGAAACTGGGGTCTGGTTTGAGGTTAGGTCTCCTCACGGACACCACAGAAATAAGGTGCTTGAAGGGACAGCTTGGGCTGCTGACTCCAATTCTTTACAACTGCAAACAGCCCCGTACTGTTTGAGAAGGCTTAGCCTGAGGGACCCTTCCCCATCTGTATTTCCCCAGATAGTCCTGTAGTTTCATGTGCCAGCAGGTCCTTCTAGGAAACTGTCTGGTCTCTCTCGCCAGGTTCTGTTATAGACAATACAGACCAAAAGTGAAGTGCAGAAAATGAATAATTCAGGGACAAAAACTGAATTATGAACTTCTATTTCATAAGCCTGGAACCCTTAAGAAAGCAAGCTACAGCAAAGGTAATAGGACCGGGAGATGGTCTGGGGGAGTAACTAGTCAACCCAGTTAAACGGAGTTTAACAGCCTGAGTTAAACAGAACTTCTGGCCACACTTTGGATGGCTTCCAGGATTGAAGAGGTTTTTTCAGTGTAAAAAGTCAGTAGGGCTGAGCTTGGGGTTGGATTTTGGGGTTGATCCTCATAGTTAATGTGGCAGTCCGCTCGTGGTTTGCAACACTTTCCTGCCAATTTTTCCTGCTATTTCATTTGATTTTTCTAAATGCAAAATGTACTCACTGAAATGGGGAATTATAAAATAATAAATAAGTAAAGAAAATAAGTACATCAATAAGCAGCAATAAAAGCAATAAAACACTAAAAAAACCACCATATAAAAAGGCTTGAATATATTCAAGTTCAAACAGTGACTTAGGTTTTTTCACCTAAAGTTTATTTTTCAGAAGTGCACCTGAGCTATAGCTTTCCTAATGCAAAAGTTTTGGAGTGCTGTCCCTGCTTGCCAAAACTGCCTCCTCTAATTGAACTAACTCTTTAGCAAGTACAAATTCTCTGAGGAGTGAGGCAAGGCAGAGCTTTGTCACCTCAGTTATAAAAGCTGGAGCCAGACAAAAGTCTGACTGCTTCTCCGACTAGAAAGGCATGATCTGAGTTTAAACAGAGAGTTGGGAAGAGTTTCCTGCAGATCTAGATTTGCTTTTCCTGCTGATGCCAGGAGGATGTGCCCCTTGGACGGTACCGCTGGTCACCTCTGGGTACTGCTGGTGCTAGAGTCACTGCAGGGTGTGGGTGTTTGGGGCTCTGGCAGGAGCAGGGAGACAGATCTTGTTGCCTTTCCTGGCTGCCCCTGCTTGAAGGACTCCTCTGTTCCATGTGTGCCTAGAACCTTCCCTGCTCACATGGCACAGCACCACTGACACACTGGATGCTTTGTCACTAAGGATGTAGAGACCCTGCTTAATTTTAATTGGCACTGACCAGCGGTTCAGTTTAATGACCCAACATGCCCGTGAGAACTGAGACTGTTGTGGGGCAACAGTCTCAAGCATCCAGGTGTAAGAAAGACAAGCTCAAGGGAACAGGCCTGAAGCAGTGCTAGTTTCTCGTATGCAGTAGAATATGAGGTTGCACACATTGGTGACTGTCAGGGTGGGGGCCTACTTGGACAGAGTTTTGTCAGGAGCTACATTTCAGGCTCTGAATTAATGAAGAAGAGGCATTTTTGCACAGGGGAAACTCCAGACTGAGTGATGCTTTTGGCAAAAGTATTGGATTTCCGGAAGCACTGGATATTACTAGCCCATCTTTTGAGGTTGTGCTTTATCTTTCTGTTTATGTGCAAAAATCTCCCTGCTGCTCAATTAGTTTGCTCAATGGAAAACTTATCTAGTTTGAAGAGCTCTGTGCAATTGAGCAAGAAGCTAGAGGGACATGAAACACTTAGACTGAGAATTGTACGTTACAACTAATATTTAACATTTATTTATAAAGGGAAAAGAGGTCATGTAGCAGATTCCCATTATCACATTGGCCAAATAGCTATGCAAATATCTTTTGATTCCTCCTTAATACTCATGTTTTGCAGAAAGTCTCCCAGGGTGCTAATCCCCTGGAGTGATATTCATTCACATGAAATGAAATGCATAGAAGAGTGGGAATGATAGAAAGATTTTACTGGCACAAATGTGTCAATGAGCAAGTTATGTAGGTCAGCACAAATGAGTATAGATAAAATTTTTATATCACCAGACCAAGCATTCCTCAAATGCTGAGCATGAGAGGGGGAAAAAAGTCAGAAATTTTGTAGCACACTTAAAAATTATTGGGAGTAATTGCTGTGGGGTTTTGTTTTTAGAGCAAAGCAAATATTCAGGCATCTTAATTGCAAAAAGTAAGATCCAGAATTCTCACTGAAACAAACAGCGAAATTCCTACCGACCTTAATGGAACTGGGATTTCATCAAGATAGCCAGCTGCAGGAGACTTAAAGAAGGGAAAAACAAAACCCAATACATTTTAGAAACTGTTTTGCCTGAAAGCTTTTTTTTCTATTTACATAAAACTCTTATTTTCACTACAAAGGTTAATTCTGAGACTCCCTCAGCACAACAAGCAAGATTTTTGCATCCTCTTGAGATGCTATTAATATTTCCAATGGGAAATAGATGTAGCTTAAATGAGAGGTGAATCACAGAATCAGGGAATGGCTGAGGCTGGAAGGATCCTCTTTCAGTCCAGTGCCCTGGTTCAAGCAGGGCAACCTACAGCAGGTTGCCCAGGACCATACCAGTCAGGGTTTGACTGTCTCCAAGGGTGGAGTCCACACAACCTCTCTGGGCAACCAGTGTCAGTGCTTAGTCACCCTCACAGCAAGAAACGGTTTCATGATGTTCAGAGGGAACCCCCTGTGTTTCAGTGTGTGCCCATTGCCTCTGGCCCTGTCACTGGGCACCACTGAGAAGTGTCTGGCTCCATCTGTCTGTTATGAACCAGATCTGGGGATAGAACTAAAACTTTTGTACCTAAAACTACAGCTCATTTTATTTTAGGCAGTGTAATATTCAAATCTGATAGGAAGAAGGAAACAGTTGTTGACTGTTGATGCAAAAATAATTAAAAAAATAAAATCTAATAACAAGAATTCTAGTGACTATTTGCATGGCTGGAAACAACCCCAAGAGAACAGAACTGATAGAGAAATATGGGAAGATAGAGGCAAATGGTGCTGGCCATGTTATATGGCTCTCTGAAATCATTGCCTATGTGTTACTACCACCTACAATTTGACCATGTGCGGCCTTTCTTGATCCCAGCTCTGTAGGCAGCAGAGGCAGCACAGCATCATTGTCCATGCAGTCCAGGCACTAGTTACTCCTTTAAGTCAGCTGGGGGG
This sequence comes from Phalacrocorax carbo, assembly GCF_963921805.1. Taxonomy (NCBI): domain Eukaryota; kingdom Metazoa; phylum Chordata; class Aves; order Suliformes; family Phalacrocoracidae; genus Phalacrocorax; species Phalacrocorax carbo. Next base: position 71,094,170 of record NC_087515.1, read on the forward strand.
TACCTGGTAGAGGGCTCAGCCCCTCCTTCATGCTGACTTTTTTTCCTCTGACATCTTATCCATGGTGTTGGCAGTCTCCCCACCATTACCTTTGCACCACAAACCTTTTGATTGTAATCAGACTTGTACCATGATTTCACTTTGCTAACATCTTCATTAGTCATTAAATTTTGTACTTTTTTTTTTTTTTTTCTTCCATCCCTGTGATGCCTTCCAGTTTATTAGATAGGGCAGAGTTTTCTAAATCCACTGGGGAAGGCTGTCACACAATGCAGACTGCCATGGCTTTTGTCACTGGGACTGTGATATTTTACTTTTTCTGAGAAGTTGTTCCTAGCCACGTAGAAGTAGGGTCAGATTTTGGCCAGTGCTGAATATGCCTGAAAATTACATCTGCGCTATATATATGTATGCAATGAACACATGAGAATTTTTTTTTTTGTTTAGAGGTTCAGTGTTCCTGATAGTTTAAAGTAAAAATATTTGTCCAAATGAGACTCAGCATTTTCAAAGCATGGTTTCCATTCTGTTTCAGTTCTTCATCCTTCGCAGACCTCTGTCATGCCCAGCATCTGCAATTTTCGTAATCCGTCTAGTTCAGTTATTTCTATGTATTTACTTTGAAGCACATACTATGACAATATTAAAATAGAAAAGTTATCTAATCCTATCAAAAACATAGTGAAACTGTTGACATTCTTAAAACATTCCTACATTGTTTTCTTGGATTTGAACTACAAAATATAATGCCAAACCAAAGATAGAACAGTTATTTTATTCAGTGTCAACAGTGTTCAAAATGCTTTGCATAGTAAGTTTATGTCTAAAGTTTAAGCAGGCACCCACATTATGCTAGACAAGACCTTACATCCCTGTCATGTTGAGGAGACAATAAAAGCAAAGATTAAATGGAAAACACGTCTTTGTACTAATTATAGATGGCTAGTATTTCTCAGGACCTGAGGGAAATAAACAAAAGTTCTTGGCTACTGGAAGCTGTGTGTGTATTGCTTTAAATCAGTAAATGTGGACAATTTACCTGCCTAACATGCCACATATCAGCATGAAAATATTTGTCAGAAATTGATGAATGAAACAAGAAGAATAATGAAGAAAAATGACAGTACACATACCCTCCAGAGAACAAAATAAACAATGTGAGTGTTTGGTAAATAAATCCCTGCAGAACTCTCAGAAATGACTTACTGATTAATTGAATCAATCCATCAACCTTTTGTGATGACATCAATTTGCAGTCGCTTCAGTGTTGTTCTTCTTCTATAGTTACTGCTTTAGATGCCTCCAAAGTGTAGGATATGCTATAATATATCTATATGGAGCTATCATAAATTAATTGGTACTGTAGTGAGATATAATTGGCTGATTCTTTTCCTCAACTCTCATACGTACATGCTTAAAGTAACCATATCATTTTATAATTGTACTCCAAGTTCCCTTTTTTCCCCCACCCTTCTCCTTTTCCTGAAGTTGTTTGGCACCCACTTTTCTGGTTAATCAAAATTTAACAGCAGAGTGGGACTTTGAGATCATATTTTTCTTTTTCTTTTTTTTTTTGGATTGAAATCGTCTCAAACTCTTTGTAGAAAGGACTGTCTTATTTACTGTGTTCACAGACTGCACGGTGCTTCTACATTCAGTAAGTACCAGAAATTGTAATTTTATTATACAGAGTGCCTATCTGAAAAATAAACACTCAGAGTTTGCATCTCTTGAGAGAATGGATAGGAAAAGCTGAGTAGAAAAGGGAAGAGGCTGTGTATGTGTTTTTCTATCCCCACCATGAAATATACTCAGATAACAGGTGTATATGTGTGTGTGTATGTATGTATGACTGAGAGAAGAAGTAAGCCAACATTTAGCATGAATGCACATAGATGCATGAATACCGAGAATCCTGTATCAGTTAATGCAATTGCACATGCTTACATGTTCTCCTAGGAACAAAAAGTTCACCTGTGTGCATAGAAACCAACCATCCAAATGTTTGCAAAAGGAAGAAAAAAAGCCCTAGAGGAATTTTGAAGAGACTGTAATGTGAATCTGATTTAGTTAACATGTTCACAAACACATTTTCTATGAATTTTCTTCTGGTTCAACTATGCCTTTCATAGCTCTGGATATTTATGACTCCCTTTGTACTTACTGAACTACAGCTTTAGCAAGTGTAATTGCACATTTGAAAATGATTCGTAACAGGGCTTGCTGTACCTCATGGCTTCTGTAACATGGCCAAGCTTTGCCATTCTGTTAAGTGTCTCATTGCTTCTGGGGCCTTCGGAGAATGTGTGTAACCTTTGTGCTTCAGAATCACAGAATCACAGAATGGTGGGGGTTGGAAGGGACCTCTGGAGATCATCTCATCCAACCCCCCTGCTTGAGCAGGGACACCCAGAGCAGGGGCACAGGAACGCGTCCAGGCGGGTTTTGAATGTCTCCAGGGAAGGAGACTCCACAGCCTCCCTGGGCAGCCTGTGCCCCTGCTCTGGCACCCTCACAGGAAGGAAAGTTTTTTTCTCATATTGACGTGGAACTTCCTGTGTTCCAATTTGTGCCCATTGCCCCTTGTCCTGTCATTGGGCACTACTGAAAAAAGTCTAGTCCCATGACCTGACACCCACCCTTTAGATATTTATAAGTGTTGATAAGATCTGCCCTCAGTCTTCTCTTCTCCAGTCTTCCTTTTCTTCCAGTTTTGCATGTATCCACAGTGACACTGTCCTCCATGACTGTCATCACTCTCATTATGTGAAGAGTTTGAAACAACAGATGTAACAAAGAGCAGTATGTAATTTGGGGAGGGTATCTGGGGTATTTGTGTTCAGGCAGAGAGGGCGAGTGAGAATGGGACAAGAAGATGGTGACAGGGAGAAAGATATTAAATACGTATGAAATACCATTCTGTGTGGCAGAATATGAGACTATTGAAGAGCACAAGCTGAATATGAACATGCTTCTTCACATTTAGCTCCATATAACTTATTTGGCTGTGGGACAAAGGCAAGGCTAGGAAAGTGGTTAAGTACCAGAGGGCAGCAAAGGTCCTCTTCCACTGGTGAATACATAAGTCTGGCTTTTTTACAGGAGATTTAATTCTGAATCAGAAATGACCACAAATATATTTTTTTTAAATTTCTCAGGTTTCACAGCACTGCTACTGATCTAAAATATTAATCCCCAAGCTTCTGGAAGTGCCAAAAGCTAAGTCTTCTACTCAACAGAGAGCAGAAAAGATGATGTTTTGATAGGACCTGATGAAAAAACTCTTGAGTCATCTCGGCAGGATTTGGAAGATGCTTGTAAAAGACTTTATCTGTCTAGGTTTCTGAGAGATAAAGGAAAAGTACATTTTAAAAGACCATCTTTTGTACATATGGGGAGATGCACAACAAGTGCGTGTATGATGCTACTTAAAACTCCACATTTGGTACAATATCTTTCTTTCTATCCCGCTCAGCTATGCAAGGCCACAACTCCAACTGGCTGCAATTGCTCCTCTTGGCGAAGGTCTGAACAGAGGGACTTGTCAGGATATGAGACCATGATGATTTCTCCAGTCCATGACTGGGAATGAAGCGTATTAGTGACTACAGGAAATCTCTTTTACTGACTCGTTCTGTGTTGTGCCACTTCTACACATGAATGAGTAACTGCAGTCTAAAGGGCAGTTTCTTTTATGCATGGTAATTACATTTAATATTGCACACAGCTTGGAGCATGCTGATTAGCATAACAATCATCTACGTCTTTCTCCAAGGAGCAGTGGACACAGTGCTGTCTGCAGTATTTCTATGCATCAGTTCTTCAGTAAAACTTGCCTCACCTTTAGTGTTTGTTGCCAATCCACATGCACTGGGAAGAAGCCAGATTCAGATTAGCTAGAAAACAAACTCAAAAAGTCTATCAGTTTTGTCTCAGCTATGTTGAAGAGGATCATCAGTAGAAAGCAAGCAAGCAATACATACACATAGACTATTCATGGGTCTTTCCATCTTAGTGAGAAAAATAGTCTTGCATTGGAAAAGAAAAGAGAGGACTGGAAATGAAAATATTATAAGCTGGAAGGATTAATGGTGTGTGGACTTTTGCTTTGCCTACTATCAGTGTGCTCAAATATAAGGTTAGAGTGCAAGTGAACAAAACCTTCAGACACTGAGTTAGTAGCCACTCCTATCTGGACACATCCAAGGATCAATACATACTGCACCTAGCCATTGTCAAAATGCTGTACGGCAGTTGAGAGTTACAGCCAGTATTTAAACTAAGCAAGTGGATCACAAACTCTTTTTCTTACCTGACTGAAAAGTACCACTTGCACTATAATTATAGCATAAAAAATTCTAATGACAATAATTAATGAACTCTCTTTCTAGGGAATGGTTGTAGGAGAGCATGACCGAGTGTCTTGAGATGTACACCGTTCTGCTCCACCTTTATTAAATGACCTCAGGCAAGCTGTCAATGTATGTGAGCTCTATAAAGCCGTTGCCTAAGACAGGGTTTCATCATTTCACTGTAGGGACAATGAACAGCATATAAAAGAAAATTAATGCAGTGAAAATATCCATGTTACATAGCTCCCTCTTAACAAGGATTACTTTTGCAATGCTTAACACTCTTGGCAACTGTAAACCTATCATAGGCTTAAAATTCCTGATGAGTTGGCAACATCACGCACCCACCCCCCCAGCCCCAGTTTTTTCCTAAGTGAAAAGTCTATTGCAGTCAGCCTTGTAAAAGAAACCCTTTAGTGTCAGTGATAATCAAAAAACCTGCTACCTATGACAGAGTTAAAATGGTGTCATGACCTGGCAATTTCTATTCAGTACTGTCACATCCACGCACTGCACAGATCAGGACTGCCATCATGTAAATGTAATAGGATACCTTATCCTGCATCGTTGCTCAGTTGGGAATAATAATTCTAAGTTTTCTGTAAGTTGTGAATAGCAGCAGGGGGCCATGAATAGCTTGGAAACCTATATTTTTTTCCATTTATTTTTTTTTTAAATGCAAATTACACTAGTAAGTCAAAAAAATCACTTTTGTTAAAAATACATTCAGAATTAACAAATGCCAAAAAGAAAAGAAAAAAAAAAGACACATTTGGATTGTATCTCTTGCCTTCTGAATATTTAAGTTTATAACAAAAGCCCAGCCTAGAAAAATAACATTCTTTACTGGATTTTGAGGAGGATACAGCTGTACAAATCAAAAATGTCATCCAGATATTCTCACATTACTGTGCTCTAAACTGCTTCCAGAGAGATCTGTCCACTAATCATCTAGTTTAGTAGTCAACAGTCCTAATTTCTTTTTAATGGTGGTGCTCTAACTGCAACTTAAGCAGGGTTATGAATACCAACATTATATAGATATGTATGTGTATATATATGTATACTGTGCGTATGTGAGTGTGTGTATATCTACTCTATATGTAATATATGAATATGCATTTATATTGTATATCCTTAATAGTTAGATGTGCTTCCTATTTCCTAAGCACTTTACAAACATTAACAATTCAGACCTCACGAAAAACCTGTGAGGCACGTATTACTCCCGTTTTATAGATGGGAAGACTAAGACACAGAGAAATTAAGGCCAAAATTTTCTAAATTAAAATCAGGCCTAAAAGTTACATGTAGACACTTCATTAAATTGTCTGACTTCTAAAATTGCTAACTACCAGTAGCCACTGTTCTGTGGGAAATCACTGAAAGGTATGAAAAATTATCTTCTGAAAACTGGATTGCTGCTTATGTGCCTAAACTGGTTTCTTTTCACATTAAAAAAAAAAGATTTTTATAGAAATATGATTTTGATTAACTGGTATCTAGGGAAAGCTAAAATACCCTGTTATGACATTTTCATTCCATTTAAACCTCTACATTGTGTTTAATACTATGCATCTGCTATATTTAATACTAAATAAAAGTAGAAACTTTAAAAATTTTTCAACTTACGGGAAATATCGGCCTGGCACTTGGAAGTTGCATGATTTTCCAGGGGGTGAAGAGCAGCCCTACCCAGAATGAACTCAGAATTTCAGCTACCCAAGTCTGAAAATTTAAACTTGAGATCCAAATCAGCAATGAATGCTTTATGGGATCAGGCCTAGGGGTTGTGCCCAATTCATGCAGGAAATCCCTAGCAGGATCTGGGGCTGGAGCCCTTGGCCCCCTGCATCAGATGCTTCCTGGGTTATGCAGCCCCTGTCAATAGCTATTCCTTGTGCATTTTATATACATAGACATACACACACACACACACTTACATATATATATATATGTATATATATATAAAAATCTCACTGAATAAATGCAAGTACAGTTCCTGAACATGTCCCGTATCTTGTTTTTCACTGGTGAATGCCTGTTCCTCTGTCATTGTCCAGAGTTGTTGCTTGTGACACTGTACATCCATGCAGACACAGCAAAGGGCACTGGTTGGTACAGGGATGGATGAGTGGCGTGAGCGCACAAGCTGTGGGAGCTCGGGAACTGTGCAGGCACAAGAGTTTAGCCAGCAAGGGAAAGGGAGTTGCTTTTCCAAGCAACGAGCCTTTCCAAGTGCTGACCTTCCCACTTGCCCTCAAACGCTACGTGGTCACCTCGGGTGTGGTAGGTGCGTGTGTTTGCCTATGCAAGGTCTGAGCAAAGAAACAATGACAATCCAAGTTTCTGGAAAGCAAAATATTGGGTTTTTCCTAATGAAAACCACCTAAGTGCTTGAAAATACAGATCAGATGTAGAACAAAACATATGTTCCTAGGAGTTCAGAGTATTTCATATACACATTGACCTACTAGCAAAATTCCCAAAGGCATCTTGTTGCCAACTACGTAACAGCACAGTTTTTTTTTCAGCCACAATAATACAGGAAGATAAAATACACGTTCTAACACACAACAGATCCCCCAGATATACCACAAAAAGTTCTCCAATATTTCTTCAACTCAACTAGTCCCTTCCCGCCCTCCCTAACTGAAACCAAAAGATAAAATAGATGGATCCCTTATGGTGCAATTAGAAAAAAAAGCTCACTTACAGAGAATTTTCAGTTGAAATTAGATATAAAAGAGTAAACGTAGCTAGTACATATTCAGTTGGCCTTTGTTGATAGAAATCTGCAGATGTCTCTGTAGTTAGTAAAAGACATTTAGAGATAGCTATAAAAGCACCTACAGTGTGATAAATAAAAACAGCGGGATTAAGAAGCACTGTTTCTGCTGCTTATTTCCAGTAGGTTCAGTTATTAGTTTATGTTACCCCTTTCCCCACCCCAACCCCCAAAAGGTCTCATTCCTTTTTTTTTTTTTTTGACCATTATAAACTGTTTGTTTCTTGACCACTGTGGAGCCTCAAAAGTAAAGCACTTCTCAGACAGCTGGCAGTTTTCTACTCGGTCGCTCTGGAGCTGTGGAGCAACAGAGCCTTATTCCCTGACATGAAAACAAAACAAAACCAAACAAAAGAAAACCACTGACTTAGAAATCGTTCAGAATTAACAGCAGCATGTTGAGCCTGAAGGACGTTACTTCAGAAAGCTTGCACTGAGTTTCTCTGATGTGCAACGCAGTTGGGTTAAGGCAAGTATGAACTGTACAGCCTTCAGGGCAAACAATGCGCTGTCTATTGACTTCTGCTGCAAGGTCATCCCGGTATTTTCAGAGTTGTGTTGACTAAGGAGACTCGACACGGCCAGGAGTGTGGAGGGGGCTCCGAAAGCACCGAACTGGCTGGGTTCATGTCTTAATCCCGATGGGCCATGCTGGCAGTGGCCAGGGTAGGGAAGAACCAGAAGATGGCACCAACGCCTCTGCTCTGGCCCTCTGGTGCTGGGAAGCAGAGGGTCCAAGGTGGGGGGCCATGGCATCTCCCTTAATACCTGTTAGAAAGAGGGGCTGAAGGTGTCCATTGTTTTTTGTCTCACTGTTCAATCAGCTTTTTGTTGTTTTTTCTCTTTTCTTTTTTTTTTTTTTTTTAACACAAAACCTGGAATTTTTTTGTTTTTGAAGAACCAGGGGGCCATCCTGAAAGTTTCTTTGACAGGTCCTCCAGCCCACGTTGAGTAATCCCCATGTTTACTTTGACCTAGAAGAAAGACAGAAAAAGAAAGATACGTATAATTCACCACACACCCACTGCTCTCGTGCCCTTCTGCAAACAAGTGTAATCCATCACCAGTAACAGTTCAGCTGCACGTGGGATGAAGAGGACAGAAAGGCAAGGTGTTTGCTCAGGTGATTGCTTGGCTCTCTCTGGAACGTTGTCAGAGAAGTCAGCAGAGGTTTTCTAGACCATTCTAGGCAGAAGTGGTATTTAATTATAGTCTTAACTATATATCCAGGAGTCAACTGGAAGATGACCCAACCTATGATAATCCATCAGAAATGTAGCTGTCTTTGTAAAAGCAAGAAGTGATGCAGTATGAGGACAGAAGGGCTGAATCGAAGGCACCTGAGAAAGTTGCCCAAGGCTTACTCGCAAAGCAGAGTGCGTGTGCAAGTGTCACAGCCCCGTACACCTGAAGAGTCCTTTCCCAAACACGTGTTTTCCAACTCCAGCTTTCAGTCTAAAACAGACAAGATGGTGTTGGTTGCTAGACAAGGCTTAGCTGGTAGTTTATTTCAATGAAATATTGCAGATAATGTCTGAATCCCACAAACATGAGGAGATAATAGCACAGCAGATTTGTACTGCGTGAACTTGCTGGGTTTCATATTGGTTATACTCTAGGTGCTGTTTCTGTCTTGTTTATATTTCACTTATACTTCAAGTGAATAATTAAGTTGGTACCTTCAGTATGAGAAATCATCTAGATGAATAGCTACAGCTTTAGGCTAGGAGACCATGGCCAGCATAAAGCAGATGTAAATAGAACAGAGGGAAAATACGGGACCAGGTAGTAAGGCAAATACATTGACCACTCCTACCCCCTTCCATCCCTGAGTTATTGACTCAAATTTCCTCTGACGTTCGGTGAAAGGTAGGATCCTATTATCCAGAAACTATCGTGCCTTCTGGTGAAAAGCAATGCCCACCTATAGTCCTGTGTAACAGAATACACATAAGTGGGTGTATATAATATATATATATACACACACACACATATATAAAGGGGTCTGTGTTCGTATAGGTGTGTTTCTATGCATATATAGTATGTATGTTTGTATATATATCTCTCTATAATGCAGAGATTCTTAGACTTCACAGAATATGAGGAAAGCAAGCTTCACTTCAGGGCTGAACTGCTTTTGAGCAATTTCTCCAGTGCATTACACATCAGCATCACACATGCATGATTTTTTTTTTTTGCTTCACTTATTTTCTTGATCAAACACGTTTATTGTGAAAAACGTAAAGAAAAATCTCTCTCCCCTCCCTCTTTCCTCCTTTTTTTAGAGCAGTGATCATGCAGTGCAGTCTTGTTCCACAACCATGTGCATCAGAATCGGTGCCATGTTTAGTCACCTTCTTCGAGCAGAATTTTCTCTTGACAATTGATTTCCACCATCTTATTGTGTTGTTGTCCCATGGTCTGGGAATGAGCACTGGCATCTCCAGCACAGAACTCCAGGAAGCTGCTTTTTAGGACATCATCTGTGGCCACACTGCAAGGAAGTACATGAGGACCGGTTCTGTCCCATTCTGTTTAAAAAGCGTATTCGTTTTGAAGGGACTGTCTAGGCTTCTTGGCTTGTACAGCATAGAGCACGCTGTTGGCACTTAAATAACAAAAAAAGCCATTTGTAACAAGTAGATAAACATCATGGTAAGAATTCTCCCCCAAAACATCAGTGTTTTATTTAAAACATAATTTAAATTGAATATATTTTTCTCTTTAAAAAAATAATCTAATTCAAATTCAATGTGAAATTGGGAAGGATTATAAGGAGAGTTGTAACTGGAATTCAAAGCCTAAAATGTAGAGGAAAGAAACAAAATGAGCCTGAATCTAATAGTTCTACACTATTTAAGGAAACAGTAGCCAGAGATAGTCACCTCAATTCACTATCTACAGATAATGCTTCCCCTTCATAAATCAAGATTTTTTTTTCCCTTAAGTATCCTGTTCATTTATGGTAGTTTTGCATAATGGATGAAATTCCACAGAAATGTACTGCGTGCATCTAAAATGATTAGAATGTTCTGGTAAGTAGAGCTTGATTGATATCACAAATAAAAAGTAATAATTCTGTAGTTAAAAAAGTCCTGACACGATAAAAATGTAAACATGAAGAGCCTGAATAAATCAATATCGTTATTTAATTGCATGTGTAAGTTTGTGTAGGTTCAGTATAACCTTCAAATTAGCAAAATGAAGTGCTAGCTTTAGCACACAGGAGGAAACTGGTTGCAAAACAGTGTGTCTTAACAGTTAGTAATTACTAAACCCAGCATTCCTTGAGGATAATAATTAAACTGTGCATGTATAAAACAGTTAAAATTGATTTAAAGCACTTGGATGTAAATATGTCTGACTTGAATTGAAATAAAAGTTTGTGATGATAGAATTCTGTCATCACAATCCACTAAATCAATTCACATCAGCAAGCAGTATGTGGATGATGACTGACAGCTACCACACAACTCTCTAAGTTTTGTATATTTCTGTATATGAGTTGATCTGGTAAATATATGGGCGTTCTCTGTACTTATTACTGAAATACATGTTGAAATTTGCATTTTGTCAGAATCTGTACTACCATTAGAAGCTGATATTATTTTGTTGATCTCTTCAAAGATGAGGCCATGTTCTCCTCCACTTTTGTAGCATGCCAAGCACACCCATAAGGTCTACCACACCACAGACAACAAAAAGAGGTGCTATTGTGCCTTTGGAGATACTTAGCAACAGATGGTTTAAAGACAACTATCTCCTATTTCTCTCATAAACCCAGAGCTCCACATGAGTTGTACCCAACGTGAGCATAAATAATAGAGGACGCAGAGGTGGCAACTAGCTTTCTTTATGTTTTCGTGATCTTTTGCAGAAATTAAACAGGATGATGTTTAATATATCCTCCTCTGCCTATGGATTCAAAGACATTTTGTAGCAGTTGTGGAAATAGCTATATGAATACAGTTATATGGATAAGTATGGGTATAATTGTATCCTGGATGAATATGATTATACCTTGAACAGTGGTGAGAGTATGGAATGGACCCCATAAAGCAGAAGGTCTGGTCTATTCTATTCTATTCTATTCTATTCTATTCTATTCTATTCTATTCTATTCTATTCTATTCTATTCTATTCTATTCTATTCTATTCTATTCTATTCTATTCTCCTGTCCTCTTCCTTTCTTGTTTAAAGATTGTTATCTTTCAGTCATCCCCTAGAGATGCTGAGCATTGTAAAGTGCAGGTGACATTGACCAGAGAGCTGTGTAAAGTCCTGTATTTTTTTTTTCTCCTTGAACACTATGGAGGCTAACAGTGACGTTTGGTCAAGAAGATCCCTAGGGAACCAAACCCTTCCTCCCAACAAATAAAGCTTTAAAACATTGAGTATGGCCTGCTGTTATCATACCAGTGTGTTTTGACTTCCAGTGTGTAATATTGTTGTAAATAGTGCTACAAGCAGATCAAACCTTGGCTTGATTAATTTGACATTCAAATTTGTCACTCAGTTACCTAATGGTCTGCCTACATTTACAGAGCAACTGCACTGTGAATACATATGCATGTGTTCCTGGTGTGCCTCAGCTATAAAAATAGAAAGGTATTACTAAATGCTGTAAAAGCCTCTTAAGGACAGACTGTAGCAATTCTAGAGAACCTTGTCACATACTGTGCAGTCAGAGAAACATGAAGTGTCTTTGTTTGACTGTGGCTGAGACATGGCAATACGTTTGTGGGTTGATTGGACAAAACATCAGCTTACACGCTGATTTGTGTCTCAGTTCAGGCAGCAAAATCACCTATACTTCAGTGACAACACAGCATTGAAATAAGGTGGAACACAGTTTACATGGATTAAACATATATCTCTTTGTCTCAGCTACAAGCTTAAAAATATTGCCTTCTTTTTTTCTACAGGTCTAGCTTTCTTCCCAGTCAGTATGAAGATGCCCAGTAAATGCAATCTGCTGTTCTGGAAGAAACACTGGGAGTAGAAGAGGATGGGATAATATCTCAGCTAGAGGGCTCCATATGTTGATGACAAGGTATGGTATACTGAGAAAGAAATAGGATTAGAATTGTTATAAGTACCTATGAGCCACACATAATACTAGGAAGGAAATAGCATTTTCTAAATACGCAGCACTGTGCCAAAAGTGCAGGTGAAAAATCTTTACTTGAGCACAGACAGATGGGAAGCTGAAGTTAAGATGGCATTGGAGATATGCACTATTGTAATTTGAGATTATTAAAAAGCTCCTAGCAAATCTCCCAAAGGGCCCAATCCTAAACAGTACCGCAGAATTGATTGTACCACTGATAAAGGGATAAATGCCAGTTCCATGCAAAAATCCTCTAATCCATTAGCAGACTTGCTTCCACTAATCAGAATAAATGAAATTACATTCAAGGGTGAATGGAATTGTATGTTGGGATGGATATTGTTTGCCTGTATTCGGTTCTTTCCCTTAAAAGAAATGTTCAGAAGAGAAACAAAGGAAAAAAGTAAATGTTGCCCCTTTGTGAGCTGTTCTGTGCTGTGCTTTTACCATATAGACCAGTGATGGTAAATAAAAAAAAAAACATTTCAAGAGGCTGCAGCAGTGAGGTAAGATTTATCTGGGCAGTCCGGACTGTTCTGAATTGCAGTTGGCATCACTACAAGAAATATTTGGAGACGATTATTCCTAGACTGGTCTGGATGGGTGTTCTCTCCAGTGTGAATGTAGTCCAGTTGTGTGTATGTGCTGAGATTTGATTACCCATTTAATCCCCAAATATATCAGGCCACACTTCTAGGCAGCGGATGGCATTGTCACTCTTACTGGTTAGGTAGAATACTGTCTTCTGTTCAAGCTGGTTTTAAAAGCCATAAGTTGTTACTTTTTTTTTTTTTTTTTTTTTTTTTGGATGTGGAGTCTGGAAACGGTGTACAGAGGTGCCTCAGTGAACAGATGGGCTGGTAAGACAAGTGCTAAATGCATCCACTAAATTAACAAGTTACTGAACTTTTGACAAAACTTAACAAACCCCACTTTTTTGCAACCAAGTTTTGTCAAATTTGACTATTTTTTTGATAAAACAAATTCTCATTGCCTTTGAGTGGAAACTACTTGAATGAAAATGGGGGAAAATCATGTGAGAGCTGGGTGTTATTTAAACAACTGTGACACATTGTATCCTGCCATAAGAAATCATTATAATTCAACAGAGAAGTATTGTTGGTGCTTAAGTGTAGCATGAATTCAGTCTCTCAAAAAAAGCTTCTGCCTATTCTGAATTTTTAAGTCACGTCATCTTTCAGCTTAATGATCCTTTAATATCAGCTTGGCACTCTGCAGAATATCTCAAAAGTAAGGTACTTACATATACATGGGCTGTAGCTGTAAATGAGATGTCTTCTGTGGACCTTGGTAGCCATAAGAGTCAAATCCACCTATGAAATCAACTGAAAGGGGGAAAAATTGCTTTCATTAGCAACATATTTCAAGAAGTGATAGGCACTATCATTCAAGAATCACCCAGCACACGGATTACTTTTGACTGGACCCCCAATAAGCTGTTAAAATTAGACCAGCTAATTGTGGCGATGCAGAAAAAGGGTAAAAAAATAGAGAAAGGCAAAGTCCCTTTTAAAAATTTAAATATAAAATTAATTTTAAAATCACAGAAAGACAGTGACAGTTTATAACAGCCATCTGTCTATCAGAAATAGCCACACATCTCTATTTTCAAGTAGACTACCTCACTGGAGTACAAAACAACATGCTCTTCAGATATTAGAAATGCTGAAACCCATTTATTTATTGGCATGAATGCATTGCATTGCTTCTGACTGTGATTACTGTGTCTGTCCTGCTGTCATACTGTGGTTCAGTGATGTAGAGGAGAGAGTACATTGATCCGACTCTGTCTTAGAGACAGAAGTTTCTCTGATTCCCTGCTTTGACATTTGGGTTGAAATGCACCAACAGAGGGTTGGAACAGTTTATCTGAGCTTCAGAGATGAGGCTTCACAGATCTAAGGAAACCAGCATTTCTCTCAAGGTGCTGGGGGTCTGCAGGAAGGTTGTAGTGTGGGAGTTATTTATCAATTCACACTCCATGTGAATTAATGCCAGTCCCCAATGGGCTTCTCATGTTTATTTTAAACAATTTCCAGGGCAATTCAATCTCATCTAAGAGTGACACCCCTGTTTCTCTGCTATAATACTTTCTTTACACAGGTAAAAGCACACCCTTTGCTTCTTTTGCACTAAGAGACCCAGCTATTGGCTTTTGGGGGTTATTTGTGGGCAGCTCTCATCCCTGAAATGCTGTCTTTTACATAGCAGATGTGAACTTGACTTTACTGTGATAGAAAAGGGCCAAAGAGTTCAGGTATGGAAATGCATTTTTCACAGGTCCGGACACTGCTGCTGACAGACTGGCTCTGTGTACATTAAAAGGAAAAAAAAAAAAAAAGGTTCTTAACATTCACATAAAAATCACAAAATGTAAATTTATAACCCTTGGTTTGAGAACTTTCACAGTGGCTGGAGTTCTTAAAAATTGAATTTATGAGGTTATTTTATACTAAAATACCCCTCAATGTGTGCACACTTATCAATGCAGTCACACACATTCCAGACGTGTTCCGAAATCAAATCCTTGTACCCTTCTGTCCACCAATTACTTTGCAAGCAAAGAGCCACCAAAACACTGGACTGGTACGGTATGTCTCCACTGCAAACATGGAGATGTTGAACCTGTCATCCACCTTCTTCCCTGGCAAGAATGGCCCCTGCAGAAATACTTTAGCTAATTCTGTGCTCTGTGGCAACATGACGTATACTCCTATCCCAGAATAATGTTTTACTAAATTAATCCCTGACACCTCTAATGAAGGAGGTTCTATAATCTCTCTGTGTTGCCTTTCCCTGTACCTAACTTCCTAATGTCTAATTTAAATGTAATTTCCTGCAAATTAAGTACTTTTCTACATTTTGGCCTTTTTCTCCCTATGGATATTAAGATAAATGAGCCATTTTTTCTTTGATAACTGCTTTTAAGCATTTTCAAAAAGTATTTTCATGCTATCCATCTTTTGCTGATTTAAGCACACCTAGTTCTTTCAAATTTTTCTCATGGACCACGTTTTCCAAGCCTCTAAATTTCCAAACCTGAATATCCTTCGGTATGCTTATGGTTTCCTTATTGTGTGGTGCACAAACCAGGACTAACTGGAACAACTGCCAGGTAGGTTTTCTGTACATTATCTGGAATAACATGGGGAGTGGTTTTCTTGTTTGTATTTTTTTTCTTTTTTCAACAGTGTCATACAAACACTTAACAAACAGGTCTTTATTTTTATATTTTGACACTAACTGTAGTCTAGCCAAGTAGTCCATACTTTATATGAAGACACTTGTCTGTATGGAATTTCATCTTCTTGGTTTCAAGCCACTTCTCAAGATCATTTTGACTTCTAATCCTATCTTCACAAGGGCTCATACCCCTTCCAGTCTGGTTTAGCTGAAATTTTTACAAATGTTCTCTCCTCTATCATCTTTGCTGTTAGCAAAAATAATGAAGAGATTTATTTCCCTAGCTGAGAACCCAGTGGGATCCCATCTGAAATGTCAACCTAGCTGATTGATAACTAAATTTCAAATAGGGTTTTAAACAATTCTGCTCACAACCTATGATGACTGCATCTGGACGGTGCTTCCCTGGCCCACTTACAAACCTTTCATTGGGTCAAAATATTGCTAAAATCAAGATAAAAGTAATTTTTTCCTTCCTACTTACTCACTGTCGGTAACCATCAGAATATTACCATGTGATCATGTCTTTGGAAGCATACTAAGTTTATAGGCACAGAATGAAGAATTCACTATAGGAATATTGTTGAGTGAAGTGCTAGGCTGGGAGGAAACAAAAACCCTCTTATTCAAATACAAAGATTGGAGCAAAAAGGTTGGCCATGTCTTTGTTGTAGCTTTGGTTTATTGTTCTTTTGCCCAGTTTTCCTTTTTCTCTCACTCTTGACTTCTGACAAAAACAAGTCAGAAAATGCATGTATTGGACTGAGTGTCTCACTGGTGTCAACCCATGTCACTTTATGGATGTTGCTTATATGCATTTGTCCAGCTTTGCATTTCTTGTGCAATTCCCAAGACTTTTCAAGCAACCAGTAAACCAGAAACTGTTTTGCAGTTGTGAGGTAAAAGGTCTTAAGAGTGATTTTAAGGCTGTTTTCAGAAACCTAAACCAGCATGTTAAGAAACAGATTTCTTTGAGTAAAATGAGTTTGTGTGGGCATGGAAGAAAGATGCATGACAGATATCTCTGCATGCATTGTGTCTTTGCCCTGTTGCACAGAGTAAACACAGAGCGTTAACAAGCCAGATTGTCAAGTGACAAACAAGACAAGCTTGCAGACACATTTCTGTGTTCAACTGACAGTGGAAGTTCCCACATGTGCAACCAAATGATGGTAGGGCAGAGGATATTACTGTGACCTTGTTGTAGACATACAATGGCCTTTTACGCACAACAACAAACTTTGCAAGGTAGGTAAAGGTACATGATGGAAAGTGAACTCCAATACAAAATGATTTCAGTAATTTATTTGTAGCTAGTTTTCTTGATGGTGGCAGTTTCTCAGCACTGTAAAGCCTGCGGTGTCCAGACTGTGCTAAAAGCTCCCTGTGGACTCTGAGCTAGTTTCTTAAAGCATGCAAAATGCTGCCCTTTCTGCAGGCTTTTTATGCTGGCTGTGCCTGAAAGGTCACTAAAAGTGTCGTACAACACAGACATTCCTGGTAGCAGTAACATGAGATGAATAAAACAAGGCTCATTAGCTGAATCACTGCAGAGGCTTCCGTCCTTAACCTCGTCCATCAAACACATTTTTGACTCTTCTATTTTACATTCATCTTACATGTCACTGTTATCAGAAGTGGCTCTTTTGTCATGTTTTGCTTTAGTAAAATCACACATGCATATACAAACAAATACAGAATCCCATTTCTTTGAAATACTGGGTGCTGAGATGCTTATTTTCCTAGCTGGACTTGAATAAGATAATAACAGTACTATTTATTTGTAAAATGTGTTACAAGAAATTCAGCCAGAGTGTTTTGTTCCTTTGCCGGTGTTAAGAGGCTTGTCAGTCATATGACTGTGGTTATAACTGTAACACAAACAGGACATATGGCTCAAATAGGACATATTTTCTATTACTAAGTACCCATCAGGATGTGAAGTTTCAGCCTTTGCTTACGGTCCCCATATCTCCATTGCATATCAGGACAGGATGAGAGGCATAAATGGGTTTTTAATTTTTCAATACTTGAAGTTAGTGGTGTATAGAGGGACCATTAAACTGGGATGCACAAAAAAGACCCCATTAGCATGGATATACATATGGGAGAAGGGACTCTACAAAACTAGCAGTGAGAAGCAGATGGACAAATAGAAAGGAAACAGTGCAAACTAAAAGCATTAACATCTTCCTGTAGAGAGCAAAAGGAAAGTTATTGAACAGAAACCAGAAGACTAGACACTGTTCTCCTTAGAGAAATTTTCCTGTATAAGATATAAGTACAGAAGCATAAAGATTCAGGTCCACAGCTAATATATATATTTATAGTTTCAGTGACTTCACTGAAGCAATGATAATTTACCTTAGCCTAGGATCTGACCCAGAGAGTCATTTAGGACATATGTGTATAGAATCGTGACTGATGCTATGGCTTTCCTTGCATTTTAGTTGGCATGCAAAAATCAATGCAGACTAGCTATGAAAGGATCTAGAGTTTAAGGAATGAGGAGGGAGGTGAGTGTCTTTATCTGCAGAGAAAAGGAAAGGGAAAAGTTGGGAAACAGACACATACTTGGCCAATCTGTGACCCACAGGATGGATGAATTCTTGACTGCTTTCAAACCCTCTTCTTACTATGTTCCTTTGTTACTAATGTTTATTTTGCTGATTATCTCACCCCTACCCTTGATGCATGCAGCCCTGCCTCTCACAGCAGTCAATGTGCTGCCAGCGCTCAACCCTGCCCTCACCAGAGCACCCACTTCCTGCACATGGCTTCTCCTTTAAAAGTGAAAATGTCTTTGGTAGTAATTCTGTAACAAGGATGACTACTGTCACTGATTCCTCCTCTCCTCCTTCGCTTTGTCCATTTCCCTGATGAAGCAGCTTGGGTCCCCCAGCTTTATTAGTTCCATCCCAGACACCCCCTTCACCTCCTTATTTGCTTCCTTCCTCCCATCTCCACTTGTTTCTCCACACCATCTCTCCCATTTCTTGTATGAGTAAACAGGTAAAGTAGCCCTCCTTTCTTCAGTTTGCGAGCTTTTTTCACTCCTTTTACAGTTCATTTGTCCTTCTCTTTTACTACAGTCACAGGAATTTTGTCCTGTGAAACCTGTGCTTGTCCCAGTGACAGACTGTCCTCTTGATCTCTTTTTTTTTTTTTCAATTTCCCTCCCAATACAAATACAAGTAAATTCCTTTCATAAGAAAATCAACCCCACCCTTATCCCTACTTGTTCCGTTCTCTCTCTCTCTCTCCTGATGGTTTCAAACAGTTTGTAGAGCTACTTTCCTCCATTTCTGTAGAAGATTTTATCCTATCTTGTGTTCTGTTCCTTGCATGCAGCTGGAACTGCAGTCAGATCACCTCACCTCTTCCTGTCCAAATTTGGGTACTGGTAACCCAGCTCACACAGTCCTCTCCATGATCATCCAGCCTCCTTTTGCGCAGCTGCTGCTCTCTTCTTCCCGAAACCAGCCTCTGCTCTCTCCTCTGCAGGTGCTCACCTTTCTCCTCTCATCATTCATTTCGTTTCTTGATGGTTCTCCCTCCAGCACCCTGATGGAGTCCCATGAGCAGAAACCTCTGCCTTTTATTTTTCTCCACCTCCTGTAAACTGAGTAGTTGCACTTGCAAACACAAATTCTGCTGTCGTCAGCTCTTGGAGGTGTCATGGAGTACCTGGATTGTGCTCACTCTGCTCCTTCTATATAAACTGAAATCTCAGCTTCTCTCTGTGATATTTACCCATGGATAATTAAACATCAATTCCAGTTCAGCATGGCTAAAACCAGAACTCTTAGTTGCTCTTCCCTAACCTTCTCTGCTACCTCTCATAGTGAACGATGGCACTTGTATCCTCAAGTCTGCCTGTCACTTGAGGGTGTAAGTTAGATGTCAACTTTGGTTTGGGCTGAGCACGATTTAATTTCCAAAGATTATTTTTGCATATTGAAGAGGAAGACTCCTCTATCTGTTGACACAGCTATAACATTTACCCAGGGCTCTCAGTGTCAAACACCACAATCGTTCCTTTTTTTGGAACTCACCAAATGTGGAGTTAAGGAAATGAAAGCTCCAGGACTCATCTCTTTGGCTAGGTTCCTCCTCTCCACATCCTGCTATCGATTTCATCTTCCATATCCCATAAAATAGAAACTAAATCTTTTTACATTTAAAGCTTTTTGTGGAGACTCCACATTAATCTCTCTTCCTTCCATTTCTGAAAGCTAAATTCTGCTCCCATTCTGCTAGCTTGACCTCCATACTGGTAAAATTTCCAAACACTTTCTCTCATTGTGAGAATTTCTTCAAAAACAGTTCCCTCATTATTTTTCCTAAAACTATTCTTTGCTCTGTTGGCAATAATTAGGTTGCCAATGAACTTATATTGCTGTCTACAACAGTGAATAATATTTGCTCATAGTTTCTTTGTGCTCACTTTCTGCCCATACCTACCAGTTGCCTGTTGTCTAATATCTAGATTGCAAGCTCCAGGAAACAGGGCTGATGGTCATATTTGTACAGTGCTTGGCATCATGGTAGTCCTTAATATATTAATGAATCTAAAGCACTAAAAAAATATTAAAAATTTACAATTACCCATGATAAAGATGGCATAATTTAAAAAGCACTAATGAGCAGGGAAGAGTATGTGCATGTGCACATGGGTGCTTCTTGCATATGCCTGTCATGGCTGAACATATTTCCTGTGTGGTATAGCAGAGAGGGAACACATGGTGTACCTGTGCTACATCTGACGTGTGAGGTCTTAAACTCATGTACACTGGCTCTGGAGACCAGAGACTTGACCCCCTGGACTCAGGCCTTGGAGGTGCAGTAATTAAGCTTCACTGCCACAGCAAGGAACTCCACTGCACAAGTAGCTGGGAGAGAGGCGAGATGGCAAACGAACTACAGCTAATAACATCACTGGAGGCACTGTTGGTGCAGAAGTGAGTATGTGAGGTAAGAGAAGGCTGTGTACAAATGCTGCTAGCTAGAAACTCTCCAAATTCAAACAAAATGGAGGGCACTAAAATTAGGCTTGGTTTTAATAACTTTGGAAATGACATATTGGAAAAAAATATAAAAGAACATATGGGGACACCCTTGGTCCTGCAGCTTTGCCAGTATCCTGCTACCCACCTTGCTGTTTGGTGAAGACACTTCCAAACATTTTAGTGCTGCTGCTTTTTATGCTGTGAGCATGGCCTGGTGGCTGTTCCACAATATAGCACACAGGAGGAGGTTTGCTTGAATATAATCTCAATAAAGTTTGTTTACAATGATAATGAAACATTATTGGTCTTTGTGCTGAGTGCCCGGTGATTTAGATTCACAAGACAGGGTAGAGCCAAGCCTCGGCAAAGCAGGGGGCAGGAGGGCATCTGCCAATCCCTGAGGCTGTGCCCTTCCTGCCAGCACAGGAGGGTTCAGAAATGGCGTATGGACTTGGACGCTCAGTCTGGTTCTTGCGGTGCAATGAACTGCATTTCTGCCAAACAGCCTGTAACTGCCTTTGAGTGCTCTTAGCTCACCCATTTGCAAGGTGAAACTAAAACCTCAGATTTTTAGACCAAAACCTCATGGCATTTCTGAGTCCTATGATGACCACAGGAAAACCCTACACCAATTTCAGTGGGGCTTTTCCTCCCTATTCTTATCATGTTTCTCACTGGGTAAGGGCTTGCAGTATCTTCTTTTGTCTCTGTTGCTGCTGATCCCCTGGCTAATTCTTTGATCAGCCCTTCTGAGATAAGATGTAGGACTCGGAACATACAGAGGTTTGGAAATCTAATAAGCACCACCTGGTGTCACCATCCTTACAGAGGTACTCACAGGGATCTGGGCCTGATACTCCCTATAGTTAGGACCAAGCAGGGATGCAGATATTGCATTCAAGGTAAACCTAGCTCAAGGTTGTACCCAGCAGAAAACACCAGGATAAATGATGCTGAGGGTCCAGAAATTAGAGAAGCTAAAATACATCTCAGACTCCCAGGTGGAGAAGGGTCGGGTCAGTGGCAGAGCCTCAGGGCAGGAGGCGAGGAAGACTATGCTCTGTAGCAATGCCTCAGTAAGGCAGGGCTGGCAGCAGCAGGCACTGTGTCAGGGAGATGGGAACTAGGATCATGGCTGAACAGAAAGGAGCCAGGATGAAAGCAGCCAGGAGTAACCAAGCAAGGGAGGCACTAGTGAGGCCTTGGCAGCTGGAGGCAGAAACAGGGACCAGGGATAGGGCAGGCAAGAGAAAAGCAAGAGCCAGAGGCCTGGAGGAAATGGCTGGAGCATAGCTGCAATGATGAGAAATACTGGACTGAAATGGTCAGCTCTTCCTTTTATATCTGATAAATGCAGCAAACCACCTGTCAAGCTTATAGTCCTGGAAATACGGTTCAGCTGGGTAGGCTGCCATTTGACCTCTGCAAGGCTTTGCAAGGCTTGTCCAAGCTTGCAGTAGCACTTGTCCAATGCTCAGTAAAGAAGTCTGTAAAAGACCTCCACTCAGCTATGAGAACATTAATAGTCTGAGGAATATATTATTCTTCTAAACTGAATAGACCTGGACACTCCTGGATAATAGCCATTTGCTTTCAAAATGTCATGCTTGAGTACTGAGCAAAAAATACAGCCCTGAAATAGTATTTTTGACTGACAAATCATTCTAAGAATTAAAGAAAATGTGGGGTAGACTAAATTATCATAGAAGTTATCAAATGAATCATTAGGAAAAATTGTTCTTACCCAGATCATTGCTATGGGCAAACAATAAAGAGAGGAAAAAAGGAAAAAAAGGAAAAAGAAAATACCTGGGGCAGTGGCCTCCAAGTGTGACCACCGCACTAATAAATTAGAATAAGAGTCATTAGCAGGTGCAGCAAAGTGGAGAATTAAGGCCCAAATCTATGAAAGCTAACAATCCAATGCTAATGAAGACCCATCTAGATATTTAAAAGGAAAGTAATAAGGAAAGCTTTAACAGAAGGCATGCTGATAAAAATAATTTAGTACAAAGCTATGTCCGAGGCATGTAAGAAACTGCAAGGAGCTCACGTTGACTGTCTCAGCAGGGGAGACGCTAAGAGGCTGTGGGCAGGTGCCCTTTTCCGGGCCACTGGAAATGGTTAATGAGTCTAGTCTACCCGCAGCCACTCATCACTGCACCTCTCCGAGATGTTGCTGTCCTTCAGTCCAGACTGAGCTTGGCTGGCCAGGACCTGCTCTGTTACACCCATTCATTTTGGCTGAACCCCCAAGGAGACAGCCAGCTGCTCTCAGAGGCTGGGAAACCGGGGTGGGGAAGGGGCCCAGCAGCCCTGCATGGCTGCCTGCGGGCTGCTCGTCTTCCTGGACTTAATGGGGCCCAAGCTGCCCTCACTCCATCAGGGCAAAGGAGGAGATGCTGCCCCAGGCACAGCGCAGGAGGGCCTGCCTCCAAAGCCTGCCTTCACATTCAGTGCAAAGTAGCAACAGACTCACATCAAAATGACATCTTTCACTGACATCGAAACAAAACATGATGGTCTGTCTGAAACCATTTTCCATGCAATATTCATCTTGTGCTGAGGCTCAGATTTTGCTTATTTTTCCTGATTTTTGAATATGATTTTTGTTTATTTTTCTATGTCAAAACATTTCCATAGCGAGGAAGACCGTGTCCTATTCAGCTGTGGCAACAACCTGAGCATCTCTTCAAATTGTCTGTGGCTTTTAATGTCAGAACCATCACTAGTTACTACCTCATTTCTGCTACCAGTTTGATGCAACCATGTGGGACATTGTTTCTTGACCTGGACTTCTTTGTATTCCCCTCCTGAAACAATTAATTCATGACAAAGCAAGTAATATTTTCAAAACCTTTTGCTATGAAATGTATCTTTCTTTGTAAAAAAGATGTTAACTCTTCGTTCCCTTTTCACATGTGTGGAACTTTTCCAGTGCTTCTGCAACTTGTCTTTCTTGAAAAGATAAAACATGAGTGGTGAATAGTTAAAAAAAATGATGCAAGGTAAGTGTATCGCCTGGCTGTTACAGTGCATTGATTTTATTAAGCAGTATCCCATTGTGATGAGCTGCTGGAATGGAAATGTGGCTTCCTTCAAGCTCTACATTATGTTATTTAGACATTTTTTAAACTTGAGGTTGACAATCACCACAGGAGGCGGTGATGGATGCAGGGGTAGTGGCGGGGAAGACAGTGAGGGAGAAGAGAAATTATCATAGACAGAGCCAGCAACACCACCATTTTCCCCTGTGTGATTTTATTTATATATTTGCCTCGTACCACAGCCCTGTCTCCTAGGGATTCCTTGAACATCAACTTCATTAGTTACGAAGGCAGCAATCCATAACCAATTTTCTTTTCATGTCAAGCTTGTTCATGTATAAACCCAGCCCTTTTGTTGGAAACATTTGCAATTAATCCCACAAACAAAGAAAATGCAAATCGTACAGTCTACCCTAAGCAACCCTTCTGACTCAAGGCCCTGACCACTGTCTATTATACACTAAAATGAATTGAAATTCCCACTTTGAGTCTAACCTAATTTTCTAGTGATAATAGGCATGGATTCCCAGAAGCATTCTATGCATCTAGATAGTAACATCCTAATTTCCTTTCCTGGTAAATGTTTTAAATAAGATTTGAGCACCAAAGGAAATTAACCTTTAAATTAATTGTAATTATAAAATGCCATCACTGATTTTGTCTTCAGACTAATTACTCGCTATTATTTAAACAAACTGCACCTCCTTAGAGCTTTAAGTTTGTTTCTCTCTGCAGTGCAGTGCCAAATGATCACAGATCAGGCTGTGTAATGTCTGTCAAGGCCTATTGACACCTTGGACTACTCAGGTCCGTTTCCACCTTGAATGCAGACAGTTTCAGTTGCCATATCTTCCCACCATAGGCTTTCCCTTCTGTGCTTCAGCCTTGCACTCTGCAGCTCAGACATTTTCAGCCTGTGCTTACTAACCAGTGAGCATGCCTTGTGGGATGCAGAGTGCCTGTGCTCTGCACCGGTGAGAATGAGATGCTCAACACCAGCCTGCTGCTCCGTGAAAGGTCCCCTCCAAGACAGAACATGACTGGAAATAATGACACAGGAACCAGCTATTGATATGTGCAAAAGGTTGATGATGTACAGCCATCTCAGGGAATTTCTTAAATGTTCCTGGGGGCACCGTGGCTTTCCAAGACATCTGTCTTTAGAATGACAAACAGGAGGCAGTACCATGGGATTTCAAAGGCTTCTCTCCCTCCATGCATCCATCAGCATCCTGACAGCCAAAGGCATCCCATTTCCTTCCCTTTGGTTTACTTAGTTCATGTAGCAGTCACCACACTACATGAAACAAGCAAATGGGAAAAGCTTCTAATTTAGCCACAGGCTGTAAATTGGAGAGTGCAGCTGAACAAAAACAAGCTGTAGCTTCAGCTTTTGTAGCTTGTTCATTGAATTCTCATTCATGAATGACCTGTTCAACAGTTGGAGAACAATTGTATTTAAAATATTGGCTTGTATTTGTTCCTATGCTTATTTGCTCCTGCGTTCCCTCTGCAGACTGCCTAGCATTAACCAAACAAGTTAGACCAGTGATTCTCCCTGTTGTGAGAGAGGTGCCTACCACAGATAGGGCAAATTGCTCTTTGGAGTGACATCCCTGCTTCAATTGACTGTGGTAATCTTGATTGTTCCTTTAAACTGCAGGCCTGATTATATGTGCTGTAGGTATGTGGTATGAATACCATCTGTGACTTTTTGCGGCATCAGTGAGGGGCCCAAAAATGTAAATATGTTTCTCCTCATGGTACAACTACTCCTTTATGACAGATTTCACTTCTATTATTTCAATGATGCAAAGGGTTTGAAGATGCAGATACACTCTCCTACCTACCAAAAAGCAATCACATGTTCTGTCATATTCCCACATAACGGAGGGAGGCAGTTGATGATGGTCTATGAAACTTGTGGCAGCATAGAAAAGGTGAAGGAAAAGGTGAAGATGGAATGACCACTTTTCCTGGTTTGGATGGGATAGAGTGACTTTTCTTTCTACTAGGTGGTATAGTACTGTGTTTTGGATTTAGTACGAGAATAATATTGATAACACAGTGATGTTTTAGTGGTTGCAAAGTGGTGCTTACACTAGTCAAGGACGTTTTCAGCTTCCCATGATCTGCCAGGTGCACAACAAGCTGGGAGGGGACACAGATGGGACAGCTGATGCCAACTGACCAAAGGGATATTCCATATCACTAAAGCTGGGGGAAGAAAGAAGGGGGTCCATCAGTGCTGGTCACTCTTAAAGTACCATCTGCTAAGAGCATGAGAGCAGGCAATTCCAAAATGTAGGAAGTCAAGCAGGTGAGGCAGAAGGCCAGCTTGGCTGAGCAGGAATATTCTTCTAGAAATAAGGCAAAAAAACCGAGAAAGTATATGGCCAGTGGAAGCAAGGTCAGGTGACATGGAAGGACTACAGAGATGTTGTTCGCCACTGTAGGGAGGAAATTCATGCAGCCAAAGCTCAACTGGAGTTGAGGGTGGCCAGTGCTGTGAGGGACAATAAAAATAGATTTTTCAAATATGTTAATGGCAAAAGGCAGGCCAGAAATAACACTGGCCCATTACTTGATGAACATGGTCACCTCACAAACAGGGACATAGACAAAGCAGAGACATTTACTGTTTTCTTCACCTTGATCTTCAACACTGGTGATGGGCTCTGGGACCCCCAGAGCCCTAGGCTAGAGAACCATGACTGTGGGAATGATAGACTTCCAATCAACCCTGATCTTGTGCGGGACTTGCTGCTCCAGTGGATCCCCATAAGTCGATGGGGCCTGATAAGATTCATCTGAGGGTACTTAAAGGGCTGGATGATGTCATAGTGAGACCTCTCTCAATGATTTTTAAATGGTCTTGGGAATCTGGAGAGGTCCCAGTCGCCTGAAAGCTGCCAAATGTTGTCCTAATCTTCAAGAAGGACAGCAGGGATGACCGCAGTAGCTACAGCCTGTCAGTCTCACTTCTGTGCCTGGCAAAATTACGGAGATTATTCTGACGGTTATTGAAAAACACCTGAAAGACCATGTAGTCATCGGTCCCACCCAGCACAGGTTCATGAGGCAAAAGTCCTGCTTAACAAACTTAATTTCTTTCTGTGGCAAGGTTACCCAGCTAGCTGACCAAGGGAAGCCAGTGGATGTAATCTTTTTGGATTTCAGTAAAGCTTTTGATGCTGTCTCTCACAGTATCCTCCTGGACAAAATGCCCAGCATGCAGCTGGATAAACACGTAATGCCGTGGGTGAGCAATCGGCTGATGGGTCAGGCTTAAAGGGTTGTAGTAGATGGGGTCACACCAGGCTGGTGTCCAGTCACTAGCGGGGTTCCGCAGGGATCCATGGTAGGGCCGGTACTCTTCAACGTCTCCATAAATGACTTGGATGCGGGACTGGAAGGCATACTAATTAAGTTTGCTGGTGACACAAAACTGGGAGGAGCTGTTGACACTCTCGAGGGCAGAGAGGCCCTGCAGAGAGATCTAGACAAATTAGAGAGCTGGGCAATCACCAACCGTATGAAGTTTAACAAGGCCAAGCGCTGGATTTTGCACCTGGGGCACGGCAGCCCTGGATGTACATACAGACTGGGGAACGAGGGGCTGGAGAGCAGCTCTGCAGGGAGGGACCTGGGGGTTCTGGTTGACAGCAAGCTGAAGATGAGCCAAGTGTGCTTTGGCAGCCAAGAGGACCAATCGTGCCCTTGGGTACATCAAGCCCTGCATTGCAGCTGGCTGAGGGAGGTGATTGTCCCACTCTACTCCATGCTGGTGTGGCCACACCTTGAGTACTGTGTGCAGTTTTGGGTGGCAGTATATTAAGGATACAAAGAGTGTCCAGAGGAGGGCCACGAAGTTGGTGAAGGGTTTAGAGGGGAAGCCGTATGAGGAGGGGCTAAAGTCACTTGGTTGGCTCAACCTGGAGAAGAGGAGACTGAGGGGAGACTTCATCGCAGTCTACAGCTTCCTCACAAGGGAAGAGAAGGGGCAGGCGCTGATCTCTTCTCTCTGGTGACCAATGACAGGACCCGAGGGAATGGCAGGAAGATGTGCCAGGGGAGGGTTAGGTTGAATATTAGGAGAAGGTTCTTCCCGCAGAGGGTGGTGGAGCCCTGGAACAGGATCCCCAGGGAGGCAGTCACGGCACCGAGCCTGACAATATTCAAGAAACACTTGGACAACGCCCTCAGACACATGGTGTGAATTTTGGGGTTGTCCTGTGCAGGGATGGGAGCTGGACTCGATGATCCTTGTGGCTCCCTTCCAACTCAGGATATTCTATGATTCAATGTGTGAAGGGATGGCGTTTGCCCTCCTAAGTAACCATTATGCATGATGGAGCCCTGCTTTCCTGGAGAAGGATGAGCACCTGCCTGCCCATGGGAAGGAGTGAATGAAGTCCTTGGTTTGCTTTGCTTGCACGTCCAGCTTTTGCTTTACCTATTAAACTGTCTTTATCTCAACCCATGAGTTTTCTCACCTTTACTTTTCTGATTCTCTTCCCTATCCCACCAGGGGAGAGTGAGTGAGTGGCTGTGTGGTGCTTAGTTGCTGGCTGTGGTTAAACCATGACACCATTGTGTTCCAGAGAAAGATGCAGGACATATTACACAAATGGTATGTGCAAAACTAACCAAATTTATAGCTGAGGTGCTGGAACTCCTTCCCTCAGGAGGCTGTGTTTGATAAAAATGTTCTTAGTTCAAATATAGGAGTACATGCTCAAGAAGAAAACATTGTAGTGGGCAATGAAACATGATGAGACCACTTCTGGCTAAGGAAGTCCCTCAACTGCAAATTACGGTCAGGATTTTTGAGCAACCACAAACTTGATGTGTTCTTATGTGCCTGTATGGCACATAGATATAGAAGTAAGCATCAGATGTTCTTCATTGCTGGATATCGATATTGGGCTGGATAGACCTGGTACCTCCTTTCTTTGTGCTGTGTTACACAAGTGTAACAGATAAGTCTGTGTTGGTGGGGCTGCAGCTTACACTG
Organism: Phalacrocorax carbo; assembly: GCF_963921805.1. Lineage (NCBI taxonomy): Eukaryota > Metazoa > Chordata > Aves > Suliformes > Phalacrocoracidae > Phalacrocorax > Phalacrocorax carbo. The sequence goes on from NC_087515.1 coordinate 71,122,698, forward strand.
CGGCTGTGGTGTCACCCTTCAGCTGGGGGGAAGAGACCTGCCAGGCTGCCCAGGGCAACAGCCTCCAGAGATGCATTCAAGCCCAGCCTTGATGCAGAAAGGTGGTTGCAGTCATTTTCAGCCATCTACCTCAGCCTTAGTTTCTGTTTCTTTCCTATCTTTCTCCTGTCCTGGTAGTGTCAGAGTTTACAGCCATGTTCACCATTCACCGAAATGGGAAGACAAATAAAGAAGCAGAATTAATAGCCAAACGTTTGCTACTAGTTTCTCTTTGTCTTTGTTTAAGAGATTTTTAATCAGGGATAGCAGCGGAGGTATTACTTCTCTGCAATGCCTTGCTAAGCAGATTGTGAAAAGCATTTGGCACAGAAATAAAGTGGCACCTGAGCATATTCTGCACTTCAATAGTGCCTTTCATCTCAGAAGCTCAAAGTTATGAAGCAACACGCCTGTGAGTTTGTCCCTGTCATTACTTCCTATTTTGAATATGGGAAACAGAAGTATGGAGAGGTTAAATAACCTGCCCAGAGGTGGAAGGCAGCCTGTAACAGAGCTAAAAATAAAACGCTTTTCTACCTATCCCATATGTTTGTCAAAATTTCACATCTCTCACAACTGATGAATTTAATATCATCTTTTAAAAGAAAATCTTTGTCATGACCTTTGTGCTTCCTAGGTCAGGCCCAGGATCCCAGAGTGGATTGTTGTTTGGCACTGAGTTTATTGGCACATAATTACTATGCTGTATTGCTCATGGACAGGTATCCCCCATCCGTGGCACTGTCTTCCTGAAGGTTTTCAGTAGTTCAAATAGAATCTTGAATTCAAGCATTTATGGGAGGTGTGAAATAATTTTAAAGGGTTATCTAGAGCTTTAGCTCTGTGCCAGACATCCTGAAGAGCTGGGCTTAAGGGAATATGCAGCAAAAATCTATTTAACCTAGTTGCAATTTCTTTTGCTTTGAAGTTTACCTGGAAACAATGCCAAGAGAAAAGAAGACAGTGTATGCACAAGTTGGATCCTTGCTAGCAAGAGATAGTGCAAACGTCGTACTTCATGGTACTCAGGGAACAGTCAGACAGGCCATATTTATTCTCTGATTGCCTTGCCATTTTGTTATGGCAGGTAAATGCTGCTTCTTCTCCCTGTCTGGGTCTGCAAAGGAGTCTTCTGAATTAGGATTTCACCATGGGACACAGACAGAATTGGTGATTTTCTCTAGGCTGGGGTTTCTTTCCAGCCAAAGCTGTCCCTTTAGATAACAAGCCAGTCCCCTTTCCCTCAACAGAACCTGCAAGGTGAGTGCAAAATTCCCACTTCAGTAACCCATGTTTCTTTTTTAATTGCATACAGACAAAAAGCCTCAGGAGGATGGTACTTTATTGATTAGATTCCAGGGTTTTCCACAAAATATCTGTATATTTAATAATATTTTCAAAAACACATAAAATTTTCTTTTAGTAAGGCAGTAACAGCTTATAGCAGGGAGCCAAACTGCTACTGAGGAAATGCACATAAAAAAAACATTTCAATGTTATTAAAAATACTGTGCAGTCTTTGAAAAATGCAGGCCTAATATGATTTTGGAAAATATTGAAGAACTCCAATAAGTTTACAGGCATTGAATGCCTTCAAGTAATGATTGTTGATGACATTTTCATACTTTGTTTTTAATTGCTGCAGCTAATAATGCTAATGAGGTAAGAATGACAATGGCTTAGCCATACCAGTGGTGATAGCAAAAAAAGGAGAGAGTTGAGTTGGCAGCAGCCCTGCTGGGTACCCGTTCTGCCTTGTCTTTCTCAGGTGGAGACCCAAGGTGCTCCAAGCTTCAGAGTTCCTCCTCGCTATGCAGCCACAGGGAACACGATGCAGAAGACACCTTTAGGAGTGACAAATGACTGACAAGAAAAGTAGCAGGGGAAAAGCTACCCTTGTCTGACCCTTGGAGATGGGTCCTGCAATTCGGCTCCAGTGAACCCAGCGTCAGAGCACTACTTGGGACTGTACCAGGAGGGAAAGCAGCTCCCTCTTTAATCCTTGATGCAGGATTAACCCAAAGCAGGCTGTTCTCATGAAAGGTAGTGCAAACTTGTGCTTTGATTTAGGGGGTCTGCTGCTGAATTTATTTGATGTGTGAGTAATTAAAACCTCTAGACTTGCTGATTCAGCCCTAGTTATGACCCTGATTTGATCACTGTATTGTTCCATTCCTAATCTTTTAGTGAGGTTAGAGCAGGTTAATCTTAGTGAAATGTTTGCTTAATTCTACCCTCGCTCATTTGTTCTCTTAATAAAATCTGCATAAAGAATGGTGAAATAGTAATTCTTTCAGCTTGTTCCAATTGCTCTGAGAGCAAAGCTAATTCAGCTGAAGCAGTTTAAGAGTAACTTCATTGTGTTTCTACAGTTGAGGCCCTGTGCCAACATAAGATGAGGTACCTTCTCTGCTCTGGAGCAGTGTTGATATGTTCCTCTGGTTAAAATCTGGAACATGCTCCTGCTTGGCTTTTGGGTGTTGCACAACTATTTGCCTAGTCTCATGCCTTGCTGCCTGCTCCTGCCAGGCTTGGTGTTTCTGGGTCTTTCGCTCCCCTTCTGGACTGCTGCTGCTCCCATAGCCCATTAACAAAGCAGAAATGGAATTGAGCGTATGGGTGTTCGGCCATGTCCATCATGAGATGCAAAAGGCTTTTTTCTGTTGTCTCTGTCTCATCAGAAAGGCTTCCTCTGTTGTCTCTGTTTCATCAGATCTGGAGTTAAATGCCCCTTTTTGTGTGACCCAATATGGTTTTCCTTATGAACCTTTGTGACTGGCGGTGAGGCATCCCATTTTTACAGGTATGGGTGGTCCTGAAAACCAGAGATCTAGATTTCTTCTGTGATGTCTGTGAATATGGAGGTGGATAAGAAGACAGCAGTGTCTTTCTGTTCTTCACAGACCACTTCAGAAGCTGGGAAAGCAGGGCAGGGGTGTGGAAGTGTTTGTTTTGGGTGACTGGTTTTACCAGAGGATCTTTCACAGCTGACAGGTTTTTAGCACACAGAGTGAACACCAGCTGCCAAACTGTATGCAAATACAAGCCCAGCCTCACCCCTTACCAGGAATGGATGCTAGGCAGGGGTTGGGGGGGAGCAGAGTAAAGCTTTCTTCTGCTATGCTAGATGTCCAGCAAGTCTAGGGGAGGCAGTGCACTGTGGGCAGGAGGGGTGTCTTCATCCCTCTGTGCCACAGATCTTGCTCCGTAGCAGCATGCAGGGGTGAGGAACTGAAAAAGTGAAAGAAGAGGCTATGGGAGTTGAAATGCAGCTAGGAGATCTGAGGTGACCTCAGACCAAAGGGTCACATATGCAGGAAGCTTTAGCAATGGCTCTGGGACATATTCCACTTTTCCGGAAAGCTTTTCTTTCACTCACTCAGTGTGTATGAGACGACCCCATCTGTGAAAGTACTGAGGAAGTTACGCTTAGGCATCTTCCTCTGCAATATAAATACTAAATAACATAGCATCCGTAAGGGTTACATTATTTCTCAGAGGAGCACGACAGATGGATTTGTTTCTAAAATGGACGGAAAAGGCGAGAAAACATGTCTAAATGGAAATAAAAGAATCTAAAATTAAACCTGAGCGGGGGGTGTCTGTACGGACTGCAGCCCCCGGCAGTCACAGCGAGCACTCGGCACACGTCCCAGCGGATGTCTGAGCAAAGTGAGAACTAGAATCATTCTTACTCTCTGCTACACGCAGTGTCTCAGTAGAAATTAAAGCTGCTTTAATTTTATGATACCTTCAGGGGCCAAATCTGATCTGAACGTTATTGCAGTGTTGGGATGACTCACCCACAGAAGTTCCCTTTTTCTCTTTTTTTCTGGCCATACTTCCCGACCTCACCAGAGGTGAAGCTGCGGAACCTGAGCTTGAGCTGGGTTTATTGCACTGGGTAGGGGTTTGCCCCAGTACTTCAGAGAGATGCTCACAGATGGGTAAGATGGCTCTTTGGCTAGAAGAGGAGGCCTGGCTGAGGTCTTCTAACATATGTTATAAGAGCCTCAAAACAGGCAAGATGATGACAAGAAAAAGTTCAAAGAAGCACGACAGTCTGTGACTTCTGAAAAACAGGTAACTCCTGCCACAGTGAGCAGAAAACAGTACCATATTGGCTGCGGTGCTTTGCTGCCAGGAATGCCTCCTCACAGACCACCGGAGAAACCTCTCAAACGTGCTCTGACTTCTGCGCTTGTTTGGTGAACCAAGTCACAAGTCCCTTCCTCACTTTTTACATATATCGTGCCCTAAAGCATTACAGAAGACAGAAAAAAAATGTTTTAAGCCCTTGGAAGAGAGGGCAGAATAATATTAAATGGGATTTTGTTTTGGGGGACAAGAAAACACTCTCCTCCAGCTCTGTGGATAGTGAATGCACTTAATGGGAAAGTAGTATAAAGTTCATACAACTAAAAACACAAGACCTGTTTGTGACATACCTCTGCTCCACATGCCTGTCCCAAACTCTTTTTACTCTCGTGCCTGCCTTCCTTGCCTCCACAGAAAATAAAGACAACTGAAATGAGCATAGTTGGAAAGACCTCCGAAGTGTGGTGTGATTTTGGCACTAAATCTCCCCTTGACATCTCACAGTGGCACTGTATTGCCAATAGATTATAGGGTTACAGCTATTTTCTACGCAGGAGAACAGACAAAGTAATCCCCACCAGCCCTAGCAATGCTCTCAATCAAATAAAACCCCTTTAGCTTCCTGTGGCAGAGCTCTTTCTAGGATTCATGTATATTTTATCAAAGTTACATGCAGTTCTGATACTTGTTTTGAAAGTGTTTTAGTATGAATCCCAAGGTGTACTGAAATGTGGCAGTGGCCTTTTTTAAAAAATCAAGGTTAGAGTAGAAAAAAATAAAATGGCTTGACTCCATAGCGTGTAATAAGAGCAAATTCTGCTCAACAGGCTTCTATTGATACAAATAAGCAGAAGAAACACAAACATACATCTATATGAAATCATTTCACTCCTTGTAATTGTACCCTGGGAACAGCAGGGACAAAGAGGAGCTCCACAGTTTCACCTCTCGTAAATGAAGGTCCTCAATGATCTAAAGCTATTTTTTTAGCCAGAAGTGCTTTTACAAGCTAACATAGAAGTCAACGCAGAAGAGCTATACCCTCTGTGGTAACCGATTACTGTGAAGATAGTTAATAACAATCCAGAATAAGAAAAACTCCAAATGAAAAAAAAAAATAAAAAGCTTGTGTTTGCCAATTGGGACTTTTGCTTTTTTTGTGTCTTAAGCTGTAAGGAAAAAAATTTGCAATGATCTTTTCAGAAGAAATTAGTATGTATTTTTAAGGCTGCATTTCATGACTCCTTTGTCTGTCAGGCATTTGCAAATTTTAGATCAAGAAGGATGGACAGAAAGCTTGTTCTGGCTACAGTATTATGAGGCATTTAGGTTGAAGTCAGCAAGAGCCAGCATAGTGGAAGGCTGATTTAAAAAAAAAAAGAATTCATTTTGTATGTAATAAAGCTTTAGTACTTACAGCTGTCCTCTTCTTCGGTAATACATTTCACAACATAACAGGCATAGATGAAGCCCGCCAGCTGAAACAAAATGTAATAGTGTTAGATGTAAAGCAAAAATGATAGAAAAAAAAGAGCTGGTTTAGAGAAGCAACAACAGAAACAGAAATAACAAAATTCACCAGACTCTCTTTGATGAGATAATGATAATTCCTTACAACAGTTTGGTAATTTTAATAATAAGCACTTTCTTATTTTATGTGATTCTTTTGGAAATAATCACAAAAAATTTGCATTTTTCTTGAGAAATGCACCCTTCAGTAAAACTTCCAAAAAAATTGATAAAATTTTGTCCAGAACAGAATTGGCTTCTTTTTAAATATGGATAACCAGAAAACCAAATGGGTGGTTGGGTGGATGGATGTTTAGCCACTGAAAATGTAAATATTTCTGTCAAAATCAGATTTTTTATCCAACAAAACCTGATCCTTTAGCAGAACTCTTTAGCAGAACGTTGCCAGCTAAACTGAGGTTGAATTCAGTGCAATTATAACCTGGCTTTATAGTGATATTTTATGACTTGAAATTAGGGCTGTGGATTAGCGGGACTTGTCCCCATATCTGCAATAGCCCCCAGGTCTCAAGACATATGTAGCACTTTGGATAGGTCTGGATATGTTTACTTCAGCATCTCATGCTGCAGCTGGCAAATTTGTATCTTGCTCCCTCCATCCCTCTCATAGCATGGCCAGAAGTGAATTGTAAACAGAAGCAACAGGATTTAAAGAAAATTAAAATCTGGAGTGGTTCTCAAGTACCATGGCAGATTTCTTATCTTACACTATCACCTGAAAAAATAACAAAAGGGAATAAATGGCCACAGGCCAAGTATCATGTAGTCCTCTGCTAGTCCTTCCACCAAGTTCTAGCATCTCTGAGAAGTTACACCAGAAGCAAGAGAACAAATACTGGAGCAGCAGCATGTGCCATGTGTTTCATGTTTTCCACGGCTTCCCTTACATGTAGGTCTGGAGAGTTTTCTCTACTGATGGCCAACAAACCATTTTTCATCCTTCAGCTCATCACTGAATTTTGCATGGTAGGACGTCAAAAGAATTTAGGTTGTTTGATCTCTTTGTAGTGAAAAGTGAGCCGTGTTGTCGAAATGTGTTATTATGTACAGGTCACCTCACAGAGATCTTTTCATGAGCTGAAAACCCAACTGTAGACTTTGGAAATTAGTTCTCTGTATGGATAATAAAAGTGCCTAAAGGCAGGACCGAGCTCTCTGTGTGCATGGTGCAAAACCCATAATCTCTGGCTGAAGGAGATGATGATCTTAATTTCAGACAAAGTAATCAGTGGGTCAGACAGTAAAAAGGGTGAAACCTGAGAGAAGGCCATGTATTGTTATGAATGCTAGTTAATGCAAATGGATTTTTTTTTTCATTAATCCAAGGCACACCTACAATCATTGCAATGTTGTGGGTTCTTAGAGCCCTTAATATTACCTGTACACATGAAATGCAAATAAATCCATCCCATTTCCTAGTGCTTTCATAACTGAGGCAGTGACCATGACTAATTTACTCCAGCTCTTACACAGATATTCCTGGTATTTCTTTCAGTTTTCTATGTAGAAAGATCTCCATAACTATGAATGCTAGCTTCTAACATCTGTATGGGTGAGAGATGGCTAAAGGAAAAAAAAGAAGGCCAACCCCAAGACTTTTCTGAAGAGATCAAGACTTGATTTGGAGATCACACTGCAGTCAGGATATGTTCCTGTTGGGAGCCCAGAAGCTGCATTACAACAGAACTAAATCATTAATTTTGTCATTTATTATAAATCTGCCTTATAGTGCTGCTGGGAAGTTTTTACACCTGGGAAGGATGAAATATTCACCACTGGACACAAGAACGCACTGTACCAAGAACAGTGGCATTCAGCTAATATCAGCATTTAATCTCTGTTTTATTGGATCAGTCTTTCCGTTGGTTTCTTGGCTTCAAGACAGAAGGCTAATTTGCTCCACTGACTTATGCCCTGCATATCACCATTGACTTCAATGACATTACATGAGGTTTAATTCAGCAACAAATTAGGCCCAGAAAGGTTGTTCATAAATGATTCCATTCTTCGATGTGAACCTTGGCTTAATAGTTTCTCTGTTCTCTTTTTACAGATCATCAGATCCAAGATAGCTGAATAGTTGCATCTCTAGTAGGCGACTGCAATGGCAAAGCTTTTCTTGTAATACAGTTCTGTACTTTATTATCTGCTAAAACACCAGAAGTTCACAGTATTAACTATAAAGTAAGTAACTTAAAGTTATAACTTCTCTCACAAAGCACAGCAAACAAACTGTATTACAAACTGTGCTTACAACTGATCTTTTAATTGTATTCAGTTGCATCCCTTAAATGTCTAGGGAAATCCTTTGATATATAAGTAAATCCTACAGCATTTCATCAGATGAGCTTGCTGATTAAAAGAGTGCCTTAAAGCTAGAAATTGTTCTGTTCTAAATACAAATGGAAGTTTGTTTCCCATGAGATAATCAGAGTTCATAAAATAAACCTCCCCTTCTCCCACATTTATCCAACCCTTTGCTCGGTACACATAATAATTTTGTTTTAATTTGAACATAACATTAGGTTTTTGTGTTTTTTAACCAAGCAATTTATGAGTTCTGATCCAGTGATAGCCATTCAAGATTTATCTTCTAATTGCCTCGGCGGCAGCGGGCGTACACTCAGAGCTGAGTGTGGCAATTTTTACTCTGAGGATGCTCAGCGGCCCGAGCCTGTGGTGACTACAGAGACCTCTGGGCTGGAGACCAGGAGCATACTTCCTCCCTGGTGGAGTCAGATTTCCTGTAGGAAGGATGCAGCCCATCTATGCATGTAGCAGAACTTTCCTGGGGACCAGTCAGCTAATCAGTGTTAATTAATGAATTCCCACACGGATGAGGGGCTCTCACAAAATTTACCATGTTTGTTACAGTGCAAGATGCATTTCTTTGACTTTGTTTCTCTAAGAAAAACACACTGTGATGTACCTTTTTACAGCACAAAATAAATAAAATAAATTCTAAGCAACACATTCCACTGAACGCACTCCTCCTCCTGGAGAAGAAGATGAGAGGAAAAAAAACAAACCCAAATGATAGAGGTTAGTCACATCGCTTAATATATTCCTGGGAAGGCCTCAAACACAGCAGTGCTGAGTGCAGTAAGAGAATTGCACAGAGCAGAGTCTTCCTGATTCAGTATCTCAGAAAGAAGAGAATGAGCCTGACTGTCTCAGAAAATCAGTTTAGAAGTTGGAAAGCTAGCTTGGAAACTTGTTTTTTTTAATCCTTTTTTTTTTTTTTAATTAACTGAGCTTTTTTTTATAAACCATGTAGCGATAAAAAGAAAGAAGTGCAATGAACAGAAGACCAGATCTGGATCCCAGACCCATCCAGATTAGGTGTCTACATCTGTCCCATTCACATTTTAATGCTGTAGTATGGGCCTCCAGAGGAGAAGGAACCGTTAACAACACTCCTGCTCATTTATACATACAGTGATTAGTGAATGCATATTTTTATAAGCCTCATTTTCTGCAGCTTGAAAAATATCTGCTCTTTACAACTTTCCCTGATATGTCCATATGAGAGTATAAATGAACACTGCTCTTTCTAAGAAAGACACTTTGCCCGTCCCTGCACCAGCTCCCTGAGTGTTACTTTGATGGCATCTGATGGCCATCTTTGTATACAATGATCTCAAACATCTTTTAAAATTTTTAAAGGTTTTTTTAATCTGTAAACACCTTGATAAAACCATCATTCATTATGCCAAGTCAAAAATGAAGACAAGCAAAAGCCTAAAATAAATCAGCAATATAACAGCACCACTGAAGGTCTGGCAATGAGATTAATTATAGAATTATGTTAATGCATTTTATTGCTTTATTATAGCCATATAAGACAAACAAAAAACTTGACAGAATATTCCCTGCCCAAGTCAGCAGTGTCCTGTTACACTGCTAGACTCTTAGATCCTGAGTTTTCTGTCCATGTGCTTCTAGACTTGCTCAAAATGTCAAGTCCTGTGGTCAAGCTTAATCAGAATCAGTATTGATCAAAATCCTGTCTTGCTATTTCTTCTCACTTCTTTTATGGAGATGAATGTTTTCATACACTGCAAATAACACCACATTTGGGAAAAAAGCTATTATATGAAACCCCATCACTCCTGGTCAAGGGCCCCACCTTTCCCTCTTTTAAAGTAATATCTATATAGATAATTATTAGGAGTTATCTTTATTAAGCCGGACACCTGAGACAAAAGAATGACAGCAAAGAGAAACAAAAACTAAAAGTGGGTAAGATATGAGTGAGATAAAGTGATGAGGAGAAGGCTCAAGATGAAGATGAATGAGTTAAGGGTTATTGAAATAGCACATGGTCTTGGCTTCACTGAAAAAGCATGTTTTATTCTATAACGGGTCTTTGTCAGGAGAAATGGACTTCAAATTTAAAAAACACAAAACCATTATGTTTTCCTATGGGAAGATGCTAAAATATCTTCTGAAACAGATAATTCTGAGGCTTGTGTGTTTATTTTTCATTACTAAGTTTTTGCAAGCTTCTACGAACACTGTGGTTTTAAGATCTTAGCAAAAAATTAATGGGTTAGTTCAAGCAATAATAATACAGAATTACACGGAGGTTAATTTTGGCCGTGGGAACTTATATGGCAAAGCTGTGACATTACATGTTTACCCATGTGCAATTTAATAATGTTTCTTAAGCTTACAGGGGCTGCACTTACAGAGCCTTCGTAATGCTGTGCCTTTAAGGAACCTGCTCAAGCAAGGGGGTTGGAGAAGATGGTCTCCTGAGCTCCCTTCCAACCCCTACTGCTCTGTGAGTCTGTGATTCTGAGAACAGTGTTTCTTTAAAACGGATTTTTGGAGGGTGGATGTATATATGTACATTAGACAACAGAAAAACTGGAGAATTACTATCTAGAAAGCTTCCAGTATATTGATTCTCAGAAAAAAACCATACTCATTATGTAGCAGAAAAGTTGAGGCAGAGACCTTTCTCTCAATATCTGTAGAATTCAGTCAGCATCAAGGGGGTTCTAAAACCACCCCCTGCAAAAACCCTTTCAAGCATGATGCCACTGCTTGCAGCAGTGCAGCATCAGTGAGTGAACATCATTGCTAGAGTTTAATATAAAACTGAAGCTATGTTCCATGGAAACTACTCTGTTGAGGTACGCTTTGATTTCTGCTTACATTTACCATTATGAGAACTCTGTCAGTCCTCCAAGTTCAACTATCTTTTATCATAAAAGGAGCGCTGGAAAACTATTGATATCAGAACAGATTCCTGATGGAGAATGTAGACTATGTGGCCTTGTGGTCATTTATTCTACACAATTAACTATCTGTGTGCTGTCTGAAAAGAATGATTCACTAGTATGGCCAAATAGCTTTATTCTGTGTAATAAAATAATTATTAAAAATAAAATCTACTTCAATAAAATTATTATTTAAAAAGCCAAGGTTAAACTACCATGTCCACAATAATATCTAGTGGACAAACATGAAATTTAAAATCAAACCAAAACAAACCCATAATTTCTTAGTCTATGTAATTGTCAAATTCTTTTTCTTTCTTTTCTTAAGCTGAAAATTGCCCCAGAGATTTGTGCTTTTTTTTTTTTTTTTTTCAGCAGGCATGGTAAAATATGAATCATAAATACAGATAAATCCAAACACATTGGAAAATAGAAGTGTGATAAAAATTGCATTTATTTCAACCAATGCATCACAGTCTTTTTTATATCAGCTGTCTAGAAGGTGCTTAGCATAGAGTCTTTCTTTATTTCACAGTGGACTATTCAATTTTCTGGATATTTCCTTTTTGTATGAGCATTTGAAGATCACCATGAAGACCAGCTAGAACGCTTTCGTTTGAAATGCTGTTGGGCGCTTGAGAGCGGTTCTATCTTGTTCAGGGCACCCATTCCCTTAGCATCTTCCCTGGCAAGCTTTTTCACCTGATGAATTGAAGAGACCACAGGGGCACTGAAAATTACAGCACTGTGGCTTGTCAGATATGAGCTGTGCAAACCTTTAGCAACATTAGAAAGCAAGAGATACTTACCTGTTTTGAAGCTGTGTTACAGACACTCAGCTTGACCCAAATTTCCTGAAAGTTTAGTGAGACTTTTCTGTAAATCTGATCTAAAACTTTCTACAAAACTTCCCTCTTCCTAGGTATTTCAGTGTGATTTATGCTTTTGATAACCACATGATATTTGGCACTTTTCCATGATTTCATCTCATGGCTAAAAACACGGATGTCCTCTTTCTCGCTTCAAACATCAAAGACAAGCCAAAATACAGGGACTACCAGCTTGTATGAGATGGAACTAGGGATTGCTTATTCCTGACCTCTGTGTTAACTGAACTGCAGAGCATCTTGTAGGTTCAGGCTCAGTGTTGAATTTTACATTCCTGCCCCCACAGGTGAAATGCCCCAGCTGGGACTCTGCTGATTCCCTCAGGAAGCTGAAGCTGTTATGTCTCAAGAGGCAGAGGGGAGGCTACAGCAGACTGACCTGTGTTAATCCCCAGATCACAATTTAGGGCAATGATAGGGCTAGGAAGCCAGGAGCAAATTCTCCACTAGCTGCGTTCAAATATTGGGTGCAGCTCAAGCGCACGTTACTCAGTGCAGGCTGAAGACATCGGTGCTGAAAAAAACCCTGTTAAAAATAGTGAAGTTTTAATTTTCTCTTGTCTGCTTTTGTGGAATTGTCTCTACTTTTCCTTTCCTTACTTAATTAGGGTTAAAGGATATATTTGGTTACATATTTTGTTAATTCCATCCAAACTGAGGCTATGGGAAGTCCTGAATATGGAAAAGTCTATTGCTCTGTTTCCTCTCATGGTGTAGCTCTGAAACCAACTTGTCACTGTTAGAACAGAGCTCTGATTGTACAGGGGTCAACAGTGTGCAGTGACTGCTGTTCACGTCAAAGGGATTTAGCCATTAGAGCTGTGTAGAATGGGACAAATCACCCCATTTAATTTTAAAACAAGGCCAGCTGCCTCTATCGACTCGGCAACAGCAAAACAGCAAAACAATGAATGAGGTTGAAACAAAAAACCCTAAAGTAAAAGGCTTTAAAATACATATCACCCAGGTCATTCTGTTAATAATTATAAAGCAAAAGCACGTGTGTGTCTGTATGTGGGCTTTGCTCTGAAGGTTTTATAGCAAGAAAACTTTTATAGAAAAAACTTTGGACCTTTTCTCCCCTCTTGTCTTCCGGGAATGCTTTGGAATGGTTTAATCATCTGGCTTTGGTATCTGACTGCCTTTGGCAGCAGTAGCTTTTCTTATCATTATGTCTAACTGTGTGTCACCTTTTCCAGCCATAGGATTAGGATAAGAAAAATTGGTTCTTCATGCTGCAGATCTAATAAAGCCACAGACTGCTTACAGCTCACCAAATGAATGCCTAGCATTTTAAATTGAACTGCATTAGATGAAACAGTTGATTATCAATGCTACTCACTCTTTTGAGGAACAGTAGGAAAAAAAATATAGATATTTAAAATTTGTGCAGATTGTATAGGAGGAAATATTTTGATGGTACAAAAGAACTCTGAATTCCTTATAAATAAACACATAGGAATTCTTCTGTTCAGTGAAAACCCATCCCTCCATGTTGAGGCACCCATATGGCAAGTGAACCTTGATGATGTGAGTGTGGACACTGGGCCCTCAGATCCAGGAAACAGAAGCATTCAGAGGATAGTGAGTAGAGGATGAGAAAGGGAGCAATAAGTTGTGTCTGCCAGTTTCTCAGGATTGTGGCCAACCATGAAAACTGTGTAGGGTGAAGGTTCCAAAGGGAAGAGCATGTAATTTGCTCTTCCTCATCATTACATGTTAGATTAAGTTAGAGCAATGCTGTCACATAAATGGCAAGAGCCAGATCATTTCACGTCAGAGGTGAGAGAGACTTTCCAGACACAACTGACTCTCCCTGTGATGTTATTTATTTTCCCTGTGATGAATTGCTGTTTATTTGAAGGCTCTGATGGCACTTGTAGGGTCAGGAAGCTTCATGGTACATAACAGCTTTGGTACTACACTGGCTTCATGGTGGTGGTCATAGTGTAACAGACAAGGCCCTGATCAAAATGGTCCTATGATGGCTGGTGATGGCAGTGTTGACAAGGCGGATTGATGTACAGTATGCAAAGTGCCCAGTTTAGCTGAAGCAGCTCTTCAGCAACCTGAACAGTCAAGTTCATTACTTTAACTTACTGTCCTGGTTTTGGCTGGGATAGAGTTAATTTTCTTCCCAGTAGCTGGCATAGTGCTGTGTTTTGGATTTAGTATGAGAATAATGTTGATAACACACTGATGTTTTAGGTGTTGTTAAGTAGTGCTTACACTACGTCAAGGACGTTTTCAGCTCCCCGTGCTCTGCCAGGTGCATCAGAAGCTGGGAGGGGGCACAGCCAGGAGACAGCTGACCCCAACTGGCCAAAGGAATATTCCATACCATATGACATCATGCTCTGTGTATAAACTGGGGGGAGCTGGCTCAGAGGTGTCAGTTGCTGCTCAAGGACAGGCTGGACATCAGTCAGTGGGTGGTGAGAAATTGCACTGTACATCACTTATTTTGTAAATTCTGTTATTTATTATTATTATTATTATTATTATTCAATTATTAAACTGTTCTTGCCTAAACCCACAAGTTTTCTCACTTTTACTCTTCTGATTCTCTCCCCCATCCCACTGCGGGTGGTGGGAGGGTAAGCAAGTGGCTGTGTAGTACTTAGTTGCCAACTGGGGATAAACCACCTTTACAAAAAGCAAACGAAATAAGGCATTCATAGGAAAATCTGTAGATGAACAGGGCCTGAAGTGATAAAACCTGAACGTTTGTTGATTATTACAATACAGTAGGAGTCGCTCACAAGCCCAGTGGGAATTGCGAACTAAGAGCAGAGGAATAGACAGATCTCTCTAACAGTGCCATCAGCCACAGAGCTGCCAGGAAGGTGACTAAGTCAGGGGGAGGCTTTGCCTGTGCTCTCCGGCTGTCAGTGCCTGTGCACAAGATGGGAAAGTGGGATAACTGATAGGATAGCCTCTCTCTCTGGCAATGCATGTAAGGAAGATGAGGAAGAATGAACTTATCTTGACCAAATAGCTCCCTGAAGCCTCATGTTCTGGAGCAAGGAAATAGTGAAGCATCTCTGTGAAAATGGAAAGCAGCCTACGTGGGGTGCTCCACATCATTCCATGTCCCTAGGATCCATACATCTAGCAAATGCATTGCTTAGCACAAACATTTTGCTCTAGATGCGCAATATAACAGCATCAAGTGTCAGGGGGTTTTCAAGGTCAATAAAACCTCTTTCTGTGGCATCTAATGTTTAAAGTAACTGAACTCAGCTCATGTTTCAATGCTATTTTTCCTCTCAGCATTAGCCTACTACAGGCTTTTCCCACCATTGTAATCTATAATAAAAAAAATATGTTTCAATACTACCTTTTCCATTCAGCAAGATCAGCTAAGTAGGCTTCAAAAAACAAATGCCAGTGTGCTTTGTGAAACCTTTCCTGCAAAAGTAGAACCACTGGAGAGTTTAAAGGAATATCACATCATGCAGCCTAGCTGGAATGAAGAGAGATTACCCTCTAGAGCCTCCAAGGGGAAGGATAGTTTTAATTCCATGGCCAAAGGCACCTTTCCCCTACAGCCCTTCTGCTGAAGGGTAGGGGATCACTCCCTTGTTTATTCAACATGAAAAATAGTGATCTCCTTGGTCCGAATGGAAATAGCGTGGTTGCAAAGGTCCCAGTCACTGCCTGGGGTGGCAGAAGATGCATGAATAAATTCTGCACTACGTGTGACTGAAAAAACTTGATCCTTTTAGCTGAAGATTCCAGTAACATCATATCACATGAGGCATTTGGGGGGAATGACGAATTATAAAGGGAGAACATTCTCGGAAAGGCCATGTCCTCAGAGTCTGTGTCTCATTGCAGAGAGTTAAGTGGATGAGTTATATCTGACAGTTTATGAACCTTGTTAATATAATGCAGTACCTGGGACTGTGCCAGCCACAGTGATCAAGGAAGTCTAAATTAGACCTCTGCCATCGACAGACATCAGATGCCCATTTAAAACTAAATGTTTCATCTGAACCTGGCACGTCTCTTGTTATCCTCTACAGCAGTGATTGTCAGCTTGAAGCTTCGAAGCTCTGTGTGGCTCTCAGTAGCCAGCACACATATCTTCCCTAGGTCTCAGTAAGAGGCTATTTAACATGCTGATGCAGAAGCTGCTCTGGTAGAAAGAGCGCAAGTGACAGCAGTACTTTGACATGTTAGTCGTCATGAAAAATGTGAGGTTTGTGGGATTTTTAACCCACATGTGGTGAAAGCTGCAGCTCTGTCACCTGTTCCAGGCACAGGTCACCCAAGGCAACCCATCCAGTGGCAGAATGGAATGCCTTGGCCCCTGCAGGAGAGGTGAGGGGAAGCTTCTGCACCAGCAGAGAAGGACAATCTCCATCCAGCCTCTACACTGGCAATGGACTGCATGAGGCGAGAGAAAAAGCCATAGCCCTTTTCCTTCTGCTCTGGCAGCAGCACACAGAGTAGTCACCATGCTGGTACAGCAGCTGTGTTCCTTCTTTGTCCCTGAAAATGCTCTACCTTTCTTCTAGACTCCAGAAGCTCCCACTTCTGTGATGCAGAGCCACAGTACTCCCTAACACAAGCTTCAAAACAACACAATAATATTTTTTTTTCTTTTTATTCTTAAAAAATCCATAAAATGGAGGTAATAGTGCCTGTTTCACCAGGGCACTGTAAAGTTCCAGTCAGCATTATGAATTTTGGTTTGAGATTTTGGATGGAAAACATAAAAAGTGCTACAGCTATGTATTCTATTCTACATTGTTATTAATCCATTATATTAGAGTACTCTGCAAAAAATAACAGCAGTGTGTTAATGCTTTATTTTTAATGTTGTTTATATTTAATTTTTATTTTCAAATTGTTTATAGTGTCATTTTTTTGTAATTCTCAGACTCAGCTCTGACAGAGAATCTTTGGTAGAGAGTGAGTCAGTGTTATTGACTTGAACAGATGCACCAAATCTTTGAAAAATGAAAGACAATGTTATATCCTACTGAGGGTCAGAGAAGACATGATTCTTAGATGTTTTGTTCTTCTACATCACCAGTTCAGTGCCAAAATTGAGAAGTATGACCTTATTTCATCTGGTTCTATTGGCCTGGCAGAATAAACAGAAGGGAGGATAATTTAATAATTGGCAAGACATGAGAGAATACAATACAATACTGTGCAATGAGATCCAACTCACACAGCCATCTTTGAAGACGGCAGAGCTGTGCAGCGGCATAACAACACTAAACACAGTGTAAAGCCAAAACACCTCATATCTAATGAGATTTTTTTCCCCTGGTTTCTTATATATCCACCATAAGTGGACAAAGTTCTACTGATATCTTTAAAAGTTAATGGAAGAGGTATAACTGTTTTAGGGAAAATATACATGGTGATTGAGTTAGACCTCTCAGAAGAAGGAACAAAAAATCTGTTGTCACAGGTCAGTTCTAAACATTTCCAATTCAAGAGCTTTCATCTGGAATGTTGTCTATGTTTTAGCCCATTTTCAAATGTCCAGATAAATTATGTTAGTCAGCAGTAAACAAAGTTGTACCTACAGGAAAGCATCAGAAGAATGTTCCAGAAGAAGAGGAAAACCATTAATTGCAGTATTATGCACTAGAGAACTGTTTCAGAGAAAAATGAAACAGTACCTGAAGGCATAAAGTGTGTTGTCAGAGGGGAAGGAAGAGTTTCCAGCACAAATAGAAAAAGAGACCAGGTGCTTGGGTGCACACAGGCGTGCCGACCTGCCCTTCCATTTTTCACTGGTGCCCTGTGGCATAGTATATCATCTAACGTGAATAAGAGAATGCTGGGAATTAGAGGATATGTCCATACTGTCTAACAGCTGTCTGTTACATCTCCTTTGATCCTGGACACCTTAAACCATCTACTGACACACAAGTGACACTGTGGTTTGGCCCCATCCCTAGATATGTAGTTTGGTAGAGGTTGAAGACAATCTGCTTCATCAAAACTCCTGAGTTAGGAGGTTAAGTTAGTTATTTGGAATTATTATGCAATTATCAGGTCACTAGCTAGGTATTCAGCTAGTATTATTTCTGAAACCATCCTGCTTTATAGATGTCGTGGTTCAGCCTCAGTCGGCAACTAAACACCACGCAGCCACTCGCTCACTCCCCCCACTCCTCTGGGATGGGAGAGAGAATCGGAAAAGCAAAAGCAAAAAAAAAGCTTGTGGGTTGAGCTAAGAACAGTTTAATAATTAAAATAAGATAATAAATATAATAATGATGATTATTATAGTAATAATAACGATAATATAATAAAAAGGAAAAGGGAAAAAGGGAAAAAAACAGAAACAGAAATGATACAATCGCTCGCAACCCGCCGACCAATGCTGCTGGTCCCCGAGCCGCGACTGCTGCTTTCCTCCCCCTGCCAGCTCCTCCCAGTTAACACACTGGGCATGACGTTACATGATAGAGAATATCCCTTTGGCCAGTTTGAATCCACTCTCTTAGCTGTGCCCCCTCCCCTCCCAGCTTCTTGTGCACCCAGCAGAGCACGGGAAGCTAGACATGTCCTTGACTAGTACAAGCACTACCCAGCAACAACTAAAACATCGGTGTGTTATCTCAAGATTGTTTTCATACTAAGTCCAAAACACAGCACTGTGCCCGTTGCAGTGAAGAAAATTAACTCTATCCCAGCTAAAACCACGGCAATACAATACACAAAAGTATGTGCCTTCACCAACTGTTTTTTTCCCAGCGTCCTCATCTTTCATTGTGCCATTGTGCATATCACATCTGGAGCACCATGGATCATGCCTTTTTGCATAATTTGTGTGGTTAACAAATAAATAGTAAAAAAACCCCACCTAAACCTAACCTTAATCGCCTGCAATATAACTCATCCAACAAATAAAATTCTTAAATACCTTGGCATTGCCAGGTAAATATGGAAATAGCTCTCTGTTAGGAGAGGTGAAGACAGATTCTGACAAATAGTTGATGATGCTGTGTGGAAAAACCTTGCTTTGAGCTAGTGAATAGCCCTTACCAGCTACTTTGGACTTCTGCTTTCCACAGTGACAAGGTGCCAGAGACGATAATTGAGGCAAAAATATGTATGTCCTGCTGTTACGAATCACTGTGAAAAGTGATTACTCCTATAGGCCATGTATTTGCAGGAAAATAGCAATCCATTTTACCAAATTCTGCTCTGTGATATAGACAGAAAGTTTAGCAAGTTCTTCCATGCTTATACTTACATAAGAGAAAAAAATTGGGCATAGTGGACAAATATTTTATATAAAGTAAACCTGACATAGAAGCCCCATTTTTAAATTGACCAAGAGGCTTAGGAGCTCATTGATGACCTTTAGGTGGAGAAGTGTGTGAATGAGTCTTGAAATTGGGATTTAAGAGCTTTTGACAAAATTCTATCAGTGAATGCAAAGTGACAGCTACATTTTGTCCACACAGACAAACTCAAGAAAATTTCAATTAAATAGTAACATTTCTTGATAGTCCTAGCTAATTGGGTGAATAGATCCTGGAATCCTTCACTATGGAGGAAAAGAATTGTCTTTTAATAACTCCATCCCTATTATGCTTTATTACTTTGTTAAATGCCATGCACATCATTGGGAAAGTTATTGTAATTCTGAAGATATGCATTAATATATTGTTTGATCTAAGATTTAAAATAAACCCCCTTATCTTTGTAAAGGTTATTCTTGTTACAGATGAGCTACACTTTCTTAAACTCACAGATTTGTTTGGGTTTTCACGTTTAGTGCAGTAAAACACTACT
Organism: Phalacrocorax carbo; assembly: GCF_963921805.1. Taxonomy (NCBI): domain Eukaryota; kingdom Metazoa; phylum Chordata; class Aves; order Suliformes; family Phalacrocoracidae; genus Phalacrocorax; species Phalacrocorax carbo. The sequence continues at coordinate 71,142,256 of NC_087515.1, forward strand.
ATATTTTGAGTGCTCAAAAAGATGCATAATTCTTGGAAAATGTGTAAGACTATTAACAGGCAATAAATCATCAATCTGCAGTAACACAAGTCTGGAGTATGAACATGCAAACGTACAAGGTATAATGCATTAGGTATGCAAGTCCAGTGGAAGGCCAGAGACATTGCAGAATAAATTCAGAGTTATAGAAAATGGAGAAAAAGCAGAGAGAGTCTGAAAAAAAACCCAATATTTTATGCCAAGACAAATGAAACGGCATGCAAACATCCAGTGAACCGGGACTAGAGTGGCAGCATGCCTTATTAGAGATATAAGGTACAATTTGCTAGGTTTGACATATGAATGTACTACCCAAATAAAATAGATCCTTTGCTTAGATGTTTACAAACCAGAGTTGACACAGGTCCAATAGGCAGGGCTCTGTTTCCCAAAGAACTGAAGCAGATCAGATATATTAATAATACTAGAAATAGGAGTCTCTAATAGGATAAATAGGTTAAAATTAAAGTTGAAAATGCCAACAGACCTCAAACTCAAAATTCGTTAGGGCAGAAATATCCCATTTCAAAAATGTTCCAGGCTGTGTCTAAACGACCAGTTTGGCTAATGTGCTGTAATCTGGTGGTCTTGGTTCCTTCACTTGAACAACTGGGACCTGGTTAGAACAAGCATGAATCCTGCTTAGCACATGTGCCCAGATTTCTTTTTTCCCTCTGGAAACCAGGGCATCAGGATGAGGAGATATGTGTGTGCTTAGGTCTGAACTCATTCTCAGTTTATGAGAGTGGAAACCTTTCTTTCACAACTTTCACAGTCCTTTGTTCACATGTTCAGATGCCTGCTGTTCCTCTGCAATGAAAGCAGCAAATTTGCAGAGGCAGGTGGCTGTTTATGTGCCCAGAAAGCCTGGGTGCTCACAAGTTTCTCGTGAAAAGTCCACAAAATTGCCACCAAAGGCATAATCCCATGACAAGGTATTAGACTTTGTGCTTAATATATGCCTGATTAGCAGGTGCTTGCCTCTGAATTTCAGTCTGATCTTCAGCATGCAGCAATGGGCAGCAAACAGATGTGAAGTCTTACTGGTGTTCAGAGAGATTTTAATTGCATGATTCATTAAGATATTTATTTTACCTGGAGGATGGTATCTAGCACAAAAGCCTGCTCTGGAATCCTTTTGTTCCTCATTCTGATCATTTGATCAAGGCATCTCATGCAACTTCAACACAGAATCTGGATAGTGAGTCTCCATGTGTCTGAGCTGAATCTGACAGTCATCCTAACACTCTTCTGTGTTCTTTTGGAGACATACTTCCAAATTCCTTTTAACCTTCTTTTCAGAACATTAAATTTCTGTACCAGATATGAAGGTTCTGACGATGGCATATTTTTCCCTTCACTCTTATATTGATTTGCTTGATCTCGAGGTCCTGTTGAGCCCACTAAATAGTGCAGTTGTCTTCATTGTCCTTGTTGCTGCCTCAGTCAGGCACAGTCGTTCACCGCTGAGGTTCTTCCCTGAGAATATCTTTTCAGTCAGTTTAGGATCATCATTTGTATCTTTCACATGCACCCTTTTGCACGCTTTCATCATCTATGGTTTCTTCACATTGATCTTGATTTTGACAGATGTTATCATGGGAGGTTCTGTATTCTGATATAGTATCTTTTGTCTTCCATAGGTCAACTACTCTCCTGCTATCAAGCAGCAAAAATCGTGGTCGTATAGTTTCTGTTAACCATCTATCTGTTGAATTCTTGTGCCATTTCCATCAACTCCATTTTCCCCCCAGTCAATCACTATATCACACATGGAAAGATGTAATCTAATCACAGGTTTCTGTAATGTTGAATTAGCATGAGTGTTTACAGCTAACCTTAATATGACATGTCATTTGAACATAATGTAGTAGTCTGCGTACTAACTTTGCAATATTTTCCAGTTACACCATCTTTGTCATGAACTATACACTTTTACAAAATGCCAAGGTAATATCAAGGCAATCCCTGTGCTTAGTGAGGGATTAATGGAATACCAGTGTACTGATGTTTCTTTTAAGAGCCAAATATTCGTGCTTGTTGCTTCATTCCCTGTGACACAGGGGAATGGCCATGATAGAGATGTCAGACCTCGGTTTTGCCCTCAAGTTTCACTTGCTCAGCATTGTTCTAGCAGCTTGTGAAATTTTCACTGCCAGAATCATGAATATAATTGATGACAATTATAATTATCTTCCTTTTTTCCTCATGAATGCAAAAACAAATGCTATCTAGCTTTCCTGTGTAGTCACTGGTGAGAGACGGGCACTTATAGAGTGAACAAACCTTACCACCTATTTCAGACATCTAAATTGTCTAAATTAGGTTGGGATGAATCTCTCTAGAAGTGTCTGGTTTTTTCCATGGCTGGGAAAGAGGCCCCTTTGCTGTCTATCTTTGGCTAGATACTAACTTTTAGATGACTGAAGCCTGGTGATTTGAAGTTAATCCTACTCTAGCAGAACAAAGTAGGAGGTTCAGAGTTTCTGCAACAATCTTAAAAATCAACTGAATTTAGAATGTGCAAAGACTAGAAGGCTGACACTCCTTCAGAGAAATCTGGACCTCTTGTTATTCCAATCACAAGCAAATAAAGTTTTGAACACGGAGAGGCAGGGAAGCCTGGCTCACAGATGGGGTGCCTGCGGAGTAGTGGCTCCGGACCTGTGGTTCATAGTGAATAATTAGCTCAATGTGGAATCCCAGTTTAACACGGTGGTTAAAGAGATTGTGTGCTCTGTGGTTGTTCAAATGGGAACTCTGAGTCTAAACAAGGATGTTACATTTTGTCTGTACTTAACAGTGGTACCACTCATACTAGTTTTCAGAATATTTTTCTATTTTTCGATGTCTGCACCCCAGAAAGGATTTGGAAAAAAATGAGAAGGTTCAGAGAAGAACTGTGAGAATGATTAGGGGACTAAGGAGAGGAGATTATGGAGGTTAGTTAAGCAAAGGCGATTAAACGTAATCACAAATCATAAAAACAGGGAGAAAAATGTTGCTAATGACAGGATGATACAGTTTTTCAGATAAATGTATTGTTAGCATGTGGACTGAAAGCTAGAAATTTAAGACAAGCTAAAGGTTTAAGCATTCTTTATTCTTTAGTCTAATTAATTTAATTATATTTAAGTGAAATTCATTTAAGTAAAAAATTAACTTAATTTATTAAGATCTTTAATTAGAATTGTGGGAATCTTTCCATTGTGGGACATTTTAAGATCAAGATTAAATGTGTTTTTAACTGTAGTTCAGGCAGGAATTAATTCAGGGAATCTCTATTCCCTGTGTTATGTAGGAGGTCAAACTCGGTAACTGCAGCATTTTCTTCTGGCTTCATGATTTTTGACTCTAACATGGTGCATACAATATAGGTATACAACATTTTTAGTGTATAGTAGTATTCATGAAAGAAATTAATCCCACAAATGAGGAAAAATGAACTCTTTGCTTTAGTGGACGGATAACAGAGAAACTTGCAGTGATACTAAGGTTTTTGCAATTAGTATCTAGCTCAGTCAGGTACAACATAGTACAATTACTTTCAACTGTATTATGATCTCTTTTACTATTTTCTTCGTGAGTAAATTAACTCCAATTTGCACATTCAGTAATAAGTAGCATGGTGCATATTACACCATTATTACTACACCTAATTCACTAGATATGTAATTTGCATTGCTATTTATATAAGTGCTAAATTAAATCCAAAGAATCCCAGGAGAGGAGTAACCAGCTTATTCCAGACCTCAGCTTAATACTTAATATGGATGTATGAGGAAAGAAGGCACATCTCAAAAGCTTCAACCCTTATGTCAGGAATTGCGTCTGAATCTCTAGAAAGGAAGAATGTAATATCTTAAAATATACCTCTGAAACAAAAAGCAGAGGATTTAAAGAAGGCAAAGCGTACTTGGGAGTAGGGCAAAGAGAAGAGAGTGAGGGAACTTGTCACCTTGACTCTTTCTTTCCCTCCTTTTTTACTTTAATTTTTCATTTTTTATGGAGCATATTATTTCTGACTTCTCTATTCTACAGAGGGCTGTGGATTAGTATGAAATGTGCAGAGGGACAAAATTTCAAAATAAGCATAGTAGCACTGGCAGGAGGTTGCCTGAGGCAAACACAGCTCCTCTCCACCAATCACCATATAAGCACAGGGCCAGACATTTGCTCTTGTGAAATGATCAGGTGCAGAGACTGAAGGCTATGAATACACCGGGGCAGCACTCCGCTGGTGGGGCCCTCCCTCATTAGCAAGTAGCCTTCATGAAACGTATTAAAAGAAGTGATCTGTAGAGCCAGCAATGGCAGGAAGTTGAACAGTGACATAAATCAAATGTCTTATGGAATAGGGCCACACTAATGAGGCAGAGGCACTGTGCTGCCTAAAGAACTGGGAATATTTTATCTTCATAAAATAGAGTACATTCCTGAGACCTGGGTAATTAACAATGCAGGGAAAACATACTCTGGCTATGGATATGTTGCTAAATAGGAAAGGGCCAAGGGCCAATCTCTGGCTTCAAGGCTGAATTTTGTAGACTGGCTGTTGCCTGCACTGCTCTCGTGCAGCTCCAGCTAGAGCACAGGGGCTGCGTCCAGGCTCTGTAGCACTTAACCGAGACTCCTATCAGTCCTACAAGGTGGGACTTAGAGCTATAAGTCAATGCCATCTTCTCTGTTGTTTTTTTTTTTCTGTTCAAACTGTCTGAAATGATGAGGGCTGTGTCTCAGCCCAACAGAGCAAGGTTTTGCCTTCTAGTGTACTGTTGTTATACCATAAAGTGGCTGTGCTTTATCAAAGACATCCAAATCTTTCTCATAGTGAAGGTGGAAAGACAGAGGAAAGACAGCAGAAAACATTCTTGTTTGATATTGATGTCTGGGTTGAGGTGTTCTCTTGAATTTATCTTGTCTTTAACTCTGCAAACTACTCCGGGATGCAAAAGTGAGGATTGTGTCGTGTCTCTTGGATGTAGCAGGAGGGTATGAGGGGGGTGCTTGAGGGTTTGAAACATCTGGGGATAACACTGGGAAACTGTGCAAGCTTGAAGGAGCTAAACATAGTGCTGTCTTATCCATCCTGCCTTTTGGGAGAGGTCTCTGAAAGGAGCTCTCTCCAGAAATATGTGCATGTACTGTCATAGAAAATGCTACTGGGAGTACTCAAAACAGAGGCAGGGCGTAGGCTGAAAAACAAGTAATATAATTTATCAGGAGTTCAGTACTTGAGCTCTCTCTGGCCCTCTCTTATTATTTTGGTAAACATATTATTTTGGCAAACTTATTATTTTGGCCATACTTGTTGCTCCATTCTCCCTGCTTCTTACAGTTTTTGACTTTCTGCACAGAGGGAATGCATTTTTCTCTTCAGACTAACTATGGTGAAAAAGATGCTATGGGAAACACAGCCTAACATCCAGTCATCAGTCTTTAAAGGCTCTGATATCATGGCACACCAACATTAAGCATTAATGTCATCTAGGTTTTATGTCCAGATTTAGTTTAGTAACTAGTTAAGTAAATATTAAAACACTGGGTGAAGGAAAGCTCGGTGTAGATACTAGCATCAAAAAGAATGTTTCCTGCTGTGTCTGCTTGATCTTTCTGTCCTCACCATAAGAAAAATGTAAATGGATGAGACATAGGCATTTTATGGCAGTGGAAGAGTGTGCTAGCAGAAATCAGAACACAAAAAATAATCTAGCAACTTCTTGAGCCATTTTTGAGATCTAGATTAAATACTGTAAAACCTGCCCAGTAGAAGCTGGTCTGCATGTAGCACCACTTGTCCAGCTCTTCATCAGAATTGATGAATCTGAACTGTCTTTCCTACATATACCTTCAAGCCAACAAAAATAAATAATTCCAAATAATTTCTTTTTTTCCCCCCACATAAGCCAAGGAATTTACAACAAGTTTATAACAGAGTAGCAGGTAACTTACTATCTCTCTTTTCAAGTGAGGAACGGGAGATATGGTCAGATGAAGCGGTTTACCAGGATTTCATTGTGTCCTCAGACTGTGAGCAGAATTTAAGAACACAGGCTCTAATCCTGACTCAGAGACTGAATTTCTCTGTAATTTCAGGTACAAATAAAACTTCTCTATCAACAAAATTGGAATGCTTTAGTACCTGGCTCTCAGCCAAATTTAAGTCATCAGACCTGAAGGAAAAGGTGGTCTTCTTAGGGGAAACTTGGAATATTTTAAAAATATTTTGGCAGCTGAGCCTATTATTTCTCTCAATGTTTTCCACCACACATGTACACCTGAGTTTGCAGCAGCTCTTTCTCATTCAGGTTTGAGCTTCATGTGCTCACCATTACCTGTGGTTTTACCAGCTTACACTCAGTTCTGTCAATAGCATCGTATGCCTAAGGCCTCTGTCATCACACCCCCTACGCACTCTGTATTCGCTGTATTCCATAATAGGCATTTCCAGAAAAAAAGAGAAACAAAAACGCAAGTCATTTTTCTGGCCTGTTAACAACTGCTTTTTTACAGTTCCCGTTCTTTCCACATTCTGATATTATTTCTTGATAAATCTTTTATCTCACAGGCATCTCTTCCTCATTTTTACTTTTACTTTTAAAGGCTTTATATCAGGCCTATGCACTAAAAGGAAAGCATTTTTAAAAGACTTGACTTTTATTTTTAAAACACCTACACAGCCGTCTGCACACAGACTTTCTTTCTTTCACCTTATCTCAAAGCATCACAAGTTTTTTTTCTGTCAGTCTTGCATGTTTTCATTTCTTCCTTATTTTGCACTAAGCTGTTCTTTGATAAGGTTCAGCTGGGGAAATTCATTTCTCTCAGGTCCCAGTCACGTTTTTACATCAATTAGGCTAATTGACAGAAGGTTTAACACATTTCTTAATTATGACTGCAAATACGTTCTTGGAAGAAACCCCAAAGCACAGGAGTAGGGAAAAAAAAAAACCACCCACCAAAAAACCCCCTCTCTTCTAGTGAAATAAGTTTGGAAACATTTTAAAGGTAAAACACCAGGAAGGAAGTTTCCTAATGGGTGGCTGAAACTGCTTTCAGATGGAAAAGTCTATGCCACGTCAAAATGATCACCCTATGCCTGATCGTGAAAATGTGAATAAACATAGAGTAGGAGAGGGTATAGACATATATGAAGGACATATGTGAAGACAGAAAATACATAAGTAGTCACCAAACTACAAAAAAAAAAAACCCAAACAAGACAAAATATCAAATTCTGGAAAGACCTACTCTTTTTCTTTTTTTTCTTCCTGTTCTTGTAACAGGATATCTGAAATAATTTGTGCTTATTCACATTAGCTGTCTTAATCTTTTTTTACCTTAGGCTGAATCTCATTAAGCTCAACCTCATAACTCAGTTAAGCATTGAGCTTAAGAAACAGTTTGCATTATAATATGATATTGTATGTTAAACTATAATTCCTTATCTTCTGTTTCAGGTTCTAGTCTTTTATATTCATAAAAATGATAGCGTGCTTCTGAAATGTAAAGAACTGCCCTTTCTTGATCTCTCAGTTTCCCTGTTTGTCATTCTGCCTCTGTTTCCCTGTGCTCTGTGTGATTCTGCAGGAAGGTGACAAAAAAGGCAGCTTAATACTTTTCAGAATAACCCACAGTCATAAAATATTTTCAGAAGAGGAACCCCTGAGGGAGATATTTAACCTCAGTCTTTGCTGGTGTTTCTGAACGTCTGGCCACCCTACTTGATAAACAAGCTAGCAGTGCTGGGGTGTTTTGAATGTCTGTGCTGCACAAGAACCAAACAAACAGTTTAGTGAATAAGAACCCTTAGGGACAAAGTGTTTAAAGCAGTACAGAAGAGTTATAGACATAAATCCCTTGGACATATTTCCTGTGTAGTACCTTTAAAACCAAATATTACTTAACATTACTCCACTGGAGTTGGAATTGGTGTTAAACTGCAGCAGTGCTTTGAAATGGGCCATGATGCAGGTTTTTGTGTGTATGTGTGAATACCAGGGAAAAAGGCCATGACATCTTTAAGTGCATAAGGTACTCACTGAATCAACTGTCAAAATGCCATTTCCTCTTCTAGCTACACTGCAGCACCATCATCTCTTCTCTTCAGTATGAGTCGCATGTCCCACGCCCATACTCTGGAAAGCTTTTTCCTGGAACCTCTCTCAAAGGTGTCACAGCAAGCACTTCTTTCCTTTCAAGCCCCTCATTCTGAATACTCAGGAAGATGAAATTTTTCCCTTCAGAAATTAACCCCAAGACAGTAATGACTGTTTTAGGCCAGAATACAACCTTAGAGTTGTTCTCCATATCTCTTCTGGCTCGCGTGGGAGTTTACTAGCCATGAGGAGGGAAAGGACAGAAAGATGTCATGGTGCCTTACTCCCTGTCAGCTGGTAGTACTTTGGAGGTTGTCAGGACTGGAGCTGATGGCTGTGGCATGCACCAAGAGCCTGGGACCAGAGGCGTTGCACTGCAAGCACTAGTTTATGTAGGATTTGCTCTAGATTAATTCAACTGCAATTGCAATTGTAGGCAGGTTCAGCACCTCTCTTAATATCCATGACAGCTACCCCACCCCGTTATGATGGGCAGGCTGGTCTGTGCAGATCCTGGTGAGTGACAACATATTATTTTGAAAGGTGAGAACTCCTCTTCCCTCCATTAGTTCCAGCCCAGATACCTATCTCATTTTCCCTTAGCAGCTCTAAATATTTTCACTGCTTATTCTACATTGTCTTCAGTGAGAATGCAATATTTTCTTCTAGACCAGATGTGTCAACTAGTGAGGTTTGACAACACAAAAGTATGGAGACATGGTAGTAGCAGGTCTGTCTTGTGATTGCCAGTGCTTTTCTTTTTCTTCTTTAATGCAAGGCAGCAGTATGGGAAGGAAGAGGCAGTGCTGCAAATTGGATTATGCTCCATTCATTTTCATCTCTAGCCCTGATCTTCCCTAGCCCTTCAGTGCTACTTCTGTCGCTTCAACTCAAGTGAGATTGTGTTCAAGGAATGCGTACAGCCACGGTGTACAATGTGTCTTGCAGGTGGCCTCTCCCCATGTCCACCCTATGGCTCCCCTTGGTTGCCTTTGTCCCCCTTGATCTGCAATCCCCCACCCCAGGCTCCCATTAATGGTGAGTTAATGTGAGGCAGAAGCCAGGCAGAGAAAGGCTCAGAATGAATATAGTCCATATGTCTTCATCCATTCACTCTCCAGGTCCCAATGCTGACTATCCTGAAGGTAACATGCCGAGTCCAAAAATGGTATGGAAAGGAAAGCCAACAGTAGCAGCCTGGAGAAAGCTCCTTGGGTAGCAACAGTAGGAACTTGGGACCAGTCTAAGAATAAAGGTGGCAACCACTGTACTAAGCCCCGCTCTGCCCCCTCTCATGGGGAAAAGTAAATTTTTTTCTCTGATAATCACATAGTTTTCCTTCTTCTCTTTCACATGGCTGTATATGTGCAGAGCTGCTTTCTGGGTCCCACCTCTCAGGCTTATAATCCATTTTTAAAGAATACTTGGGATTGTATGGAAAAGGGTGGGAAGCATATCTACTGCCTTTCCAACCTCAAGGCAGAGTCAGCTCTACCTATATTGTTCCTGACAGATATTTTGGTGGATGAGTGGAAAAGTGTCTTAGAAACCTCCCCTGGTAGTGATTCTTTGATTAGCCTAGTTGATCCATACCAGTAACTCCCTACTGCTATGTTCAGCATAGAAGTACCATGCTTCTTCTGTATCTTCCTCATTGCAATTTAAACCCAACATTTGCTGCCCTAATAAAAACTAGACATTGAAAAATTTATTCCCATTTTCTGTCCTGGCGTTCACTTCTGAAATATGAATTTTCTAAGCAGGTGGGAGAAAGAAGAGTCCTGGGCTCTGGCCCTTGATCTGAATGCAGCTGCTGGGCCCGGTGCAGGGTCCAGTCCTGGACTCCAGCTAGGTCTGGGCTCACACCTTGTGATTCTAGCATGGCTGCCATCAGGCTCGTTGCAGCCTTCTTGCCCCCACCATTAGTAAGCACTGGAATCGTGAGGTCAGAAGCAAACGCACCATCATTTTCTCTTTGGAGGGTCAGATTTCAGCCCTCATATTTGTTCCTCAGCTGCATGGCTCTCAAGTGCCAGTGATAGGCAGTGTGGGGTCACCAGATGATCACAAGTGTGTTTCGCAGTCAGACATCACCTGCAGTTAACTGTAAAATCAGAGGCCAGGGATGCACAGAGTAAATATAGTTACCTAATTGCTCAATGACAGCAAGACTGATACTTCTGAGCAAACCCAAAATATTAGATGTTAAGGGAACTCTACTGGTGAAAGCTTGGGCAAATACAGGCTCCAGGCACTCATAGCGTGAGACATGAGCAGAGCAAAGGCAGCAAATAGTTAATCATGCTGTCTGACAGCAGGCATCTGACTGATGCTCTGAATCACCTCTGAGCCTTCTCTACACTGCCTGTGAAGGGATTTTACATTTGGTTGACATAGTCTGAATGTCACTAATCAAACGTGAATAGCCCTACTCTATGAAAGCCCGCCTTTAGATGATTAGTCCCTCTGTGCATCTAATGGCCAGAGCTGGTCCTATGAAAACAGCAGTAATAGTGAAAGCAGCAATAACAGAAATTCATATTTCTATTTTTGTTTGCTGTTGAGTGCAGAAATCATATTTGTACTTCAAAGTGATTCCCTGAATTAAATTGCATAATTCATTGAGTCACTGATAGTTGTAGTTTATTAGGCTCGCTGATGGCAACTACAAATCTACTCTATTAGGCAAAAAGAAAGCCAATTGTTTTAGGGGTTTTTATAGACTTATTGAAATGCTCCATTGCTAATGTATATTGTTCCCCAGCACAGTAAAGTATGTACAGCATTACCTTTACAGCAATGCAGTGTCCAGGACTTGAGCCTGGCAGAGATAGAATATCGCTATTTGAATCTGTTTACTGATAAAAAATATTCTGTAATATGTGGCTTGAGAACATGCGATTCTACCTTTTTTTTGCTTGCCACCAGTGCTAGAGAACTGGTGCCAATTAAACTGTAGACAAGTAAGCCTGCAATCATCCTGATACACTTCAGCAGTTGTAAATTGGTTAAGGCTCAAATCAATGCTCTGGTCCTCAACATTTCTTGAATGTGCTGAAAATCTAGTTTAATTGTGAGAGACAGTTGTCCTTTACTGGGAAGGAAGCACAATACTTCTTTTAGCCTTGAATGGTACTGGACCTAATTGAACTTTAATATCTCTTGGATGCTTAATAGAAAATACTTCAACTTTATGCTTTTAAATGGATCACGTTTAAACAGAGGCTGCTCTAAGATTAAAGGCACAGCATGAGACTGACTGTTGCCTGAATGTTTTGCTCTCATGTCTGTGTTCCCATGTCACTTGTGCAAACCTAGGAGGCATCAGTGATGCTTCGGCTTTATGCTAGGTTTATTATTTCTGTGAAATGATTTCAGGTACTTCAGTGCTAAAATGATCTTGTGACCTTCCATCAACAGATGGTGCAGTTGTTCCAGTAGCACTAGCAAAAATTGTTAGCTATGTTGGGATGAGTGATAGAGCTCAGCAACATTTTTATTCTCATGTTTTATTTGCTGAAGAATACAAATTCAAACTGATTGAAACTATTGACCAATTTGTGTGAAGCTCACTGAATCTGTTTCAGTTAATTATTTTCTGAAAATGTTTCATGTTATTTTCTAAAGGCAGTATTGTTGCTTTAGCAAGAAATAAAATGACGAATGAAACAAAATATTTTCCTTTCCTTTCTCTTGGCTTTAAAGGGAACCTGAAAATCAAACATCTATGCAATTCTGAATATGCTGCAGCAAACCTAATCTTGACTTGTCCTCTGATAATTGTCTTCGTGTATGCTGTGAGTATCCTGGGGTAAAACTTTGTTTTATTGGAAGTTCTACAGCATCTCACATTTACTTCCAAAATCAGTACAATAAATACTAATAAAGAATACCAGTGATTACAAATGTGTTTGACAACACAGCAATATTTGTATGCTTACACTGGATTTGGAAAAATTATTATTCAAGATCTGATGAAACAGTTGATGCAAAGTTGTTTTTCAGCACTGTGGTATTTTGAGTTTGTATCTGATATTTCTTATTCTGGCACAGATAATCTGTCTGCAAACAGAAACATTGTTCTTCCCTAATTTATTTTCATATCAGAGAGAAATTCAATTCCTACAGCTTTTGCAAAAAACAAACCAAAGCAAAACATGAAGTTTTCTTCTGATTTCCACTTGTATATCTTTTTCTTACATTTTTTTGCAAATAATCCTCCAATTTTTTTTATTACATCAGTAGTTACACAGTGGCTATGCCTTTTTACTGTTTTCAGCTATACCTGATAAACAGGTACAAATGAAAATGCTAAACATTGGAGCATGAAGAGACAAATGAAATTCAGAGGGAAGAATCTGAAAGTGTATAAAAAATGTAGCAGGTATTGATACCATCCTACGATAATGTCTAAAATGATGAATAACATTTAAAGAGTAAGTACAAGAGTACCCTTGTGAACACAAGATTTTAGGAAGGCAATCTGTGTCTTTCTGTCTCTGGTATTTGGAATGTCTTCTCCTGTTTTCCTCCATTATAAACCAGCTATTGCTGGTTTAAGTGCTGATATGATTACATGATTTTCTTCCTTGTTCAACAGCTGTTCACAATCTGTTACCACAGATTATTTCCTCTCTAAACTTCTATGGAGAGAGGGTCTTGAGTGTCTTAGACCTTTTTGCATGGAATGATAAAAATAATAATTTGTCAGCACGATTCATATTCATTATTTCTCAGACTGCTCCATTCTAACACACTGAAAAAAGAGGAGTGAAATCTGACAGTGATTTTTCTGGGTGTTGTATTAGCAGGCTGTAAGCGAGATGTTGTGGTAGACGCCACAACTGAAAGCCTATTAGAAAAAGTGCGAGAAGGAATATTTTTAGCTATGATAAACATACCATATTTAAAAGCACAAGAACTAGGATAAAATCAGTGATACCGGTCAAAATTGCATGCAATTATTTTTCAGTTTTCAGGTAACTTTCCTTGAGTTAATGAAAATCAAATGTAAATTCCAAATGATAGAAAAACAATAAAGAATATCTCACAAAGCTGTTGGACGTCTATGCTAAACAATTTATTCATGTCAGAAAAGTCTTTCTTAGAGGAAAACAAATGAAAAAACTAAACTATGATGTCATGAGGCCAGATGTTGGACCAGATAAATATTCCTTGTGCTTTTCAGTCATCACAAGAGGAGAATATATGCACACTCAAGATAAAACTCGAGTAGAAAAATCCTCTTGCCTTTATGGTACTTACTCTGCTTTTTTTTTTTTTTTTTGACTTATGCTGGAGGACAGCTAACCTGGGAAAAAGTGCAATTGATGTACATCCTGATTCTACATGATAGTCTAGAAACAGAGAAATACAGCTGTTGCAAGAGGATAGCTTGTTCAAAGATCAAAAGAATTACTTCTTCAACCTGAGCCCAGCTACAGAATTAGAGAGAAAGACAACCTATGGGGTGTGTCTGCTCCTAAAAACCTTTTCTTATACCAGAAAACAAGATTTCAGTTTTGTACTTAGTAAACGAAATAAAAAAATCTTTTTTTTAAAGATGAGGAGGAATTACAAGACTGCCAACTGAAGGCTCTAAGGAGTGTCTCGATAATTTAGTAGCTTATTGAGCTTTGAGTTGGAAGGTGATAAACCCTCTGATGTGGCATAGAAATTTCTCTTTATTTTTTTTTAAATATTGGGTGAAATGGGAGCAACTAACAGTGCTTTACTAGCAACTGGAAAGTAGATATAACCACATTTGTCTTTAATATCACTGAAAGCTGGCGTATTTACAGAGCTCATTAGCCACCATTTGCTTTCTTGAAATGAGGGCAGGCATTGGCAGTAGGGGAATTTCCCATATCATTTATCTGTGCTCCAAAAGGCAGTCCTCCTAAAATAGTACAGTTTTCTGAGACTCAATTTCCCATGGTTAGAAAAGTGTTAATCCAGTGAGGAAAAAGCACAAATGGCAGTTTGTCCACTCTGCTCTGCCAATGGCTCTGGTTCATCAGCACATCAAGAAAAGTCTCTGTAGCTTCTCTGATGATTTAAATATCCAGATCATGCGACTGCATATGGAGATATCAATGACCTACACCAGATAACACGTCTCCATGTGTGGGCTGGACTAAGTTGTCAAAGAATGAATGACTTTGACTTGAAATAAATGAATAGTAACCTGCCACAAATTGCATAAGCTGATAATAAAATTAGCTTAGGAACTGTTTCCTCCCACCAGATGTGCGCCTGACATCCTTTGGACTCATATGGACTTCATTATCATTTTTAGGGCACTTTTTCTTTTCCTTCCTAACTTACAGAAAAGCAACAATTCACAAGGATGGCAGTTGTTTTCTGGTCTTTCAATTGCCTTTCAGAGTAGTTGTAATCCAGGAAGAACACACTGTACTGCTGAATGTGACAAGTCTTAATATTCCAGTCAGCCCCATGGAGAATTAGTGAACAGTGGCAATACAAAAGCAAGGCGAGGAGAATCATACCAGGATTTTTTTTTAAAAAGCTGGATAAAACCTGAAAAACAATGTCAGCTCACAGTTTACCACTCTGTGGTATATGTCTCATTAAATAGGAAACACAGAAATGAGATGCATTAGAAATTCTTGGTAAATTGAAATTGGGCATCAGACAAAAATCACAGCAGTGTGAATTCAGATTTTAAAAGAAGAAAACAAATTGGCTCATTTGGAACTTGTAATTTCATGTATATCTCATCAGTACATAAATGGAACTGTGAACAAGATCAAGAATGCAAGTAGATGCGATACCATTGGAACATTGCATTTCGGGTTTATTATAGCACTCCCAGCATCCCCCGATGCACTTCCATTCTTGCAATTCAAATTATTTACCTATCATTTAAGACTCTCCGTAATTCGTACTGTCATGTGTTGTTGCCTGTTATGTCACTATGATACCACAGGGATTTGATCAGAGGCTGAGATACTTTAACTCAATTAAGTATACTTGACAAACTGTGTGATACTCTAAGTTTCACAGAATTATTTTTAACTGTGGCAAGATGACACATCATTGTCTCTTGACTGCTAACCTAGATTGGATGATACTGGCTGATAGCAGAGGCTATCTTGGCTGATATGTGTACATAGCAGTAACTGGGAATGCATCATGCTATTAAGCTCCAACAATTGCTTTACTGCTGTTATAAATGTCAGCGCCAACCTACGATAAAAAAATTTTCACAGCAGGGTTCCTACTCACATTTCTTTGGACATTAAGTCTCATTTTTCTAGCAGCCTGGATATTCTGAAATATGTACAGGAGCTGAGATCTATCTCGCAGCCCTGAAAGGCGGACGTTTACATTGCTTCTATAGAAACTGCATTCAGCTGTTCCATGCACAACTCAATAAATATAAATACTGGGTTTTTTTGGAGATTACTGTGTAAGTATCTTGTAACTCAAGTTTCAGTTCTGGCTCTTCAGTGGACAAGACCAGTTTTCTTTGCTTTTCACCTCACTCCTGTATTTTCAGTGACGCTTATCATTTTTGAGTATGCAGGTGTTTACTTATTCAAAAAGCAAACCAGGTTGCATATTTTCTGACTAGAAGGCCTTGTAAATGCTATGGCTGAAGGAGGTCCACAGTCCCCCGGTATGGAGGCAAATCTTGTAAACAACATTTGCTGAGATTAGCGCAAAAATCTTTGCCATAAACTGAAGATGTGCACCCATTGACTCTCGGGTGGTATCAATGAGGACAGCCAGAGTACGGTACTAAGAGGAAGCTTGTAACTCAGACGATTTAGTGTCAGCAAATCCAAGGGGAAATCAGATATGAGATTAACCTACATCTGAAAACTCTCCATTGTATTTGGGTTACTGTGTTTTGATAAATTTTACATTTTCAGATGTCTTTCCTACCACCAGACGTATTTGTTAATGGTAGAGATGAATGGAAGATTAAGCATCTTTGTTTAACTTTCAAGAATGTCTAATTTTCTTCACATATATTATCACATAAATACTGTATTTTAATTTTTTTCCCCTCAGCTTTCTTCATTCTTGCCTTTTCTACCTTTTCATACTTCAGAGGAAAATAGGATAGAAAGAAAAATTTTTTTCCCCCTAAAAGGCTGTGAAAAAAGCTGTGAAAAGTGTTTTCCTCTGAAAAAAATTATCTTGGGAATATGCATAACTCTATCATCTTTCCATATTCCCCGTGTATTTAATTTTAAAGCCTGACTTTTCAACAGCAGGGTGGTCTAGGAGAAAGGATACTGCATTTCAGATACCATTCTTTCAGACTGTGATACAGTTCAAGTAAAACTAACATCGTGGCCTTAAGATGCCCAAGAACATTGGAAGGATGAGTATAACACAAGAGAAAGGTGTAGGTACTGGAAAGTTTTTGCATAACAATTTTAACGGCGTTGTTAATCAGATTTTCCTTCAGTAATTGGATAATCTAGGCTATGACTATTAGTACCATTGTAACAGGGCTAATAATAACTGTTGCGCTTTGATAAGACTGTTAGATCTTTAATTGGCGTCAATAAATTCTTAGCTGCATGTATCAAGCATGTAAGACTTTGAGTATAACAACTGTGCAATTTAAAATGTACTGCAACTGAGCTAAAGAAAGGATTGCCTCATAGGCAGATGATTTCTGGCAGCGCACAGGGCTCCTAGCCTCTGAACTAGGCTGGTCAGGGCTAGCTTGGGTATTTCTGGATGGTTTCTGTTGTGTGAGGTAGATGTACTTTTTCTCTGAAGTTCCTCATTTCCTTCTTACAGCTCCCTTAACACCAGACTGATGATGATTTTATTATTATAAAGGAGAGCAGAAAGGGGTGTAGCTACATTAATCTAACGTAAGTGAGTTCCTTTTTGTTCACGTTGTTAAAAAAATCTTGTGAGGATCAATACAGGTAAGAGACGCTCTGATGATGAGTGAGGAATGGTTGTCATCTTGAAAATTCTCAATGGATGCTGCAACGCAACAGCAGTCAACTCCTGCAGCACATTCAAAAGTGCAACAGAGAGGAATGAGAGACGGATTTTAAGGACAAAGGGTGTAATTTTCATTTTGTCATACCTGATGCACGTATTGGGACTGGTGGGCCAGAACAGAGCGGCTGTCAAACCCTATCAGCCCATCCCAAGAGGATGCTTCCTTTGGTTGTGGGATGGCCAGCTGTCCCTGTGCTCAGCTGCTGCTGCAGCCCTCAGAGCTGTTACTTACATTGGTGGCCAAGCTCTCCAGCCTGTTCTCAGTTGTGGCTGGAGCAGGCTGGCTCTAGACCACCTAGGAGTTTTGTATACATCTGCATGCGTGGGATGACTGTGCTCTCAACTGCGTTTGATCAGTCAGTTTTCCTTTCTGTGTCCAATGAATGCTTTTCTTCCTGAGCAGAAATTCTGGCAAGGAAGCAAGTTTGAAATGTGCCTCTGCAGGATTTACCGATACCAGCTCAAATCTGATGTTGATACTTGCTCCAGCTACCGTCAAAGACACCAGATAGCTCGAGGAGAATTTGCAGCAGTAATGGCTGGTGGTGGAGGCTGGTGGAAGTTTGGTTGGAGCTGATGGCTATAAAGTTTGGTTTGCTTGGACACATTTGCTAGTCTCTAAGTGAGGGTGTGAGCAAATGAATGTGGGAACAACCTGAGATATGTGACATGTCAGATACCTTGCAAGAATATAATTCTGCACAATGAAAATAAATGAAGCTCTAATCCCTGGAGTAGTTGTGTAATCTTAGCTGTGGGGCTTCCTCCACTTCCATCCTAACCCATCTAAAGCTATGTGTGTCATTAGTCAGGTGGCTGAAAACCCCATTTCCCACCCAGTTATAAAACTTGTCTGTAAATTCCTGCCTTGACATGGCACAAAGTGAGCGTATCTAGACTAAAACAAAAGGGATGCGGTCCGCATAGCTGACTGTGATGGCGTAAGCGCATGGCTCAGTAAGCAGTACCAGTGCAATGTGAAAGTCTGTCACAAAGAGGCTTATGCTATTTCAAACTACAAATGAAAAGAAATTGAGTTCACATGCTGCAGTGAAGCAAATCAAACCCCATAACGTTTGTATTAATTGCCGAAAGCAGATAGTGCCTGGGAAGCAGAATAGAGGGTGGAAATGTGATAAATCTTCAAGTTTAAGTTTGGAAATGAGCCCAGGTTTTGGGGAGTTAGAGTCTGGTAGGACTTACTTTTAAAAGTATAATTCTATCAGGAAAAATCAGTCTGAGAAGTATACTCTAGATCTTTGTTAATTTTTCTTTGGCCTTTAGCCAAATGTTGTTAATTGAAGCTCTAAGTATTATTTCACTTACTTTGATACCCACAGAGAATTAAATGGTCTTTTTTATAACAACCAATGCTCTCAGACTTTTTTCATCTTGCTATTTAAAGATAAAATTAGTCCAATATTTCTAGGATCTCTATTGGAAATCCTAAGTGAGGACTAGCTAGAAAAATATAACTAACTTAATTTACTAGTTTGCATCTTTCTGTTATGGACAACACAGGAACAATGGTGCCAGGAACACTAGTTATTCTGAACGCCTTCAAAATAACTGCTAAATAAAAAAAAAGGAATTTAAATGTAATTTTCTCCCCATTTTAATTACTTAATGGAAAGAAAGAACCACAAATGATCACAGTACTCTTTGTTATATCTAATATAATTGTATATTCTATTTAGGAGAAAAATATGCAGAAAGAGTTTAAATTAATAATACACTGATTTGGAACCATTCTAGGGCTTTTCCCAATTAATGAAATGTCAAAATGTGGTGAAACATCACTGTGCAATGATGCTGTTGATTTCCTTTTCTGCTGAAGAAGCAGCAGCACAATTCCTGAGTTCATGACAGTGCTGAGTTAGGTGAGGGAGCCGAAAAATGTGACTGCGTGCACAGAGGAGGGAGTCTCCACCAGCAATTGTTTAGCAATACAATTACTGTTGTGGCATCCCAGTATCAAAGCCCTGAAAGAAGTTCATTCTCTGAGAGGTAGGTAGTGTTACAGCTCTGAAGCTGATGAAAGGTTGAACTTTTTCTCGCATAAATGGGGTGAAGATTTGACTGCACATGTGCTAGGGAGCTGTTGCGTTGTTGGTTTGTTCTGTAAAATTGGCAATAGGAGGAAAAGGAAGAGGAACTGGCATGAAAAGATTTGGGTGATGCTAACAGCAAGGGAAAAAAATAAAGAAAGAAAAGTAAGAGCAGTGGAAAGAAATGTCTCTCATTTCACTGCCAGCACTTGGCCTCTCCTTTTCCAGTTTCTTTTTCCTGCCATCTAGGGCGCACTGCCTGTTGTCTCCAGTGAAGCCATGCTGCCTACGTGTCATTAGCTGGGGTGGCTTTATGGGCTACCCAGAAAAGCTGTTAAGAAAGGAGGTGAGAGAGTTGAAAGTAAATATGCTGTGAAGCCACAACATGTCATTTGCAAGACTTTCTGGTGTGCTAAAAGTTATATATTTTATGCTCTACAAACAATGTTACTTCTGTTGAGAGGAAGGGCAGAGGATTATGCTGATTGCGTTGAATCCTTTGCTCAGCATTTTTGCCCACAAGCCAACAAAGGAAGGGCTAATATTAAAATGAAAGCATATATCTGCACTGAGAATCAATACAGCCACACAAGCAAAGGTTTCTAAAAGAGATGTACAATATATTAACAAAATCAGTTTTCTGCCACTATAGCTTAAGCCATTTTCATGAGCAGATTTCAGATTTCTTATTTTAAATATAACAGCATAAACATCTTTGTTTTTGCTGGTAAAGTTATACAGCTGGGGCAGGAAAATGATCTGGTTCTAAAGATATTTGAAATGGCATTGCATGAATTTTCAAATCCTTATTTTCCATTTGCATTTCCATGAAAATCCAACATTTTCTTTTCTGCTATTCCAGACACATGCACATCCTCAGAATCATGTTACTTATATACACATGTTATTTGTTTGCCAGACTTCAAATCATGTCTGACACAAATCCATGCAAATCTGATAGAAGCAACAGTTCAAACATATCAGGGCCTAAAACAAGCCAGCTTTCTGATATATTGAGTTGTTCTGATAGGAGACACATGTTGGTCCAGCCTAATTTACTTGAGTTACTTTCTGGTAGCTTAATTTGAATAGCTTTTTTCAGGCCTAGAGAGAGAGAATGGGAAGAAAAGATTGTCTGGGTGACAGCACACATAAACAGAGACACTAACTTGTCAAATGCTAGACCAGGTAAGGTGTCCCTGGTGAGTCCACAGCACTCTGGTAAGAAAGTGAAGCAGTTGTGCTGGCGTTTTCACAGAGCTACCGGTGGGATTTTCCTTTTCTGCCTTTTCCTGTGAAGGCATTTGACATATGGTTCTAGTGCTCCACAATTACAAGTCTCTCTTCCACCTCACTTAGCATTTTTCATTTATTTGTCATTTCCCATTTTTAACTGGAATTATACTTTATTAATCCTTCCGCGTAGCCTTATGTTATTAATTTTTATCAGGGAACGGAAAAAGTCTAGTCTATTATTTGTGCAGAGAGAAACTTTAATCAGTACAGAACCTGGCTGAGAATGAGACATAAGAGTTTCCCATTTTAAATGGGCTGATTGGTCACTGACATAGTTTTTCCCAAGTGCTGAAAATGTATTTAAAACTATGCCATTTGATTAACTTCTAAAGTCTGGGAGTAGCTAGCAAATTCAATTATGGATTCAAATTGTGTTACTAAATTGGTCTAATTTTTAAAAATGATGAATGAAGTGCATTAAAAGAAAGGGATAATAAAGGTCTAAAGAGGAATTGGCAAAGACTCAATTAAAACTTGAACATATGCATATCTCTGTAATGTGAATGGGTGTGCAACTACAAATACATTGCTGTGGATCAAAAATCCAACTTTACATAATGTTTACATTATGCCAGATTTGATTTCCTACATATCTGAAATTCATTGAAATACATGTTTATGATGGCAAAAGATATTAGAGACTTGTTTCTAATATTGCAACAAACAATAACTGTATTAAACGTGTTAGGATGCAGTGCCTTTCCTGGAAGACAGAAAGCTGCTTAAAAACTTATTGAATGCCTGTGCAAGATACAAAGATGTCTGGCCATAACACTGGCTTCTTTTGGTTGGGTCAAAGACACAGGTGAGGAAAGGATCCCCAGGAAGAGCTCTGCAAGGTGCAGTGATACAGTCACTTTCTAAGAATCCCCTAGCTGTAAATAAGAGCATGGGGCACAGTGTTGCAAGTGCTGTGCCCATAGACCAGCTCTCAGAAGCACCCATAGAATCAGCAGTGATTCAGTGTGGGTAACATCAGACCTTGCCACAGCCCAGGGGCAGGAAGACAGGAGGTGACTTAAAGCTGCAGAATCACTGTATGGTCTCATGACTCTTAATCCTCTGCCATAACTTTCACCACTTGGGGTTGGGGTGTATTTAGATTCCTGCCTCCTGTGTTGGTGAGGTTTTATTGCCATCTCCCTTTTTTCCAAGGGTGGGAAGCACTGTCTCAGGGTCAATTGTTTGAAATGAGCACTGGTTCTGATGTGGATTTTCACTCACCCCTTGTATACAAGACCTCAACCTCTGTTTACAGGTCCTTTCCTGCACTGAGAAAGAGCCCATACACATTGTCTTGCACACAAACCATGGCCCAAACCTGTATCTGCATTTTTAGTACATCTCTGCTTTAAGCAGAATGTATATCTAAGAGCTCAACAGCCCTCTGGAGCATCTATCTTTCTCCAATCACTACAAACTTAGCACCTTTGTTCAGCAGACTAGATCAGGACCTACATATCGGACTTTTTCATCCAGCCTTCTTTTTTCTGCAGAAGCTTATTCTCATCAATTGCTAAAGAGCTGGCATGCTTTCCTGCAGCTGGTGAAGAAGAGTACCTGCCTGCATGCCTGTGAAGCAGAGAGCTAACTCCTTGGGGACAGCCTTTTTCTGACAGACGTAGTGTGCAGCTTCTGCAAACACTCAATTACATTTTCAAGATGAGTGATTAGAATTTCAAAGGTTGTCACGAGCAGACCTCTAACTGTTTAAATTTCAAGTATTTTCAGAAAATATTTCTTTTTAGTTTTAAAGGATTTGTAAGAAATAAGAAAAAGTGGGATGCTTTGACTCCCTTGTGGGTGAAACTTAAATGATGACACAGGGTGAGGAGATATGTTGTTATCTGTGAGGTGGGTCTTTTACATGATGGAGGCTGGAGATTAAGGGAGGGGCACAAATTAACAAAGCAAAACAAACAGTCCTTGTCAAAAACAAGTAGAGACAGTTTCTGTTGTACAGGTCAAACGTTACACTAGCCAAATATTTCACAATTCTTAACACAACCGTTGGCTGATGAGACTGTCACATAACAAACAGGACAGTTGGTAGTCTCTGAAAGGATTCTGCCTTCTGTCAAAAGAGTCCTTGATTCACCCAGTCTAAAAGCAGGAGCTTTCCCCATAGTCATTCAGGCATCCCTCCTTCCTGCTTCAGAGACTCCATCTCCTGGAAATAGCCTGTCAGGTCCCATCTGTTTTTTTGTGAGGCTGCCAGCCCCCTGAGAGAGGGTCCTCCATTCCCATCTCCTGTCTGATACTGGAAAACCAAAGGGGAATAACCTCTGCAATCTGCCAGAAATTGGTTTTCTGAAAGCAAGGACTCTGCTTCAGGGAGCTGCAATCTACCATACTTAGAGGAAAATTAGTTTTCTAAGTACAGTGCTTTCTTCTGCTGGCTGCTTCAGCCCTCCATCTTTGCCTGTGCTTCTTCTCACAATGTGGCTTATGGGAGCTTAAGCTTAAATAACTCATTAACAAGGAAAATCCCGAACACAAAATTTCTTATTACAGCATGTATTGCAAAGGGAAGGAAACTATGGCAAAGTAACTTTCAGAGACTCCTTGCCATTGCGATGATAGTAAAACATTGTCTGAGCACTAAGCAGGCTATGGCTGGTATAATTAACAACTGTTATATTTGTCAGTACCTCAAAAACAATTAGGTGTCCTAGTAGATATGACAGGGTCATTAATCATTGGAAGTGTTCTTTCAAACTGATTTATCAGCCAAATAATTGTGCCCTCACTATTGCTTTATGGGGGGCAATAATTTTACACTGTATATTATAAACATAGATAAAGTGACATCCTGTGCCCCAAAGGACTCAGTGTCTAAATAACACAAGACAAACATACAGAGTAAGTACACCATGGGGTAAAAACTGAGAAGTTTTTAGAAACTTCTTAGAGTTGTTAGAAAACCAAGTATAAGTCACACAAGTAGGGAAAATGTTAGGGTGATCGCAGCCAGAGTAATTTACATAAATTCAGATGTTTGGAAAGCTTTAAGGCAAAACAGGCGGCTTCAGGGTAATTCAGCAAACATCAAGAAAAAGGGTGCAAGAAAACCAGCCCCATTTGGCAGCAAGAGCAAGGAAGACAAGAGAAAGGCTATAGAAATAAAGCTGTAAGTATTAACCAGTTCTAGAAGTGCAAAACTGGGCTCTTGGGAAATGATAAAAAGAGAAAGAGGTGATCCAATTTAATGAGCTAGAGCATCCACAGTGAGCAAAGGAAGAAAGAAAAAGTGACCTAGTGTGCTGCATGGAAAAGTTTCAGAGGTGAGAAGGAGGGGATGTTGAAAAGATTAAATGGCACAGGATATATGGGTTTTCTTGTGGTTTTTTTTGTTTGGGGTTATTTTTTTGGTTTGGTGTTTATTTTTTTTTCCCTCCCAGAAAATTAAGCAGTTTGGTACTTTTTTTAAAGGATAGCCTGTGTTCAGGCAAAAACTATTGTGTATCATCATTCAGACCAGAGTACAATATTACCAGTAAATTTATTATGGGAACTGAGTTACCTTATGGCTTCTTCTGAAACATTGTTCATTGGCAGTCTCAGAGATAGAGTTTTGATGTTGATGGGCTTCTGATTTATTCTGATGTTTATATAATGTCTATATAACAATGTCTTTACTGAATTTCTACAATTTAGTATCCACCCAGCATGGGCTGGGTCTGAAGCTGAATACAGCCACATAGGTGACACAAGCCATAAATCTTGAAAATTTCTTTACATGTCATATTTATGCTCTACAGCACATCATCTGAAGATCTCTTCTATATAGACTGCAGTGGGTTCTGCTTCATTCATTTCTAAGAAATACTGTGACTGTGAGGCAGTCAGCCAAATTAAACTCTATGAAATAATAATATACATACACACACATATATGTGTATGTATGTTGTATATATGTATATTCTTGCTTCTTCCTAAATCTGCTCTTCTCTGCACTGTGTCTCTACCCTACTACAACAGAGGATCATTTTGTAGGGGTATTGAATACTGGATCATAAGTTGGAGTAGAGGTCAGCTTCAAGAATCTTAGCTGACCTCAAACCACTTCCAAGCAGAGCTAAAGATTCTGCCATGTCCTCTTTCTTTCTGAGGAGTAGAGATGCAAGCAAAACTTGCCACTAAATTTTAGAGCAAAAATACTGAAGGACTGGTCTAAAACTATGTCAGCTTCTGTCAGAAATTCCTAATGCTTAACATCTATTTGCACTTTAAACCTTGAGGACTGTTGCACTATTGAACCACACTAATGTCTCCATGGAAACTTGATAGTTCCTGGAGATGGAGGGAAGATGCTACTATTGCTGGCAATGTTTTTACTCAAGTTGTCTGGGCAGAAGAGGTATTTTTTTGCCTGTCCTGAATGTCGATGTCTTTTGAAAGTCTCCGTTACATCAAAATGATGCAAAATTTTGTCAAAAAGTGTACTTCTGAGATAGGCAGTGTTACAAAAAGCAAAACAAACTCTGAAACATTAGGATAATTAGTACACAGTTACTCAAAGGTATCAACAAGCAGATACTATTTGTATGGAAAAGCAATTACTACAGGAAAAATGTGAGTCTCTAAATGTAGCACATATTGCTTCCCTCTGCTTTTTATGTAATCGGTATCATTATGCTACCTAATGACACCAATTATTTAAAAATTAAGCACACAATACTGCATACTTCATATTTATTATATTCATATGGAGTTGCTATCTGCAGCACTTCAGGGCCAGACATCCTTTAATAAATTCTACATGTGCCTTCAGTATTTTCTCTAGGGTTGTATTTTTTTAATGCTTACTCTTTTAGTGGGGAATCTCAGACATAAAAAATTAAAAAGGTCAATTTTATGATGAAACACATGAGCCTGGATTCTAAATGGCACCCTAGACTGCAGAAGCTAATTGCTTTTCAACAGAAGAACTCTTTTAAGTGCTCATGCTGGAAACAGGTTCATGTGAAAAGCAGGATGCATCTCTACTCTGCTTCCAAGCCTGCTGGGATATGTCGAGTGAGTGACGCTGTAAAAAATAGAAATCACCTGGAGCCTGTTAATATTATAATCAAGTGAAAGCACAATTACTACTGTCTTAATCCATCTGTCTGTATGCATCCACTCCACTTCCAATCACCTGCTTTAGTCACAGGTGTATTATTATGGAGATGGTGCTGAAAAAATCCAGCCCCATGCATGTTCCAAATTGCTGTAAGCTCTTCCATGGCAGTCTGTCTGTCTCTGTAGCTTCAGTGTAGTCATTTGTCAGGAAGGAGAGCAAACAAAGGCCCCATATTGCATGAAGTATAGCCAAAGTGCCTTTGTGTGTGGAGGCTGGCTGAATGATGCCCAAGTTTATGTTAACAGGTTGCAATTTTGACAAGTGCCATTTATTTTAAATGAGAGTAAAAAATATCAAACACACATACCGTATTCTGGTAACTTGTGTAAAGCTCAGTAATATTCAATAGATGCTCTGTCACATATCTGGAATGCTAAGGTAGCTTTGGTAAACAAACATAAATTTATAGTATACAATGGCAGTTCTACAAAGACAATCTGGCAGTATATGATACTTAGTTTCTGATTTCACCCTGGATGATATTTGATATTCTAAGTGATCAAATCCAGAGACAATAATTACAGATGATAAAATCAAATTACAACAACAACAGCATCAACAATCAAGCAATAACAACTGCAACAAACAACAGTTCTGATACAGCAACTATCTCCTTCTAGATCCTACCATATTTTTAGCAGCTCCAAACGCTGCTTAAATATTTCCAGATGGTGGTTGGTTCAGGACAGAAAAAACTTTTAACAGTCTTTTGGAAACATGCTACTTTTTCATTTCAGTAAAGTTTTTTTTTTAAATACCTGAAGTTAGAGGAAGAATTATAAAGCTCCTGAATGATCTATGCAGCTGCATAACCTAACTGAGAAATGCCACTGAATCACTCTATGAGGTGGCTAGTGGTCTAATCACTTTTCATACCCTCCTCAAAATTCCCCCCCCGAGACTTGTTCAAAGCTTCCTGTGCTGAGTCGAGCCCTCTAAGGAGCTGTGGATCAAACGGAGCCTGTTGCTCTTAAGTGTGCTAGTGCTGAAGAAGGTGCCTTTGCCAAGTTCAGCCTAAAGTTCAGAGGTGCTCTGAGATCAAACTCCCCATGCGATTAAACATTGCTCAAGTGCAGGGTACTAGGTCAGTCCGCTGATGGCAACTGCCATCTGTGGCTGCCCCTTGACTGGAAACAGGCAGGTTAATTTTGTTTTTCTGGGAGTACATCGACTGTTGCTAGTATCCAAGTTGAGATTATACATCTTCCACCATCCGAGGTGCTTCCCAGTAAGCGTGCAAAAGGATAACACCTTCGTATGACTTTGTAAACAAATCTGTTGGGTTTTTTAGTTTACGGACAATTACACAACAAGGAAACAAAAGACCTAATTCCTTTTTCTTGCTCATGTTTTTCTAGATTGTTTTAATTAAAATGAATCAGCAAGTTTAAGGAAGCTGAACAGCTACACAGAAGGAGCATCCCAAGATAGAGAATACCATGTACTGTGGTGGGATTTTGTTCATCCCCAATATTTAAAAATCATAGCATTAAATGACTACTACTTCTGGTAATTTTTAGGCTCACAGTGAACCTCCCACTGAGAGTATTATTTCCAAGATCAAAAGGAGACTGAAAATGCAGCACATATTGCTTACCTATGTTTTACATATAACCAGTATCACCATTTTTAATGACACTAACCTCTTTCTGTCAGTCAGAGCTTCACAACTCATAAAGGTGTAAACATGCAGACGGCATTTGGAAAGGACCTGATACTTTGGGAAATGACAATTTGTTTAGTTCATGCAGTTTACATTCCTGTAAAATCTGCTGCATTGTTATATTCTGATCATTGCAGCAGGAAGCAATAATCATAGCAAGAAAGAGCTAACAGCCGGGGAAAAATCCTTTTCTTATGACACACAGTCATTTTAGAAACATCTTTACAAAACACAAAGCCACCGAAACCTAAAATGCAGGTTCAGACAGAGCACAAAACAATGATTTAGGAGATTAATGCTTTTGAAGGCAAGATCAATTCATGCAGTTTGTAACTGAAAATGTTTGCAGGAGTCCACTGCAATCTTTGAAATGTATCTGGTTTATGCATTTTGTACAGTTGGTACCTAGCCACAGCAAAATTTCTGCAGACATCTCTAACAAAGAATCAGGAGGCTGCCATCTGAAAATGAGGCAGGCACCACCAGCTGACAGAGCAAATGCCAAGTGGCTATTTAGCAGTGCCAGCTCACGCTAGACTCACACAGAAAAAATACTTTCCCCCCGCCCTTCTCCCATTTGTATCTAAATCTTCAGGAAACTAAATCACTTCCTAAAAGCAGGGATGGAGAAAGCAGTCTATTATTCCCTGACAGACCACAAAGTATTGTCCATATTGACAATCTGTTTTGTATAGGCAGGCTGTGGAAGCAGTAAATCCTATTAACCTGTTCAAAGTCAAATGAAGACATTTAGAAAACAGAACAGCTATTACACGCAGTGGTGAAAGAAGACCATATCAAAGAAAGGTTAAATGGATGCACCAGCTATTAGATTATGCACAGTTACAACTGGAAAATCCCCCCCAACCTTTCCATCACCTGCTCTTGCCCTTCCAGATATTTACTATATCCCTCCAGTCTAATTAGCTGACCATTCAAGTGCTATCCTCTGTTCTGTCGATGCTAATTTTTGAGATAAAAAATCAATTTCACGCTAACAGGACTACTATGGAAAATGCTTACGTTATACCATGGTTTTACTAATGCACGCTTCCTCTACCCAAAACATATGGCATTTTGTGTGTACAGACCACTCTGGAGATTTACTGTAATTATGTCATGATGTGCTTATTGTTATGGATTCGGCAGCCTTTCTGCATCTCTACCTGCTTTGTTCAAGAGCAGCTGCTAGCTTCAAGCTGTTGCCTGCTTCCAGCGGCAGAAGCCGAATGAAGGAATGCTTTCTAGGGAAGACATGTTTTGAAGCAGACATACTGACAATAAACCAATTCACTAGGGAGCCATAACATTGACTGGATAAAAGTCGAGTAATCATTCTATGATAATTTACTGAAACTGGGTGCAATTTACTTTAAAATAAAAATTCCCTCTGTTGCTGATGTTGGACTTGGAGGCCTTTAACTGATAAAAGTGTGGCATTTGCTTTTATGAAGTAGCTGATCTTTGGAGATTCATTAAACCTCATTATTTCTTCTTACGCATAAGTGACTATTAATACTTATTCACTGAATGAGAGGGATGGGAAGAACAGGATTGCCTGAAGCAAGGCTCGCCTGTCCTTCTATTCCCCCTACTCGTCATGGCTGAATATGCTGAATTCAATTACTAAGGAAAGCCTTGGTAATCTCTTGGTGAGTGCTTCAGCTGAGGCTGTGTGACATTGCTTTGATTTCTGTGCCTGGTTTTTATTGTGAATCAATTGTGTGCGGTCAGTCCACGCTCCTCCCAGCTTCAGTGGGAGTGAGGAGGACCAGAGGATCCAGCCCCTTCTCGGTAGCCGTTTCCCAGCAGAGCGCTCACAGAAAACAGGGATGTTTGAACAGCAGTTTACCCAAATCAGAGACAGGGAATGACATCTCAGTCCCAGATTTTTTTCCCCTAATCTTTAGAAGAATATGTAGAAGGGAAACAGTTAGAAAGAACAATAGGTGCAAAAATGTCAGAGATTCCTCTGCTGTGCTCTTGTTACACCCTCCTCACTGGAAATGGCAGCTATTAATGTTTTATTGACTTGAACCTCTGGGGTAGATTCCAGATGTCACTACTTGATCATTGTCCACATATAAGGAAAAATAAATTCTGTCATGTCAATGTTGAATTCCCATCTATGGCAACAATCATTACCAGCAGACAAATGCTCCTGTGGTTTTGCAGAGGCTTCTTTTTTTCCTTAGGTTGTGACTATGCCCACATGACCGATCTGTTCGCAGAAAACTCAAACATCCAAAAATAAAATAACGTAGAGGAAAAGTCCCAACATTTCATTATTAATTTGGATACAGTAAGAAATAGCTATGCCCTTTACTGTGTTCAGAAACAAATAGAGGTTAAGTTGGCAGAGCTCAAGGGTAGAGGTGAAAGGATGCTGCCTGCTGGGAAAAAAATGGTCTCTTGGTTTTGAAAATGTGAATCTCTTTATGCCAATCAGTTTCAAGCAGCTGAGTACCAAAAACCTGATATTTCAATAGTGCTACAGTTTAGGTGAATGGTGCTGCTAAGGAGCACATCTTGAAAGCCCCCCAAACACATCAGGCATGCACGAATGTGCTCTCTACCTGTTCAACCAGTGGTGAAGATAACATCTATTAAAGAAGTGGTGAGAATTGGCTGACATCTACTCAGAATATGTGCAAAGAAGAGATTACCTCTGATTTCATAGGAGAGTAATTTTCTTCAGGTGGATGGAACAATGACATTTTTCACTAATGAATATTACCTGTCATTTAAAATCTGGGCTTCAGGTGGAAGCTTCAGCAAATTTACAACAAAAAGCTATCTCAAACTCCAGTCCCCTTAGAACCACAACACTGCAGAAGTCAGAGAGCTAAGGATCATTAAGACGTGTCTACAGATGACCTTTCTTTATTGCACACATTGTTTTGCATGTTATGTAAGCACTAAAAATTTTGAATTTTTCCTACAAATTTTGAATTTTCCCCCCACATTACTAGGCTACAGTTCCTGTTCCTTTCCTGGGCTCCATGCTGTGGGGCTACAGCATGACTCAAACACTAGCTGGAGATCTGATTAGTGTTGGTATTACTACACCTCTAGGGAACACAAACTCTACATGTGTAATTGCCATGGCATTGTGGATGTACAGAAGTGTACATAGACATAGTAGCAACTGAAATAACCCAGAGACTGTGTTCTGGCCTAGAGGCCAAATGGTATGGCACAGCTTGTGTTCACACAGATAAGCCCTTTTTATCCCCCAGAACAAGATGAACAGATGCAAACTGGCTATCACAGATGCTCTCTGTTTTGTGCTACCCCTGCATCCGTGCCCTGACAGTGTCTGGGACAGTGGTAGCTGGTCTGGGCCAAGTGCATGACAGGGATTGTAGCAAAAGTTAAACATTATGGATAATCATGTTGCAGTTTTTAGGATGTGTCCTCTCTAAATATAAACGTACCATTAAAGTCCAGAGCCCAAGTAGCCAGACGAGAAATCTAGCAGGAAACCAGGTACTATGTTAATCGTCAGTTGTCTAAACTTTACATGAAAAGTTCATTGACACTGTTATGTTAAGAGAAAACATTTCCAGGCTGATGCATTTCCCCTAGAAATCATGTTTCTTCAAAAAATTCCCAGTCAGCTCTACTTCTGAGATTGTGTGAGAAAATTCAGTCATCAAGAATAATAAGAACAGTTTTCTTGGTCTACCTTGGACATTTATTCTAGGGGTCCTAGGGTACACAGTTGCCACAGAAAGCTAGGTACTTTTTTTTCTGGAAAGCAAAAAACTTCTTAAGCTGTCTGTGCTAGAAAATGGGGAAAAAAGTTACAGCATTCATAAGGTAATATTATTGGTTTTATTTTGCATGCTCTAAAGATAAGGGGCATCTAAACACTTCCTAGATTTCCATTTTCCCTAGGCACAGTTAGTATTTTTAGTGGGGTAGTTAACTCTACCAAAAGCACTCAACTTGTGTTATAGAAATTTAGGAATCTGTCATTGAGCAGTATCTTCAATACAGGTTCAGATGCAGTTGTTCGCATTGTTTGTCTTCAGTGAATTTAACAGATCCAATCTTCTGAACCATGGGATTGTGACCAGAATTGTCATGACTAAAGCTACAAAACAGGTAATTCTACATTTTCAAAAGAAATGTTATACTTTTATATACTCAGTCCATCTTTTGCAGCAGAAGCTCTGCTAACAGCACGCAAAAATGAAACATAAACTATACTATACAAGTCGTGACACAAATTTGAAAGCCTTACCTGAAAACCAGCCATAGTACTGGCCTTTTTTGCATTTTTTGGGAAAATATGTTATTCTCCATAACCAAGTGAGAAACTTGCCTGTGTGTTTTATTACTCCCTCTTTTATATTCAGGAAGAAATTATGTTAACTCATGGACTGAGGCCTCTTGCTTCCAGAACTCGACGTTCTTTATGGGTGTGGAGCAAAATGGCAAAATAATGGTTGTCACATTTGTATATGGCAGAACAAGGCAATACTATAGTATCAGCAAGCGTACCGATCATGGCAATACTGAGGTGTAACTGTAGGCTGGATGTTTTTGGTTGTTTTTATATATTTCTAAGGAGCAGCACTTATGTGTTTATTGTACCTTCAGAATCAGCTCAGGAATGGGGTTGGTGAACCTGCCACTTGACTATGAGTTTTCAGTGTGAAGAGGGATTCCTTTTGTTTAATTAGATGTTGTAATAGAATACTTATGGCTACAGAAGCTTGTGTTATTTATTGTTATTGCCATTTTTCTTAATATTAGTCTTATATCTAAAGCATGTGTAATTTGGTTTGTCTACCATGCAAATTCACTTGTAGAGAAAGAAAATAAAATTGATTAGGTTCCTTGTCCAGAATCTCTTCAAAACATAAAAAACCTGTAAAGGGTCACCAAAACTAGGCAAAAAGACCCCAGTTCAAGGCATCTGACCTGCATATGGCTGGAAAGTGTTCATATGCAGCTCTTATGGTATGACAGTGTCATAAAAATGGTAATAGGACTGGGCTAGTACAACGACAGAGGAATAATTTAAATCCCAGCTGTGGGAGGAAGCAAGCCAGAAAGTCAGCATCACCCGTCAGCACAGCACCATGAGCGTTGCATAGCCCCAGGACAGCCGTGAACCTGGGGAGCCATAATCTCATTGCTGTGTCATGTAACTATCTACCCTACAGGGTCAACCGGAATCAGAGTCCCCTGTGTGAAGGAATACATATGAGATGGTCAAAACGAATTCTCAGGAAACTTCCCTGAGGCCTCAAAGTAATGAGTCTAATGTTTAGCTCTTTGTTATCACAGTTCTGATCCCCCCCCAAATCACATTCACTATTTGCCTTTGCTAGTGCAAGAGGATCTGTGAGAGGCAGAGCTGCTTCTTCCAGTCTCCGCTCATGCTGGTGCTCTTGCCTTTTGTTCCATCAGGGAAATAAACCTCTCAGAGACAATCCTGTGTGCGTTGGTGAGGTAACTCTAAAGCTCACATCTCTCCACTGAGTTGGGGCAAACTTGTTTTCAGACAATTATCGTATAACTTAGCTTTATATGAGCCCGGTTCCTTAAGAAGGGAAGGCTTTAGGAAAATGAATTAGTACAATTCTACTGACAAAGCCCCCTGATCATTAAAAAACTGTTTATGCTTTAATGTGTACAATTCAGTTTTCTGCAAGGAGTAGAGAAGAAATGAAGGTAAAATTTGATAGAAGCTACAACACCTAATATGTGTAAGCATAAAGAAATCACTTCTTATAGTAACCCTTCAAAACACTAATGACATGTGCTTTAACATTATTGTCACACAGAGAAACAGCAATATACTGTGCTCTGAGGCAATGTCAAAGACGCCCAAACCTGGTGTTGCTCCTCTGCTAACATGGCACGACAATGTTATTAAATTAGCACTTTACAATGATTCATACCCTCTTCCCATTGTGCTAGTTTTGCCCAGTCCTTCAGTGAAAAAAAAGTCTTTCTAAAGTACCAATCTATATAATTAAGAATCAATTTTCTTTCAATCATTGTGTTGCCCTAGAAAGGAACTCCACCTTAATTAAATAATGTTATTTTTCCCCATTAGGTTCAAAGAGTCAAAACTTGCTTACATGAGCTCGTCTCCTTTCTCATATATAAATATTCTCACCACGCTACAAGCACAGGAGGAGGCAGCCGGTGTGCAAGGTATGTGCGTGAGTGTATGTGTGTGGAAGAGGTGGAGGCTGCTGTCAAAAGGAAGGTGGGAAAACAAAATAAGCAAGGGTAAATCTGAGTGAGGGCTTTTATGGGCAAGATGTGCTTCCCGCACAACTGAAGACCTTTGTGTTGGCTAGAAAGGAAAATGGCAGCAGGCTTATTACTGCAAATAGGTGTACTATATGACACTTTTAGTCAGCAGAAAGGAATGGAGGACTGGAAAATTAAGAATCCAGCGTTAGTTTACTGCTACCTTTGAGGGTCAGATGCTTGGCAAGAGCTTTGGCTTTTTGCATTAGCAGCAAGTAGGCCTGATCTTTACCTTCCCCACCCCCCCCAGCATATCTCGTTGTATGTATTTTGAGCACCAGAATGAGATATGCTGGTTTATTAGCAGAACCCAAAGCCTATGTCAGCTGGTGACACTTCCTAAAACATGAGTGTTATCCATCTGAACTCAGTGAAGACCTATAATACAGTACAAGTTCTTAGGTTGTTCCTTGCCCTGAGTCTCTGTAGCTCTGACAAAAGGACCTGCCGGTTTACTTTTAGCATTTCAACCTGGGCAAGCCAGGACTGAATTTTGTTTTCTTTGGTTCCACTCATGCATATTTTGGGACCTCCAGAAACACCCTTTTGCAGTTTGCTTTATTCCTAACAACATCATCAGTTAGGCAGCTTTTATTTTTCATGCATTCCTATGACTCCCTCCCTCATCTCCCCTGCCTTTGCTCTTTTGCCCCTCCTCCTATCGTGTAGTCTGTCCTACTGATACGGCCACCCACATGTTTTACACCCACTACTCCCTTCTTTTAGTTGTGCTCTGTCGTTTGCTGTGTCTCTGGAGAAACTGCTAGTCTTTTTCTCAGCTCAGGTCTCATCAATGTCTTCCCAAATTAAAAAAAAAAATTAAAAGGAAAAAGAAAAAAGAGATAGAATGTCCTTTTCTTTTTCCTTGCAGAAGGCTGGTTTCCCTTTCCCTCTCTAAATGCAGGAGTTTTACAAGGTCTCTGTTGCTATAGCATTTGCTGTCCTGCTGGCACCCTCCTGATCTCTCACTCAGCCAGTCTTCTGCCTCTGTGTGCCATGTCCTCTCCTTGCTCCGACCGGCGTAGACTGAGCCCACCTGGAAGGCAACTGCCGAAATGATTTTCCACAGGTTGCTTTATCCCTCCATTTCTTCTCCATAGTTTCTTCCAGTGAAAGTCAACTACCCCATTCCGCTGCAAGGCTCTCTGTGGCTTGTCCCACCTGGCTTGTTCCCTCCTGTCAGTATGAGAGTGCACTGCTGATGAGCCAGCAGCTCGCTGTCAGCCACTTAGTAAATTTCAGACTTTCACACACTTTCTTTTTTCACTGCCTCTTAGGAGAATTTTCTACCAGATAATGCAAAATTACTCATTATTCTGGTTCATAGCCCTTTTTAGGGCTTTTCTATCATGCCTATGAAAAAGTTGACAATGGCCAAACAGGAGGCGCACTGAATCTGCAAACTAGCATTCCCACTCTGTTCTCCTGTCTTTCCTCTCTTTTCTGTCCACATGGGTTGGCCGGCTTGTATTGTACTTTGAAGCTTAGCTCTTTTGGACAGGAACTGCTGCTTTGCTTTGGAATCATACTGTCCTCAGCACAGCTTTAAAGTGTTCTGCTGTTAGAAACATACTTGAACATGTGGGTCTAAAACACAAATAGACAGTCCAGTAAAGAAATTCCTTTGAGGGTTCGCTATTACCCACCTCTTCCTTCTCCCCGCAAGGGCATGAGTCACCTGTGCTATGCTAACATTAAGGATTTTAAGAGCACCCGACTCTAATTATTATTAATACTTGAGAGACGCAGGCAACATTAACGCTATTCTACTGTTCTAAGTGCTTAAATGCATGCATGGACAACCTTTCTGTAATATTCGATTACCTTGCAATGTTTAATGGAGTTATCCTGGCAACATCTTTCTGAAATATTTAAGAACCATTGTTTGTACAGTACAGACAATAATTGGCATGAATTAAGCAACCTGCCAAAGGTCATACTGTAAGTCTGCAACAGAGCAGAGATTTTGAAGCTGGCATTCTAACTGCATAGCTGTATTATTGCATCTTAATAACACAGTTATGCTTCATGATGTTTTAAATCAATCTGACAGCATCAGAGCCCGAAAGGTATTATGCATGATGCAGACTTTGCAGAATCCCAAATAGTATACATTTACCGTAACTAGTATGGTTGGATAATTACATATTACAAATTTTAGAACATGAAATAATAATTTTAATGATTCTGTGAAGCATATACTCAAGTATAAATACAGGAAGGAACAAAAAGGAATTAAGACTAATACACAGCACATAAAAGTCAGTGGACAGGATCACTATGAAAATGGTCAATACTTTTATGTAACAGTTTACTTATGGTGTTATTTATTTGGTATGTAAGTTACCATCAATAATGTAGATACAGCACATAAGAAATGCTTTTTCCCCACTCATTTTACTGGAATAATATTACACAGTTCATCTTTTCGAGGGCTATGTAACTAAAAAACAAATTGGCTAAGGTGATGTCTTCACATTAGTCTTATTCCCATAACTCGGGCACTTAGTTCCACTAAAATCAATAGACTTGTGAGTGTGTAAGTGAGAAGGAAAAGACAAGCATAATAAATACTTTTAATCCTGCGTTGGCAAATAGATATGTAATTCTGTCACACTTATCTCCAAGGCTGATTTTTTATCATGCAATATTATTTGCATATTTTCAGAGTTTTGATCTACAAATGGATTTTAATTTGTCGGCTTTTTCAAGAACAGCCTTGTGGGAGTGGGGGCAGGTCATGCATAATCAAAGAGTAAAACACAGGCAGAAGGAAGACATAGAGAATCTGAACTCCATTTCTGGATGAAGTGCAATTACTGTTATTACAATTTCCTTGTACCACACAAAGGCCTTACTGTACTGGGTGTCATCCACATTTAGAGGCATTTTGAGGTATCTGAGAGATCCCTATCTATGCAAATGGTACAGTGTCTTATAAACTGAACATGAAAAATTTAGGCATGCTTTCCTCTCTGCAGCACTTGGGAAGACACAGAGAGAGATGAAATTACTTTCCTGAGGATGTTTTGGTAGTCCTGGAAGCAGAACCCACTGACCTGAACTACAGCTCAGGGCCTGAACTGAAAAGATTTCCACCTTCTGTTATAAGACAAGAATTCAATAAAAAGTGCAAATGAAGAAAATTGTATGTAGGATCCATAGCTAGAATTAGACATTGATGGATGTGGGTGCCTGTGAAACTGTGAGCTTGTGACCCCTTTTTAGCTGTGTGACCAAAAAGCTGGGATGCATATACTATTTATACACAGAGCCAATGACCACCTTAAGCACCGACATTGCATGCCAAGGTTAGCAAGGGTGCATACCCTGCACTGTGTCCCTCCCAGGCACTACCCTTCCCATGGTGAAGTGGCAGCAGTACCTCCTATTGTTTAGGGGTGGTTGGGAACTTACATACAGCCTCTCTAAATATTATATAGGATGCAACTCAAATTTCACAAACCAGTAGCAAATCAAATCTCCATTAATACCACTGACCTCATTCTTTACCTGGAACAATTGTCTCCAGAGATCAGTAATTTAAGTATATCTACCCTTGATAACCCAGTAGTCCTGAAAATGAAATAGCTTCTCTGATGTAAGCAGCAAGAATCAATAACCATTAAGCACATAAGGACACTCTAATATATGAAGCTTATGGGTATCCAAGTCATGCCATCACCAGACCAGTTCATTTTGGTAATATGTAGGCACCAAGGACAGGCAGAATTCTGGTGCTTGGAGAGCACATTGGATGGTCCAGGTGGTTAAGATGTCATAGCCCTGTAAACGGAACTTCCCTGGGAGAGAAGAGTCAAGAGGTGGATTTTGCTCAGTGTGTGAGCACAGGCTGCCTTGAGGGTTAGCTTTGTTCAACAAAACAAACAAATTGGCTGTGGCTGAAACTACGCATTTTTTCTCCATGTATCAGCACAATGTTAAATAAATTACTGTTTCTGTCAAAGTGTGATGAAGCTAAGCTCTCACCTTTACAGTTCAACTATGATATTCACCAAGAATTGGGGAGGGCAGGAAAGGAGGGAGTTGTTTCATGGAAATACTTTCCCCACATGTTTTCCCAGACCCCGGAGTTTCACACAAAGCGGAACAAATCACACCCTTAGCAGTTCTCTTCAGTTCTATACAGCTGCGTGCTGCAGGTGGTGCCCTGAAAATATGTTTGTTTATTTTGCAGCACTGCAGGCTGCAAAGCTGCACTTAAGAATGAAATAAGTTCCCCTCCATTGCATTCTCCCTTCTTCACTTTGAACCCCTCTCTCTTTTTAACTTGCTGGAAGAAGACGGTAAGACATAAAGTGATAGCAATG
The DNA here is from genome assembly GCF_963921805.1 of Phalacrocorax carbo. Classification (NCBI taxonomy): domain Eukaryota; kingdom Metazoa; phylum Chordata; class Aves; order Suliformes; family Phalacrocoracidae; genus Phalacrocorax; species Phalacrocorax carbo. The sequence goes on from NC_087515.1 coordinate 71,180,136, forward strand.
TGGCTCAGTCTCAAATGAACAAAATGGGAGGTATTGGTACGGAGCACAGAGTAAAAACTGACAAGCATGGAGTGTGGCACTGAGATTTTGGTGGTGTACCTCTTCAGAGAGGCAACTACCACAATAATTGAGTGAGTAATTCCATACATAAATGTTAAATACCCAAATTGGGATAATCCTTGTTTTATGAGAGCATTTTCTTGCACACATGAGTTCTCAAATAATTTATCCCCATTTTAAAGCTTTTCTAAACCATGAGCATTCTGCCAGTCACAGTATAGAGGCCCCTGAACTGAATTTTCTGTTGCTTCTTCAGTGTGAGCTAAACTAGCAATTTTGTCCACATGTTTGTCTATCCTGAGCAAAATCCACTCCTCAGAAGAAGCTGACAAAATATCTGTGCATCAACACATCTGTCTCTAGTCTCTAAGGCTGGTATTACACAATGAACACCACCCCTCTGCACACTTGGGACTCTCCTGACCTTTGGGAGCATTTAACATTCCAGTTGCTTTAATTACTACTTTGTTTAAGCAGTAGGAGAAATTAAAATTCTCCAAAATTTCAGACATAAAAAACTAAAATCTGTGTTGGCTTGCACAAAATTAGCAGCAGCATTCACATGGTTCACAATATGGTGCTGTTTGCTTCTAGGACATGTTGCTCTGGGGAAGAGGTGGTCTCTTGGAGACTCTGAGCATTCTGCACCTCCTCAACAGAATATCTGTCTACAGTCCTTGAAATATTCCACAGCCCGCCTTGGGAGTTGTTTTTTAGAAAGTATAAACCATGGGGTTTTTATAGCTTTTATCTTAGCTGTCATATTCTTTCCACTAAGTAAGCCACAGCAAATATCATATCTGTATGAAGCCTAACCTTCTGTAGCTGGATTCCTTCTGAGCTTACTGGCAAGCTGTACAAAATACACTCAGTATAATGTTTTCAAAGACTGCTATAAGTGGTCCTCAGTGTAGCTGAATGTCTTTGTAACTTTTTATCTGTAGAACAGTAGAAAACATCCTTAAAAACATGCTGCAGTGTTACTGGTCCATAAAAAAGTGAAGAGCAACATTAGCTTGATCATGAACTTATAGAAATAAAAATAGAAAGCAAGTAACCCATTTATAGGTTGCAATTTATAGTTTTATACTTAAAGTGCAAGATCCACTTAAGTGCCTATAATAGAAAATTGAAAGGAAAGATTAATTTCTTTCTACTAACTGGAGATAAATCTGATCTAAGGCTTGAGTTTGATGAAAGCTATTTTGCTGAAAACCAAGCAATATCTGCTCCTTTAACTTTGTGTTATATGTCACTGAGCAGTACCAAATAATTCCTCTCTTTCTCACCACATTCAATATAATAGTGAATTTATACTAGCATTTGTGTTTGAAAAAGAAGCCCATGCCCACAGCTGGGAAGGTGAAAATGATGTAAAGTTGCAAGCACCAGGTTTGGACAATTGACGTATACTTATACGGTACAGATCACATGATGATAATCACATTTACAGTAACATGATTGGAAATATAAAACCAGCTGTAGTTGGCTACAGCTAGCGGAATACCAATGGTTTGTTATTCTGAACCATTCCCCTGGCTTGCAAAGAATGATCTAATCTAGAAACAGCTCTGTTTAGGCACAGATAGACAAAAAACCTTGTCGCATGAGGAACAGAATTGAGCTTGAACTATTTATTCCTCATGTTTTCCTGTTCCTCATTCATTATATACAGAAAAATAAGGCAGAAAAGTAAGCCTGGATGTCTTCCGTGGAGGGCTGGAGGGTAAAAAGGCTCTCTGGAGGGATCTGGACAGGCTGGATTGATGGGCCAAGGCCGATTGTGTGAGGCTCAATGAAGTTAAGTGCCGGGTCCTGCTCTTTGGTCACAGCAATCTCATCCAATGCTACAGGCTTGGGGAAGAGTGGCTGGAGAGCTGACTGGCGGAGAAGGCCCTGGGGGTGTTGGTCAACAGCTGGCTTAGTACCAGCCAGCAGTGTGCCCAAGTGGCCAAGAAGGCCAACAGCATCCTGGCTTGTATCAGGAATAGTGTGGCCAGCAGGAGTAGGGAAGTGATCGTGCCCCTGTTCTGGGCACTGGTGAGGCCGCACCTTGAATATTGTGTTCAGTTTTGGGCCCCTCAGTACAAGAAAGACATTGAGGTGCTGGAGCGTGTCCAGAGAAGGGCAACGAAGCTGGTGAAGCATCTGGAGAACAAGTCTTATGAGGAGCAGCTGAGAGAACTAGGGTTGTTTAGCCTGGAGAAAAGGAGGCTGAGGGGAGACCTTATCACTCTCTACAACTACCTGAAAGGAGGTTGTAGCAAGGTGAGTGTTGGTCTCTTCTCCCTAGTAACAAGAGATAGGGACAAGAGGAAATGGCCTCAAGTTGTATCAGGGGAGGTTTAGATTGGATGTTAGGAAAAATTTCTTTACTGAGAGAGTGGTCAAGCACATGAACAGGCTGCCCAGAGTTACCATCCCTGGAGATATTTAAAAGACATGTAGATGTGGTGCTTAGGGACATGGTTTAGTGATGGACTTGACAGTGCGAAGTTTACAGTTGGACTCGATGATCTTAAGGGTCTTTTCCAACCTAAATGATTTGATTCTATGATTATATAAGTTAAGTCTGATTGATAAAAATTGCTTGTAAATAAAGTTGTAAAGCTATTTTAATCTTATTTACTTATTCATGCTGATTTCGATGCACTTTTTTCTTTGTCTCCTTTGCACAAGCTGTAGCTTGTCAAAATTACAGGTAGGAACTTTCTGGAGAAAGGGGTGTTTTTCTCTTCCAGACTTATCCAGTGCCTGCCTTCCTACATACTCGGTCAGGGTCCCTTTGCTCTGCTACAACACAGCGAGCTGAGGAACATGGAGGAGAGCTGGGATGGCTCTACTGAAGGAAGGTAGCTGGGCTTTCAGGTGAATCAGCCACCAACCTTTTACACACAGAGCCCATGCAGAGATGTATTGTCACAGAAATATATTGCCCCAAACTCAACTGGTACTTGGCCATTTACAGCTAGGTTGGGGAACAGACAGATGGAAAAGCTGCTCACTTTTTGGGTAGCTGGGGACCATGTTATATGGATTATATTATGGACTGTCCAACTGAAATTACATTAACTTCTGGATCTGCTAACAAGACTTCCTCTCTCTTTCACTAATACGGTCCCTTTTGGGACAAAACATTGGAATCTCTTGACCAAAATTTTTATACAGCGGAAGTCATGTACCCAGGCATTGTTCCAAATCTAGATGTATAGTAGCAGTTTTATTTGCAGTCAGATATATCTCCACCTGAGCATAAACATGTTTGTATCACTAGAACAAACATAAAATTGCAGATTGCCATTCAGGTAATTAATTCCATGTTTATGTCATCTTTTCACCTAGGTCAGAGACGACACAAGGCAAAATTGTTAGTACAGGTAAATATGGTTGAAAAGCCTATCAATTTCCCCCCAAACAAGCTGTTTCATTTCTTATAAATTTTCTCCAGTGTAACAGTGTATTCTTATCCTCCTAAAAAATTTAAGATTTCTGGTTTTCATTTTCACACCAGTACAACATTTTGTTCTTTTGAGAAGAATCTTTCCCATTCACCTCAAAGGCATATTGATTAATATGTTTAAAGACAAATTGATTAGTTTTAAGTCCTGCAAACTGATCAGTGAATCTATTTTTACTGTTGAAAACTTCTCTTTCATTTTGGCTTTTCTTTTATATTCAATTTGGCTTTCACAGATATAGCTGTAGCTTCTTATGTCACAACTTATATCCTATAGTGTAATTTGAATATAACCATCTATAAATGATTTGTGGCATGGTCAGTGGTCAAAATGGAGGTCAGGAAAACAGACTGTGCCATGTCAGCAGCTCTCACAGCAATAAACATTTATGTTGGGGCTTTTCTTGTACAGGTGTCTTGCAGTAGCTGCAAGAAAACAGAGTTTCATAACAAAACTAACACTTAGTGCCAGGGTTTGCGAATGATTGCCACAATACTCCATTGGTAATGGAGGTCTACAGGAAGAAATCTAGAAAAGGTGGTGGAAGTGAAGCTATCTGTAAACACTTACTGCAAGGAAGATCTGAAGAGAACTGTGAGCCACTTCTATGTACTGATATTCAAGAAAACACCCCGAGACAGTGATGTAACGATGATCCTCTGGTGCCCAGTCTGGGGCTGGGGTTACTGAGGTCACGGTGCAGCCTGGCCCGTTCTCCATCCACCAAGAACGATGCATTGAGATATTAAAGGTCAGAATGAGATCTGTTTCCTGCAAAAGAACAAGTGAAGAATTAATGCACTGGGATGGTACTCTGGTATGAAATGCCTCAGTGAGAGATTTCACAGGATGCATAAAGAAGCAAAGAGCAGTGATAAAACTGCACTGCCACATGAAAGTTAGTGGAGCTTGCCTGCAGCAAGCACAAGTAGCTGTACCTTGGCTGGCAGAATTGCTTTGGAGCAGAAGAATAATCCTGCAAGACAGGATCTGTTCCTAGACATTATGGTAGCCTAGACTACAGCAGTCATTTCTGTTACGTTGTCCATTTTCCTGCAGAAACAATAAGGACTGGCGGATGTGCACATTTACACAGCACCCTCCTCTGCTCAGTTCTAGAAATATGACCCATACTTTGGTGGGCTGATGTACCAAACTATACAAGAGTCCTCCGGAATCAAGACTTCATAGACTTTAATATGTATGAGTCATCTGCAGGGAGTTTTGTCCCATGGACTCTGTGAAGCAGGCCTGTGATAGCTCTACTGAAATATTGAAGAAGATGTAAAAAAAGGATTCTGTACATTTGCTTACAAGCAAAACCTCTTCATAATGCCTCTCTCAGATTTCTAACTTCCTAGGAGTCTGTAAGGAAACAGCTAGTGGGTATTGCCTTGTCTAAAGACTGGTTAGCTTGTTGAAAAGTAGGGGCAGAGGCCTGCAACCTCTAACGCCGATGCAGCTAATGCAACGGAGTAACTAGTCAGACATGTTTTCTATTAAGATTGCATTTATAAATTGTTCATAAAGGATTAATAAATGATTAATATACATCATAAACAATACTACGGATATGACTTTCATAAATTATACTTGGTTGCACATTAGTTGAGGGTGTCATACATAGTTATAACAAAACCATGGACTTTGTGGATTCTGTAATAGCCTACAGTGTTTACCAACCCTTTATAGATAATTTATAAGTGTAACCTCATTGTAAGTGTGACTGTCTAGTCTGCGTGTACATGTGCCAAGTCATGCAAAAAAAATTGCTTTTAAGTAATGTCTTTGCAGAGCCAAAGTCTCCCCACACCTAACCTACATTTTTTCAGCCTGTTGATGACATTAATAATTAAGATTCTCATAAAGATTTTAAAACGTAACTGTTTAATTAGGTTTACCGTGCCAAAAGAAAAAAAAAATGGAATGCCATTCTGTGCAGATATGTTGTGTCCAGACTTCTCTCCCTTCAAAAAAAATATTATTCTTTTCAGTCTCACTTATTTTCTTCCTTTTTTTTTGCACTAACTCATGCAAAGGTAAGTCCATCCAGAGAGGTTTTGGATAATGTCATGACTGACACATCAATCAATCTGTGATTACACTTAACACTGTAGTGTAGCTGAATATTTTTTCTTTAAGTTGCAGTTCCTGTCTAAAAGTGCAGAAATTTTGTACATTAAAAAAATACTTCAATGACTACCCTGCATGAGCACACCCAGCCATCAGGTGGCAGGAAGGACCATAAATACGTTTGCGAAGAATAATTACCCTACATTCTCACAACAGCCCAATCCAGCAAATAATAAGCTGTATGAAAAAAATACGATGCTTCATAGGAATTTAGTCATGCAACTAACCTTAAGCATTTGAAGGTGATCAAAGCAACAGTGAATATTTGTATAGACTATGCAAATTTCCCCACAATAGATCTATTTGCCTATAGCTATAAGTCTTCACCCCCAACAAACCTCTCCTCTCTCTGGACCCCTCCCTACGAAAGCTGCAGACACCAGAAAGTGTCTGCCAGATGTTTCCTGGAAATGGGCATTTTTACCTTACATCGAAGCCAGAAGACTATTTCTCTTTCTGAAGTCAGGGCTGTTACAGCCCCTCAGTAGCACACTGGCCTTCTCACCTGGTGTAAGAAGTTGAAGAATGGGTATCTTTGGAGTAACTTTGCTTAAAGTAATAGATTTATTCCTGAATTACTAAAATTGGAATCCTTCATGTTATTGCCAGAAGGCCTTTAAGCAATTCTAGTTACCATGGAAAATTCTTAACCTCTAATCTCTCATCAGAGATGCAGCATGAATGAATAGGACTCATTGTCTGGCTCTATTTTATCATTTGCAATACCTTCAGAAGAATCATGATGGACTAAAAATATTTTACAAAGTGCAGACAGAGGATGAAAAAATGTATTCATTGAAAAAGAGAGGGATAAACTGGCTTGCAGGAACTGAGTATTTGTTACACATTTGCCAGATGAAGATAAAATGGATCAAGGAGGAGCTAAACTGGCTCTCTGGTTAGGACATCATTACTCTACAGGTGGTTGTGTTTGCATACAAAGGGTGGAGTAATCCAAAACATTACAGGTTAAAAGCACAAGAAAATTTCCAAGTTACAGAGGAAATATAATCACACATTAAAATATTTATAATTACATATGTAAATAAAACTTCACAAAGTCCAGCTTTCTTCCATCCTTGAACTTATTCCCAGATGATTTTCTGAAATAATTTTTTATATTTAGAAAATTCCCTTGCCCTCAAATCATCTTTTGGCAGTTAAGTTGAATGCTATGATTAGGACTAAATAATCTTCTTTTATTCAGGATAGTCTGTTAGTGCTTACCAGTGAAAAATTACAGATCTTTACAAGATATGTATTCTATTTCTATTTCTGAGTAATCAGTAAAATGCCGTGTTGTTTCCTCTGCTCATAAAATAGACCTGATATCTGTCACAGAAATGTTATATTCCTTAGTGCTTTATAATAGTAAAAGCAAATAAATCCTAATGAAAGCCCCAACTTCAAGTCTTAAAGAACTTTGAATAATGTGGTTGAGAAGGCTTTCAAGGAGCGTAGCGATTATGTATTGAACCAGTTAACAAACAAGGTCAACTTCAGAAAGCAAAATAATAAACAGACATGAAATTTGGTTCTGGTAAGATTAGATATCATCCATGGCTCAGGTCAAACTTGGCTGCAATAAAAACGATGATGAAATCAGGTTTTGAGAAGTCAACATGTAAGTTAGACCCTGTAAATTCTTATCCCCAAAATATGTGGGGTAAGAATAAATTCAGAAGGAGCCTATTCACTACAAAGGCAGCTGCTGCACAGTTAAAACTTTTCAGGTATAAATTGTTATGGTCTTTGAACTTGCCTAAAACCTTCAAGCCATCCGCCCCTGTATGCAGCCACATTAGCAGAGCAGTTCTGTTGCTTACAGTGAAGGTCACCCAGATTACAAAAAAGTTTTACTTCTTGTGAGAAAACGGATAAAGAGTTGAATCCCCTTGTAGAACTGTGTAAGTGGATGATGTATCTATCATTAATGTCTCCTGTACTGGAAACATTTAGAACTATTTTTGGACAAACTCGGCTTGCTATTTACTTTGTTCTCTGTTTGAATACAGTTTTAGTGGACATAGACAATGTCTACACTGCAAGGTGGGGATTTGTTGTACTCTCCAGTGTATTTGCTGTCTGTTTTCTTTCCAACATCTGTGGCTCAAACATTGTTCAGGGAAATGCAGAGAAATGGTCTGATAAGCCTTGAAGCTATGAAACCTAACAAGAGCTGTTGATATGCATTGGGCATGCCGATATGGTGGTGTTCACAGTCCGTATGTCAAGGAATATTTCATTATCCTAAATTCAACAAACAGCTGCTTCCTTCATAGACAGAGAAATACATCTGTATGAGCTTTATTGATGATTACAGTGCTGTTTTTGTAAATCCTGCTGGTATTTGTAAAGCCTGTTAATGAAAATTGGTGCATTAAAGTAGATTTTGCTATTCATCAAAGAGGAAAAAACCAGGAAAATACTTAGTAGGACATCTTTTTGACATTCTTAAGATGTGCTGGTGTTTGTAGTGGTCAGGAGAAGTACTGCTGGGTTATACAAAGGCTAGAGTTTGGAGGTCTCAGAGATTCAGATCTCAGAGATTAGAAGCTGAGACATCTTCAGATTAAATCTGTAGTTTTATTTCATCATAGTTTGTAAAGTATGGTGAGCTGTAATGGTTTTGTGCCTGTGTTTAGTATGGTAGATAACAACTTTTGCTGGGGTTAAATGGAAAGTACACAATGTTTTCTGGCTGAGGACAGCTGATGACAGAACATGGTAGCAGAAAGCTTTGTAAGAGCTGCCAGAAATGAATACAACCTTCTTTGCATTAAGAAGTAGCAGCAGGACAGCAGTGCTCAAATTGAAGATTGCTCTGTGTGTATTGTGTTACTACTAGTCCATATTAGTAAGATTACTATCTCTATGTAGTAATTACAATATATTATTGTTTTGATGAATTTTGTTAGGTGCGGATTAGAGAAGCTGATCCCAAACTCAGTGCCAAGAGAAAAAAGAGGCAGCAGTGTTTCAGGGTGATTATCTTTGAAAGTTCAGGAGATCTTACAGACTCAGGGAAATTAAATTGTACCAACTTCAATGGTTGTGGCTTGCTGTGTCATGGGAAATAAGTTACTTCCATTTTTCTAATTAGGAATTGCTGAAATCTGTGCAAACCTGCCAAGCTTCTGTACAAGTTTTGTCAAATACAACCATGTAACCACTTGTTTCATTTTTCAAGCTCAAACTAGCAAGAGCAGGCTGCTTGGAGGCTGAACGATCACACAAGGTTTCAGTGATAAAAGATCAGGGTCTGAAAGCATTTGTAGTTCCAGATGCCTTGGATGCACAGAGGCCTCTACAGGCATTTTTTTTCTTCTGTTATCTCACTTTTCCACTAAAACTTGCTCCCATCAGGCAGTACCATTTTCTCATGCAAGCAGAACTTTTCCTGTCTAAAGAAAAAAACTGCCCTCACTGAAGGGTCAAAATAGAGCTTAGCAGCTATGTTTCTTTCTTTTTACTTTTTAATCCACAGTTAATATACAGGAAACAGTTATTGTATAATTGTGTAGATATCATGGATATTTAATGTTCCTGATCTTTTTTACCCTGTTCCATCTGAACTGACTTTTTTGTATGTGTGTGACTCTTTTCCTTTCATTTCAATTTTTTCTTTCAGTAACCTGGAATTCTGGTCTTTAGTTTCCTCTTACAAAATCACTTTGTACCAGTATAATTCCAAATCAGATATGGAAATTAATTTACATATATGCCATTAATCAGGTAAGATTTAACCAGTCTGAATCCACCCAACGATTTACTTCTGAACTTCATCCATGAAAACTAATAAAAGTTATCTCACTGTCAGCTTTTCTCATTATTATGTAAAAAATATTCCAAATGTATCTTATTTCCAATGTACTTCCAAAGATTTCAATGAATTACTTATAAAGATACCAGCATAAAAGAAGGAGATGACTCAGGTGTCCTGATTTTCTTCTCTAAAATGAAACAAGAGTGTTATGTTAATAAAATACCATAAAACAGTCCTCAAAAAGCATAAGTACTGCTATACAGGGATTAATATTGCCACTTACTATTCTGTGATATGATTCGTACCAATAATCTTATGAAATTGTTAGAACTGCAATCAATATTATCTGAATTAACATCTTCATATTTTTCTAGTATTGGAATACGTACATTGACAAACCTAACGATTTTTTGCTGCTCTGTTTCAACTCATTAAAAAAAAAAGATACCTGATAAACTCCAGAATATTAACTTTGTCAGTTTGGTAGCACCAATATTTTTCATTAACATCTTTGTTCAAAAAGTGTCTATCTATATAGCTCTTCAGTTAAAAATATCATAAAAAGAAAAGAGAAACTTTCAGTTTGTATTGCAAGGTTAAAATGATTATTACTATCCCATGAATATTTTTCATATTTAAACAGAATATTATTAGACTAAAAGTATTCTGGGCTAAGATCCTTTGAATATTTTTCTGCAGAACAAGAGAATTAAGCCCATCCCAGTAGCCCAATGTCACTTATCATGGGCACTGAGAAGTTGCGGTCCCTGTGTTATCACACAGAAATTTTGGTTTTTGTTTGAATCAGCCCCTGCTGTCAAATCTGGGAAAATCTACCACCTGCAGCATGTGCAGGAAACAGTAAGCAGACTTGAACAGAGTTCTCAGACCGCAGAAACAACATTGTTATCCCAGAAGCGGTGTTAGAAAACATAAGATCATTGTCTTGCAGAAAGGCTTAATGAAACACCAGGCTGAGGATAAATTCATGTTGTACCTAGTGCTCTATAGCACTCTAAGCACTTCCAGCAGGCAGTGATTTTATATGCATTTAGATTTCAGAATAATTAAAAAGAAACGTGGATGAGTTGGGAAATTACTAAAAAGCATGTTGAGTCTTCTTACTCAGTTTGACTCAAATCTAGCCCAGGTGAATATTTTCAGAAGTGTTTACTTCCGTGGGGAGGTTGCGATGAGCTAAAGCATCAATTTGAAATGCATAGCTAGTCCTCACAACCCACTTGCATTCTCAGTATGAAATAAAATAGCCAGATTTAAATGATTTGACTTCCTCTGCAGTCAATAGAAAGGACCCAGCTGAAAGAGACTGCTAAGTATTCCTGAAGGACTCTGAAAAGCTGCTTAGAGAGCTGAGACAAGATGTTGAGCAGGAAGTCAGCCACAGGCTGATGGCGAGGAAGCACAGATGCAGAAGTGGAAGTGTGGGCCAGCGCCATATAGCCCTTATGCCCTGTTCAGGAAATGGTGTGGAGTAACTATCCCTGCATCAACTATTTCAGGCTCGTTCAGTATAACTTGGACCAGTATTGACCAGGCTGATAGACGTCATCATCCACAGAATCAGAGTCAGATCTGAAGCTCCACAGCATTCATGTAGCTTGTAAATTTGTGACAGTAAAACAAAGTCACACCAACACATACTCAGCATGACGTGTACAAACCCTGCATATAGCAGTCTCCATTGCAACACTGCTGAGTATTTATAGCGTGTTTCTGACCATTAGTTTGACACATTTTACACCTGAATGTGACTTTTACCATTTTCAAGGGATTGCACAGCTGCAACTCCACCAGATGACATAGGAAAAACTGTGTCACAGGTTTCAGTGTTCACGTGTGGCAAGAGCTCCATTTGCTTGAGTTATACTTACCCCACAGACTTTGAAAACCACCTTTTTTTCCTGTCTGAAAGGTTCTATTTACTTTTTTAAATGAAAAACATTTGTCACAGGACCATGTTATATGTTTCTGATAAACTTCAGTTCATAAAGAGTTCATTCATGTCCTTGCAGTTGATGATGGTTATTAGAATACCTAAGGCTATATTCAGATTTGATAAATCAAACTCTTTTCACTTTACATGCAGTAATTAATTTAACAGTAGGTGAAATTGCTCTCTCTTTTTGTGGTGTGATATTATGCCACTCAGCATGGACCACAGATTAGTTTTATTAAAACTAATTTCATCATGCACTACTGTCATCTAAGTACAGAAATAATAAGATCTAACTTATCTTGGGCACAGAGTGGATTACAGGTGTTTTGTACATTGTCTGCATCCCGCGTTTGAGAATTGTTTGAATTATTTCTAAGAAACAAGATGCACAGTTTCTCCTGTTCTTTTTTTTTTTTCTACACTGTGCCTCAGAAATAATTTTGAAAAATGAAACTACTCAGGGATTCCAGTTTTAGCTAATTTTAGATTTCAAAATGAAAAGGAAAGAATTTGAACAACACTGCAAAAAATGTGTTTCAACATTTTCATAAGAAACTATTACACTTTTCCAAACACAACTTATTAGGGCATTTAGGCAGCATTTGCAAACTGGAATGGAAAATGTTAACACTGCCACATATCCAGTATAGGTGTTGCAGGTTCAAATCTCCTTGATTCAGAAATGAAAAATAAGCTATTCACAAACTTCTATTCTGACAATACAAGTCTCATGGCAACAGGCTAAAAAGAAACTTTTTCACCTGCATTAATAAACAAACCACAGTATCAGACAAGCTGATATTAGCAAACGTTTCAAGTGCATGTCCTTTCCTCTTGTGAGCTATTGCTGACACAACAATGCCCTCCACTTTAGTAAACTGCAGCCTCCTAAGAACAATTCAAAGCCATTTAAAAAGATTCAGTGCATAAGTTTGGGTAAATGTATGGTTTTTATTAAGTTTTCAGAAGCACACCCTGAGGAATAATATTATGATGCCATGCTAGATATTTTTTAGCTAGTATGAAGGAGAGTACCTCATGTACTGCAAAAGAAACTGTAGCAGTTTAAACCAGTTAAGGTGCTAATCCATAGATGAATAGCATAGAGGAATAGTCACTCTTTCACATGTTAACTACATGGCATGCAATGCTGCTAAAGCATAGAGGACTACCTGCATATATGAGTATATGTGTATATATAATGCAAGAACATATGAATATATATGTGTATATATAATGCAAGAACACCTAATTTAGGATGGCAAAATCACCTCAATAAAAAGATCCATCATTTGGCTAATCTTATATTTAGCACCACTTCGTACAATATATATACCAGCCTGTAAAATACATATAAGATGTACAAAAAGTATTACGCAGATTCGGTGGGCAGCACTACAGTTTTGAACTGATGGTATTATTAGGTGGTAACAAGTAATTTTCCAGATATCACACTATTTCTTCCTAAAACTCTTTACATAAGCTTTTGTTTCCTGTGATTTAATTCTCTTTCTTCTTAGATACAAATATTTTAATCTGGTTCTTTTTTTTTTTTTTTTTTTGTAGAAGATATAGCAGTTAACAAATAAACCATGTTATTCAGTGACGTAACAATGGCTGTTTGGTATTGCATTTTCCAGTGTAGCCTTGTAAAAGTTTATTCTTTTTAAGAGTTAAATCAAAATTAATATAAAGAAAAACAATGCAGCCTGATTCAAATATTTCCTTTTTAAACAGTCTTTGTCTCTGCATTTTACTTCAGGTATTAAAGCCCAAACATAAAAGAGGTATTTTATAAAAGACAACGTAGAAAACCCAATTAACTGAAGTGTAGGATCTAGTATCTGGCAGGCACCCTTAAAAAATAATTCCTAGATCAGCTATGTATTAATGATAGTTTAGTGACAGTTCACATCAGGTGTCAGCTCCACTGTCACTGAAGACTTACGTTTGGATGTTTTGCTCCATCTCACAGGGTTGTGCAAAAAGGACCGTTACCTTTCAGTTCAGATTTACACTGATTGGTCCCAAGATAGGTTGAATGTGGGGGGGTCTCTTGCTCTGCTCTCACCCAGGACCACCGGTAGTTTGCTCACTTCTCAATGAGAATGCAGCCCTCTCGGCGGCCGAGCACTGACTGGCAGGGGAGCAGCTCTGCAGGAGAGGATCTGGGGTCCTGGTGGCCAACAACCTACTGGCTGTGTTAGGAGGAGCGTCACCAGCAGGCCAAGGAAGGTGATCCTTTGTTTCTGCTCATCACTGATGAGAGCACACCTGGAGATTTGCGTCCAGTTCTGGGCTCCCAGTACAAGAGAGACATGGACATCCTGGAACCAGTCTGGCAAAGGTCAACAAGCTGGTTACGTCCTGGAGCACAGGACATCAGAAGTGAGGCTGAGGGTGCAGGGCCAGTTCAGTGTTAATAGCAGAAGGCTTGTGGGGATCCTGCTGCTGCCTGTAACTACCTAAAGGGAGGGCCTAGGGAAGGCAGAGCCAGGCTCCTCTTGGAGATCCACAGCAGAAGGACAAGAGGCAACAAATACAAGCTGGAACACAGTAAACTCTGACCAGATGTAAGGATTTATTTTATTATTTTTTTTAAACCAGGCCAAAGACTACAATAGGTGCCCAGAGATGAGGTAAAAACTCCATCTACCCTTGGAGATATTAAAAATTTGACCAAAAAAACACCCGAACAATGTCATCTAATTGGCTCTCTTTTGAGGAGGGACTTGCACAACGTGACCTTCCAACCTAAATAATTGTGTGATTCAAAGGGTCTTTCCTTGAAAACTTAGAAGTGCTGTTGCAGTTCTTCAAAAAACAAAGAGAAAAATACCAGCCCAAAAAACAGACAGAAAAAGCCCAATTAGAGAATGGATTGCCTTCCTGCAACATGAATATGAAAATCCTACTATAACATACTGGGGAGTATGGGACTAGTAAAAGCACAGCAACTCAAATCTGACCTGTATGCTACTCTGCAGGGAAAACATGCTCCCAGGAATCAAGAATAGGTTTTTAACTTACCTGCTTTCTGCCTTGATACAACCTGGACACGTCTCCTTCAATGAGACAGGGAGGAAAGGGTTGCTTTAGAGTGGCATAAATATTGGCTCCAAAGATTTTGTAGAGATTTTTAATGATGCAGCTACAATTAGGGCTCCTCACTATCTTGCCAAGGAAATATCACAAGTAACCGGGAATAAAAAAAAATGAAAGTGCTCAAAAATTTAGGAAACTTATTTCAAAATGTTTTCTGTCTTTTACATTCATTCCATTTGAATCATATCATCACAGTACTTAGGTGTGCATGTTTTATTTACAAGCATTTCATGCTGGCTAACTAAAATTTCACTTAAGGAAAATCTCTTCGGTATCCAGCTCTGTACCAAAGACCCTCCAGTTTGCAGCCAGGATTAAGATGAAACACTAGGAGCAATGATCTTTAATGAGCGCAGCTTGAGAGGAGTAACTAGAACAGAACTCTATCTCTGTAGACTGAATCAGTGATTGAAAACTTTATTTAAGAAACTGTCAGGGAGTAGATTTACCATTCTAACTGTAGTGTCTGTGTCAGTTTCTTAAATTAAGTTTTCAGGAGCTGATTTAGCCTGGGGAAATGCAGAAACCTGGTTGAAGCGTCTCTTGGGGCTGCTTATACTAAATTTTTTGTTTGTGTTTAGTGCTAATGCAGAGTTAGAGGAACTCCACTGTCAAGATGTTAGAAGATCGATGCTTTTATTACTTTGAATTGGAAAGCTGGTATACACAATAAAACAGTCACAGGGGGAAGAATGGTACAAAGAGCTCTTCTTTGATTTCCTGGTGCTTAAGAATATTGCAAAACACTCTGAATTCAAAAAAGTAGAGTTCATTTTTTTTGGTCAAGGAATAAACATAGTATATCTGGTTTATTAAATATAGACTAGGTAAAAATATTTTCAAGGAAATGTATATCTGCCCAATGGAAAAATATAAAAACTTCAATAAATAATTCATTTTTGCAGTAGCTATATAATCACTTTGCTATGAAGTGCCAGAATTACACCACATGTGCTCTGTCTCTTCCTTTGGAGTAAAAATCTCATAAAATACTTATGAGAGGTCTTTTGTTTGCTCAAAGACACATAGCTTTTACATCAATATCACTGATTTTTTTTCTTTCTTGACTAAAAACATTGGAGGTATTAAAGCTTCCCTGAATGCCTAGTACCAAGCAGTTTTCTACAACATGCATTAGTGCAATTCTGACTTAACTGGGAGTTGAGTTTTCCCAGAGAAGGTAGCAGTAAAGCCCTATATGCTTCCAACCTAAAATAAATATTTTAATTTAATCTGAAAGAGTGATCTATAAAGCATTATTACATTTAAGGCATACGTCTCTTAAAAAAAAGATCTAATCTCAAAAATGAATGGCAAAGTTAAGCCTGAAAATAAATATATAGTGTAGTACTCAAAGTTTAAGAAATGACAAACTCCTTGGTTCTGCCCTAGTGAACCTCAGCACTACAATATAGTATTAAACACACGGTATTTATCACCTAAGCTGAGCACAAAACATCCTGTAAAACTTCATCATTAAGTTACCCTCACATATTTTTCAGTCTTTTAATCTGTAGAGTATTACAGCCTAATTCAAGATAACTTCAGAATTTAATTTTTTATACTCCAAATAATTCCATTAAATTAATGGGACTCTCACAGTATGTAAGATTAAATTTATTACACTGAGACCAGACATTCAGATAAACACTTTCCAAGATGTACACTGAACACATTGATATATCTTTCCGTATTGATGGTGACATGGGTATCTTTTTCATTCTGGCTGTGGTTTTCCTGCTATTTTCGGTAAACATACTGTGATTCCTTAGCGTACTGAAGAGAATGAGACAAAGTTTAATGTTGTCAAAACCATTTTTGTTCTGACCTACCCATAAGGCATCCTGTACAAAGGAAAACTATACCCAGAGAGAAATTTCAATAGTTCCTGGTCATAATGGAAAGAAGTATCAAGTGATGTTATGCTGTGGTCTGTTGTGCGTCCAATACTATTATATTTTGATTAATTACATGAATGACTAAAAAGAGAAAAGATTTATTAAGTGTATACTGAGAGACTACAAGTATGTTTGAGGAAAGGAGTAACATCCAAAATCATCTTGAGAAACGTGACGTTTGTCCTGGAGAGTGCTATTCAGCAAGGACAAGTGGAAAGTACAATACTTAGGTTGAAATAATGCAAACACAGTATGGGTAATAACAGCCTGGGCATTGCTCTTTCATGAGGGAGTGGAAGGAAGGTTATCATGGTTTGCAAATGGAATAGAAGTCAACACTGTCGTATTGCTGCAGAAAAGGAGTCATCCTTCTCGGCTGTATAAACAGGAGGGCAGTCTGCAGTACTGATGCACTTCGTGTTAGCTTAGTATTGGCAAGGCTTCAACTCAAAAGACTTCAAGAAAAACTGAGGACTGACTGGAGAGGAGCCAGAGGGGAGCAATTAGAATGAGCAGATGTCTGAAAACAAGACCTATGAAGAAAGATAGAAGGAACTGGGGTTTCCTAGCTCAGAAGAGAGAAGACTGAGAGCATAACTAGCTCTTGAAAAGAACTGAGTAACCTGTTTCCCTGCCTATAATGGAGCGATATCTATCATTGACCCAGCAGCAAGACTACATTGCAAAGAGGATACAAATTAGAACTTGGGGGAAAAAATTTCTGAAGCCAAGGGAGAGGAAATAATTGGAAAAGACTGTCTGGGGACTCTGTGTGATCTATTGTTGTTGGCATTTAAGAACAAGATAGACAAACTTCTGTAACCTTTTCGTACATATTTGGGCTGGAGACATACACTCATTAACCTACTGAGTCATTCAGCAATGTGAATCTATGATCCTAATGAATAAAAGTATGGTTCTGGAAATACATAATATTTATAAATATGTAACACTTATCACCAGTTGTTCCACTGTGAATTGATATATTTAATATAGTAATTGGAAACACCCAACATGTAAAGCATAAACATAACTGAATTTAAATATAACACTTTTTCCTGGGGTTTTCTAACAGATAAGAGCAATTTTAATGCAAGAAAAGGGAGCCTTATTTATACAAGTAATTTTAAGTGAATGTCTCACTATAAAATTTTTCTTCTTTCTTAGGTTCCCATCTTTTGATAGGACGATTCCTATAGTACTGCACAGTCCATTCTGTGAAACTCTTGAAACAGAGTATGACCTGTAATGGCTGGAATGTGTTTCTCTAGATTTGGTTGCCTGCTTCTGAGATAGTCCTCTATATAGTTAATGGACCTGAAAAGGCACTTTCAGGGTGTAAGTCATCTCACCAGGTGTAGAAGTCTTCTTCAGTATGAGGTGAATCATACCTTAAAACGTCCTTTGTTCGAAAGTCCTTTGGTGTTAGAACACATCTAGATACTCATCCAAAGGTAGATCTCTGCATTCAGTTCAACTCCATATGCTTAAGAAATTATATCAGAAGTATAGATACCCTGGAATACATATCAATCAGATGAAATATAAATAATATTATGTATATATATAACCTGCAAGCCAACTGCAAGTTTCCTGCAGTTAAATGCGCTAAGATGATGCTTCACCTAGAAATACCTGGCATTAGAACAACTATTTGATAAGCTGCAAATTCCCTCATGCATAAAAAAAATAGTTTTAGATAAATATTGTCCTGGTTTCACCTGGGATAGAGTTAATTTTCTTTCTAGTAGCTGGCATAGTGCTGTGTTTTGGATTTAGTATGAGTATAAAGTTGGTAACACACTGGTGTTTTAGTTGTAGCTAAGTAGTGCTTACACTCGTCAAGGACCTTTGAGCTTCTCATGCTCTATGACTGAGAAGGCTGGGGGTGCGCAAGAAGCTGGGAGGGGGCACAGCCAGGACAGCTGACCCAAACTGACCAAAGGGCTATCCCACACCGTGTGATGTCATGCTCAGCATATAAACTGGGGGAAAGCTGGACAGGGGGCTGCTGCCTGGGAACTGGCTCGACATGGGTCGGTGGGTGGTGAGCAACTGCATTGTGCATCACTTGTTTTGTATATTCTATTATTATTATTATTATTATTTTATTATCCCTTCCTTTTCTGTCCTATTTAACTCCCTTTATCTCAACTCACAAATCCTACTTCCCGCCCTGTCACTGCCCGATTCTCTCTCCCATCCTACTGTGGGGGTTGGGGAGTGAATGAATGGCTGTGTGGTGTTTAGCTGCCTACAGGTTAAACCACAACAAATACATAATATTGAATTTCCTTTGGAAGAATACTGGCATTCTGCTTGAAAATTAAGGGGATTATTTTCTTTGACGTATATATGATTCCAAAACTTATTGAGCTTTTTGAAAGCTTGGCACTAATCAGCTATGAACTCATGTAACTTGAGAAATTTAAGGACTCTGAGGCAAGGTTCCTCAGGGTCTGTGATACTGGAAAACTGGTTTCTGGGTTGACCAGCTAAATGGTTGATTGATGGGTGCTTGCTACCTCTGGGTAACTGCAGCAGTGCTGTAGTCAGTTCCCAGCCTTATGCCAGTGTTTTGCTATGGCTGTACTGCCCTGGATTAAAACTCAAAAATTCCAAACTTTCACTCTGGAACTAACCACCAACTTCTCTGAGAAGCATCTGATAGCCAACGCCAAAACTGGAAAGAAAACAAGAGAGATAGTATATTTGTAATAATATAAAAATATTCTGTAGAATTCATATTTGGCATAACAAAGTTGATTTACATAGCCACAAAAAAGTAAAAATATATTAAAAAGCAGTAAATTTTGCAGGAAACTTTTACTTAATTCTGTAAAGGGGAATTGGTTTGCAAACTGAAAGCTACAGACTCACTAAAAGGAAACATAATGGAAATTTAAGGCACTTGGGTTTGTTGGTTTTTTTGACAACATTAGCTTGAACACAAATACTAAATTGCCACAAAGAGGAAGTAATGTATGCTCAGTTATAAAAAAGCCTCAGATACAGAAAAAAAGATATTTAATATATTAATACTAGGCAGAAAAACAGTGTTACAAACAAGTAGTGAAGCATTCAGAGAGATGAAAAGGGCAAATTTTATTTGGGACATAATCAGACTTTAAAAAATAAAGTGCAATAAGTTTGATAAAGTGTTTTTATGAACTATTTTATTAAATATTATTAAATAAGGGCAGAATAGAGATAAAATGGGTTCCAGAAATTTTTCCCCCCACCTAAATCTAAAGCCAGTACAATTTCTTGAAGCTTAGCTTCTCTTAATGTTCAATGTAGTCTTAAAATGATTTGTTAAAATACAGTAACACAAACAAAAATTATTGGAATCAGAAATAGCTTGTAGTAGCACTGAGCATGTTTGGTCATGTTTCATTCAGAAGCTTAGAATATAATATCACTTGATTTTGAATCTTTAAATTGTAATCTGCTTACAAACAAAGTGGCCTTTGATATTTTCTAGATTTTGCAAAAGTGAGCCTATATGTAATTAATTTAGTCTGTGGTTAGTGAGGCAGGTAACCATGTGTATAAATTCTGTTTTCTTTGTATGAACCCAAAAGTAATTTTCCTAGTTCCCATATTCAGATGATGAGTTTCATATCTGTTAAGTCCTAATTTCCTACTCACTATTATTTCACTTCTTAGCTGCCAACATATCTGTTGTGGTCTTTATCCTGAATAATTCCAATCTCTACTTAATGTCCTTTGCCACTAGCTCTAACTATCAGCCAATACTCATGTAACATGCCTACGGATGTATTAGGTCCAGTGGCTCTTGATCCCTGCACAGAGTTCGTATGCTTTTGAAATATCAGCAAGTAAGGCTCCTGCTTCTAGCTTCAAACTGGATAGTAATCAATGGACTAACATACAACCTGTCCTCCTGATAATCAGCAAACCAAAGTTTATGACTTCTGTTCTACATGCAAGGGCCATGTCCTGTTCAATATTGCAACTCTCTAAATCAGTCATTAGTGGCAGTGTTTCCCAGGTAGTGACAGACACTATCACTGTATCTCTGGATATAATTCTGTGAAATGGAGCTTCTGATATTACCATTAAATGATGAATCAAAGTGAACAATCATACTTTACATTTCCTATTAAAATCCTGTTATTACTTTCTTAGAGGTATATTATTCCTCTGATACAGAGCAGACAGTTTGACTAAACATGGAAAAGTTCTATAACAAGATAGAACTAAATCTTCGATAAAACCCGAAAGGAAGATAATAAACTCCTTGATCAGACAAGATGGAAAATATTGCCAGTGAAGGCATACTTACTGGATATATTTTACAGAGTTAGAGCTTCATTTATTTATCGAGCCCTGCACATTGTCTAGCCATTCTCACCAAAACTATGGATTGCAGAAATGGGATATAAGAAGCCCTCTGCCTACTGCTAGAAAATGGCATCAAGTTCTGAAAGCTGCCATCTTTACATTGCATAATATAACTGAAAATTTGCCTAGGCTGTCTCTATGCCATTAAGAATAAACATCTTTAGGAGAAACGCTCAGAACTGAACTGGTGCAGAGACACATGCATATAGATATGTATCACTGCCTATATACGCTGGTGCTAATCTGCCCATAGAAGGAAAAGGCAAGTATATATTCCTTTGCCTTAAATAAAAACTGAACAATATTTCCTTTGATCAAGAGCATATCTGAAACATTTTCATTCATTGTATCAAGGTTTTTAAAAAATGGATAGAAAAGGATGAACGGTGTGGAATCTGTGAAAAGTTTAATCTTTTAATGTGTTACTGTATTATTCTCACAAATCTTAATCAAAACTATATTTATCTGATGTCTGAGTTAGAAATCTATTTCAAATTAGTCTATGAAGATAATGAACTTCTTTCCTTAGTTTAGTATGCAGAAAGAGTATAAAGCTTATTGAAAATACTTATTAGCAAGCTCCCTGATGTTAGTATGTTGTTCAAATCATCACAATTGGATCAGTAAAAAGAAAACTGTCTAATTTAATGGAAACTATCTTTAAAATAAGACTTCTGTTTCTGCTTCATTCACTTTAGTAACATTTGAGTATAGGAATATACATCAGCCTGAAAAACTACAGATCTGGTGAAATGACATTGCAATCTGACCAAGAGGAAGGCAACAAATCATACTGACACATATCTTGTACATGCAATATGTGCATTGAAAACAGACAGTAGAAGGACCAGTCACCTCTATATTAAAGAACTATGGTCAAGAAAAAAAAATATTGGTATATAATACTTGCTTCAACACATCTGATAAATTCAGAGCAGAATCTTTACCGTTCAACCCTCCTTTAGACACCATTAGCACCATACTGCATAAGCAATATTTATTTTCAGAAATCTTGAGTACATCTTGTAGATTCTTCCGTAATCAGGAAATTGTATATTAAGAAATAAGTAAATTCTAGTTCTGTTTTAACTGATCCAGACCCTGAGTTTTCTTAGATAACCATACTGCAATTGGTCTAATGAATATTTAGTTTCATAATCTCTACTGGAATCCCATCTATCATCTAGTCATTATGATAATTATGTTACAAACTGACATATGAGTTATTTCAGTGTGGGCTTTGTATGAGAGCTCACACTAACTGAACCACCCAAAGAGGAAAAATTTGTCTTGTGATGCTGAAATTCAGTGCGAGCTTACATCTTAGATGTATGTGCCTTAGTTAGCTTTAATTTAACTAATTTTACATAACAATATTAAGAAGGTGCACAAAGTAATTCAGCCACTTGCTTAAAGGCCCTGGACGGGCTCACGCGGCAAGATCCACATTGCTGTGACTATATGGCTATCAGTATTTAACCTAAACAAAATAAAGCTGTCATGGTTCTGACTACATAAAATGTCATCTCACATCTTCCTTGCAATTAAAATGATTTTTTAAGGTCATACTTAATTTTCTACTTCCTTTGCTCTGGCATATAGTGTAATACTACCCTTTTCCTGGTAGAAAAGGTGGCTGAAAGAACTTTAATATGTATTCAAGCCAATATGTTTGGTAAGGAGGAAACAAAAGGCCTAATGTCTTGCCATTTCTCTTTCACTCTCCTTTTTTGATGGCCATCTACTGAGGCAGAAGTAGCAGATTTTGAATAGCACAAAATAGTGACATCACAAGATACTTATTGAACAAAGAGGGAAAAAAAACCCAAAACAGGTGAGCACTAAGTTAACACTTTGTACCTTGTGTGAATGAACATAGGTGTGAGACATACCTTTGCAGAAAACAGTGGGATGCAAACATTATGTGAGAACCATATTATAAAGCTTATGTACATAAGGAATGAATTGCAGCTGTGTAACAAACTTAATTCTAGGGTTTCCAAATACGCAATGCTTCAACTGCCCAAGTACTTTTTCAATGGATGTCGGTTGTGAATAGTCTTATTATTTGCCGGACAAACTTCTGCAAACATTTGTTAGACTTTCTTCGTTATTCATCAACTATAAGGATAAAACCTATCCTACAGATATTGTTGCAAAAAAGCCCTTGCACATTTTCACATAGGCCAGTTTATTTTTTTAATTTGTTTAAAGGTACTGATTCCAAACTTGCCTCCTCTGGTACATCAAGATCATAAAGCGCATTGCTATTGTCGCTACTATTTTTAAACATTTTTTTCATCCCTCTGGCAGGTTGTTTCTAGTGTTCTTTTATGGGATTTAAACTAGATCTTTCTGCCTCTGAGAGGCTGTGCTCATTTATTTTTACTCACCAGAAAGCCCTCCAAGCTTTTGAGTCAGTTTTTTCATTAGAAACTAATAAATTTGACTTGAACATACACAATGCTAAAAGGCTTAGTTTGCTGTGACTTGACCTAGCTTACTCTGTCATCTAAACCCCTAAGCTTTATTTGTAAAGGCTGTTAATGCCACATCAGTATTCAGTTCAGATCGTCATGTAATAGTCCTTTCTTCAGGCACATTTCTATGAAACATGTGAAATTAATCTGAGATAATGTAACTCAACAGAGATAGAGAAGAATATTCCCTTATTATTGAGCAGTATCCAGAAAAACAGGAGGTGACCAATAAATGGGACAAAATGAATTCTTTTATTTCTGCCCATCCTTTTATATTTCACAGAGTGTGCACATTCTAGACAGGATGATACAGAGCTGGCATGGGCTACTATGACTTCTTTATGTTTTTAGTCAGTACATTTGATCATTCTTTCTTATAGCATTAGTGTTTCTTGATGTCATTGTGCTTCTTGAAGCTGTAATGCATTTTGTCCTAATGCTTTTCAGGTGTTGTATTTCAAAAGGGACGCTTAATAAAGAATTTTATTTCTACTTGCCTTAAAACTTTGAATTTTTTGTGGTTTGGGTTTTCATTTTTTTTATAAACAAAAATTTAAAATGCTCACCTGCCTGCACCTGAAAACCCACAAAAATACCTTAGAACACAGTCAATTGAATTCAGTCAATTATATCAAGTCTAAAAACAAAATAAACAGCAAGTAAGGTAGGTTTGAGAAACACCTTTTTGTCCATTGGATCTGGGGTGGCTGAAGACCTCCTCACTTCTACAGTATATTAGGGGTTACCAACTTCTCAGATCTGTCAGTCAAAACCAGTTCTGCCAATAACAGTCCATTGACTGAAGACCAACTAGTTACATTCGTTAAACTTATCTGCCTCTCTTAAACTGAAACAGGTGAAGTACTTCATGAGGATACAATAAACTTTGGCAGATGTTTGGACAATGGAGCATATTTGGGCAGCTGAGAGCCATGTGGTATGATCATGGCTGAAAAAGGATGGTTAAGCAAAGCCAGTCAACCTATGCAGCCCCTAAGCCAGACAGTAAAAGGATGGAGCCTTGATCAGTATGTGTCTTTTAATTTGTAAGGAAAATAAGTAGGTCTTGAGTGCTCTGATGAGTTATCAGGCAACTACCAGCATCTGTCAACCAGCAGTGACAGTCAGTTTCCTAGAGGACTGCTTTAGCTCCCGAGTGATATAGCATATCCAGCAAATTCATTGGTTGCCTCTTACATGGCATTGCAAGGTTACTTTGGTGGCTTCCAACACTCTATTCTTACTCCTAGTTCTCGCCTTTCCCCTGCGCTACCTCATTCATGACTGCATGCCTTCCCCAAGTTATATCTCTGATCACAGGCTCTTCACATGTCTGGCATCCTGCTCTGCAGCCTGGGTGCCAGACCAGCATTTACACTTCTAGCCCTGCTCTACACTTACTTTTGCTTATCTCTCTTGGAGAGTGCATTGAGATTCCCTTCATTGCCTTGAGCTGCCTGTGTCTAATCATTTCACTGGTGTGCTCACTGGTTCTCACTACTCAGGCTGGGACCATCTGATGTCTACATGGTATCATTAAACACTCTAAAAAAATGAAGGAACTCACCTTTATGTGTTCTCCACTAGAGTAACTGGTCAACTACTCAGAATTGAGACGTCATATGATAGTTATTCATGTAAGAGTTCATATTAAATCATGTACTTTTCTGATTAAAAAATACTAATATTTCTTGTTTGTTTCCTGGAATTTATAGGTCTTTGCACATTTGTGCTAATATCTAAACATTCTTTAAATCTTTCCTGAGATTCCTTGGGATGTTTAATTAAATACTCAAACAGACTTTTATTAGAGCATCTCAGAGAAAGTCTTTAGAGTATTTACATCATCAAAATGAGACTTTTGTCAGCTTGTCACACAAGTGTGTTTGTGAAATCACCCCATTCTTTTATTGGCCTTCACCTGGTTAATCTTATGATGGGCAACTAAGATAGATTTTAATGTTCTATTTTAAGAAATGACATCAAGTTTTGTTCAGTACAACATTTTTATCTTGTGTTAGTGATCAGGTCTAGTCACCAAATAATTTCCTTTTCAATATTTTTGAAGCTACCCTATCTGAAAATACAGTTTAGAGATATCCTGTTGTACTGCTTCCACTCTCCACTGTACCCAAAGGAAGAAACCTTTCTCTATTGTTTGTTTGTTTTTACATGATTAATGATGACACGACAATCTGGAAAAGCTTCTAAAAGAGAAAATGCGTTGCGAACTGAATGCGTCCTCCACATTCTTAATTTTTGGTGAGAAGTCAGCAGACTGGTGCCTGCATAAAGCAGCTCATTTGAATTTTCTGCAGCCTGACTCTATATGCAAACCATGTGGTATTTGCATCTCTTTATTGACTTTGCAGCTCCCTGATATGCCTATTGTTTGGGACAGCATAGAAATATTGGTATTTTCACATTTACTACAGAGAAGAGCATATGATTCTGCAACTTCACCTATTTTAAGTAGTGTTGTTGTGTCTGAATAAACCACGATACTGTACTTATGTTCACAGTTTCATGTCTCTGTAGAAGAATATTCTTATCACATTTTTCTTTGTGGAGAAGTGAGAGCTGCCCAGAATTTCCACAGCATTTAAGTGCCCACGTTTATTTTGACGGGCATTTAAATCCATTGAAAAATCTGGATCTAAGAGGCTTTGACTGATGAAGTTTGTGGCAAAGCATGGATCTGAACAAGCCTCCCAGATCCCAGCTTGCTGATTTAAGCATTTGATTGATATTAGTCTCAAACTGGACTTTCTAGGAATAATCTTTGATTCTGTAAATATATGTTATACTTTACTACTACCTCCAATAGGACAATTCAAAGAGGCCACCACACCCATGCAGAAAATCACACCCATTGTTTATCCAAAGAGAATTAGTCTTTTCCTTTTAAGAGAATAACTGCTATAATTGCTGGGTTTTCTTTCAGAGTTACAGGTCATATCTTATTTTTTTTTCTTCTTCTGTCAATACAACCATTGCAATGACATGGTGTTTAATGATCTACCTGCCTACTTATAAACTGTAAAAGCATATATTTCTAAAATAAATGTCACATTCTGTCCAGAGATGCCAGGTACAATTCTCAGTGACTTTCAATGAGACCTGAATGCATATAGCTAGAGGGCTTTTAAGAACACACAGCTTAAGGATATGTTGCAAATCTGGTACTACCTATATATTCTAAGTAGCTATGACTGATGCTGA
The DNA here is from genome assembly GCF_963921805.1 of Phalacrocorax carbo. Lineage (NCBI taxonomy): Eukaryota > Metazoa > Chordata > Aves > Suliformes > Phalacrocoracidae > Phalacrocorax > Phalacrocorax carbo. Next base: position 71,206,583 of record NC_087515.1, read on the forward strand.
TTAAATATTTGGAGGCTTCCTTTTCACTGATTCTTTCTGGAAAGAGTTTCTGCTTGATCATGTAAAACTGAAGCTGAACAACAAAATTCATTTGTTAATAGAAGGGCAAATTATTTTCAAAGCCTTAGATCATATAATTTGAGACAAAAATGTATTTAGAAATAATTTAGGTGCATTTTAATGATTTGAAACTTACATAAGTTTTCACTGTTGCTCATTTCTTCTGTATTCAGATGGGTTCTGCATTCTAGTTTTGCTCTCATCATTGCACTGCACAGATAATAGCATCCTCTTTAATTGCTAATTATTCTTTGTAATTCTGTTTAGACAGTTTAATTATTTTGTTTAGTGATTTAATAACAACATTTGACTCTCTATATTTTCAAAGCACTTTATAATTAATGAATAGCATGAGGTATATAGTGGCAGTAGTAAAATCACTACAGGTGGAGAAACCAAGACATGAAAGTGACTTGATTTTGCCAAATTAGGACTGGAGAGTTATTCTTTTCCAACTTTGTTTTTGGGCCATTAGACCAAATTGCCTGTCTCCTCTATTTTGCTTAATGAAGATACAAGATTAGAATTTGCTTTAGTTAACAACAGCCTAGAAGTTCCCTTTCATATATTAACAATTAATACAAGTGAACAAGAAGTAGATCCAAATGTATTTTAGGCAATTAGAAGCCTTTTTTTTCATGAGCCTGATCGGGTTGGAAATTAAAGTCTTAATGCAATTTTTATCACCTTTTATGGTGCTGTAAATGAAATGCTTTTAGAAAAGTACATTCTGCACAGGAAATTTTGACTTATTCTTAAATCCTCACCTCTGAGGATTTTAGTGAATACGTAAGTATTTAATATTGTACAGTTCTAGATTATTGTCACTAATGGCTAGATAGCCACAGGAGTAACTAAATTGTGTTTTGCAGTATCTCTGCTAATGCTAGAGGAATTAGGTTTCCTCCAAAGGGGAATATACTGTCTGAATTTATTCCAACATTTTCTGGCAAAATATTTTTTTAGAGAAAAGCCTTCCTTAAAAAAAAAAACAAAAACAAACCAACAAACCAAACCACAGACTACTGCACTATCTTTTGTATGTTTATGAGTTACCCCATTTAGATCCATGTCAGATGACCAGGTTGCATTTTAAGCTGTCAAATGACTTGAAAAATATATATAATTGCAAGTGTACATAACTTGTAAACTCTTCTGTACAGCGCACAGTAGGGTGTCTCTGCAATAGTACTTTATAATTCAGAAAAAGGAAAGTTTGCTACATTGAGAGTATTTTATAGTCCATGTTGCTTATGTAACAGATGACATCTCAAACATTGTATTAATGACAATATATTATCAATCTGTGGCTACGAGTGTCAGTTGTCAGCCCACAGCTGGCTTCTAGCCCCCAAATTCATCTTCCTCCAAGTAAACCACAACAATGAATACTGCAAAGGCATAGATACTCAGAGCTTATAAAAACTTCCTCCTCTGGTGGTAGCATCACCACCATAAGCAATTCCCGCCCCTCCTTCCTGGTGAGCAGTTCTGCTCCATCGATAGTGCTGAATACCAAATGAATTGTGTTTGTACCTGGTTCTGAGTGTATGAAAACCCTCACTATGGAGGAAATGAGAATAATAATCAATTTTTTACCATTCCAGATCAATTACTAGATATATTTACAAGGCAAATATATCAACTCTATCAAGATGTAAACTATTAATGTAACCTCCATGTGGCACAGTTTTCTCAATTGCATACCACCGCAGCAGCCTAAAAATGATTTAGATAACACCAGTGAAAACTTCATGGAAAGGTGTGAAAAAACTCCATAAATAAATTTTAAAACAGAATTCCAAGTTTGGGTTGGTTTTTTTTTTTTAATCTATCCTGTATTATTAGATCATTCCTTACAAAGACATGGACTTTTTTTTGATGGAAATACACCTCGCAGTTCTTATTTTGGCATGCATAGATATTTCCAGACATCGGCTGCTGAGTCTTTATCTGCTAAAAAATCTTCTGCATTTTTTCAGAATTACATGAATTTTGGTGACATATGTAAAGGAGATAAAAAATTAAATGAAATGTACCTTCTGACAACTTTCATAGTTTTTCCAAGTTACAGTGGTGTAAGCGCGACATCTAAGAGAAGAGTTCTAAACTCATAAAGCTGGGTGTTTTTGTCTCAATATTTTATAGCTTGTGTTCTAAGATGGGCCGGAAACCTGGTTTTGCTCTGGTTTATCTATTTATCTGTTCTACAGATTTTTTCTTTTGTTGCAGAAACCCAAATTTATGGGTGGATTCATGGAACCATGGCTGCATGTTGCCTTTTCTAGGTTTTACAGAAATTGATGAGTACTTGTGAAATTAGAACTGGGTGCCCCTCCTGGAAGCTGTTCCCTGTCTAGGCACAGTGTTAGCTGACCTCTGTGCTACTAGCATGCATGCTGGCCCCAGCTTAGTCTATAACGTCACTGTGGAGTCCAGATTTTTGATGTATGGCAGCCTGGAGCGTCGTCAGTTGTGTAACACAGGTAAGGCATGTGATCTCACCGTTGCAAGCTTTAGAGATATATTCACTGACAAATGACTGCTTAGGTTTTTTTTTTTTTATTGTTTCTTTCCATTTTAATTACCTTTATACCTACCAAAGGAAAGCATATGGCAACCCTGTCTAAGGAACAGAAATATGATGAGAAATGGAGTCATGCTGTTCAGATCCATTTGAAAAGAACTATAAGATCCATTTACTACGGATCTTAGACCCTTTTGAAAACTGACTGAAGCTCTTTACAGGCCAGATTTTAAAAAGTCTTTACAAGGACTGTATGTAGCCAGGATGTGGATGGGAGCAAAGGCTTTGCAGTTTATGGAAATATGCATGAGGTCAGCTGGAGCTAACGACATCCCCTCCTGCTTAGGAAAAGTGCCGCTCCTTAGGCACCCACAAATGTTAACAAATATTATAAAATAGGGTGCATAAGTGCATGTGGAGAGCCCACAATAAGACTGATATTTTAAAGATTTATAATTGTGTGTTGGTCACTCTGGAGTTTTTGAACTGTTGGAGCCAGAAGCCTTGTGCAGGAGTGACACTTCTAATGAGAAACTCCACCTTTCTCAGCCCAAACCTAAGATGAAAAGGCAGATCATCTTTGTGAGATAAGGGCTTAACACCAGCAGCAGGGAGAGACCACATGCAGGTGCTCCAACTACTGTGACCATTTGGGGAATGTTAATGTGCAACTCTAAAGATTAATGCTGCTACATTCTGTAAGGTGACAGAGTTAGCAAATTACTGACACAAAAGCACACTTGCATGACAAAACCCGCTGGAATGGTACTTTCTGCACAAACCTCACAGGCAGAAATAGGATGTGAGTTGCAATAAAATGCTTCATGGCACATCTGTAGCTGAAGTGTGATGTAGCAATTACGTTTATGTGATCCTGTGTTCCCTTAGTTCTCATTTTTTAAGTTTTGCTTTTCTCTTGCTCATTTTTTTTCTCAAGACAGTTGAGGGCATTCAGAGAATAAAGTGAGCCTTTCCAGTCCATTTATTAAGAGGTTCAAGATCCCAAACTCTCCTAAATTGAGGGTCATCCTCTGTACCCAATTTCCACCAGGGGTCATGGTAAAACCATCCTTACTCTCCTACTATGTGGCTGAACAGTATGTTGGCACAAGCACATTAAAAACAGATAAATTATTGTGCTCGTTACCATACTTTTTGAGTTATTCTTCATAGAATTGAAAGTTATTGCTCTTCTATCATACCACCCCCCAAAATAACCCACAACAGTTACTGAGTCATATTATTAACTTTTTTACTGGAAATGTCTTTGTAATTTTATTCCAACTACATAACTCATTCAATGACAATACTTTAATAAGGAACAAAACTTTGCTATTATATCAAGCTTAATTATATGCCTACTATAGGGATAAAAGCAAAAAAGCCTGTATTAATGAAATAATTAAATCCTCTCTATATTATCCTTCTGTGAAAAAGAAAGTAGTGCTACCACATAGCTAAAGAAGCATCTCTCCTTACTTATGAGAGATTTGCAGAGATTTAATAGTAGCAATAGAATAAGAATGAAGCTAAGACTCTGAGTAGTACAGCCTTAAAAGATTGTTACTTAATGCTAGGGAGAAAGCATGCACAAATGAGTTGAGGGGAAGGTCCTTACTTTCTCATAGATTTACAATCTGCAATGAAGAGACTTTTGCTAAAATATCTTCATTGTTACTGGGTGAAAGAACACAAAGGTGGGTCAAAGTTCACGTTTTCTTGCCAAGGGTCATCCCACAGGCATTTCTGATATACTTTAATTACTGCAGGCTCTGAGAGATTGGAACAATATTTAAATTTCTGAGTCAAATAAGAGACAAGTATTCAACCACTTGCTTCATCTCCTGCAGCTACTGCGTGTTGTGGGACTGGGGATTACTACCCCTGCTTCAAAAGCAATGGCCCTGGGCTGGGTTGGACATGATGTTCAACAGTCTTTGTGGCTTCAGATATTGATACTGCCACTGCTGTAGAAAAGGTGCTGTGGATGCCCATTACTTTGGCAATTAGAAGTGTTTAAGAACCATGAGTGCAGGTCTTTTGCAGATCTGAGGGGCATGGGGAGGCAGGGTCATGCTCCTGGGACATACCCTCTTGTCAGGTCAGTCCCATCTCCTGAACAGCCCTGGCACCTCACAGACAACCTGTTTGGAGTCGGTCATATGCTGAAAAGCTTTGAGGGTTCATAGCAAAACATTTTGATAAGAGATAGGCAGGTTACAGACATTGCATAAAGTGAAGTCAGCCTCAGAAGTCCAGAAGACATATGCAGGTTCCTCAAACAGTTATATTGGACTTCTGTGTGAAAAGATCACATCAGAAGAGACAACTCTTATAATATTAGAGAGTCACAAGTGTCATGAGGAAAGGGTCGTGATCGGCGATTTGTGTCTTTTATGTTTTTAAATGAATTAGCAATACACCCATGGTTTAGGACAGAGCACTCCCCTGTGTGTTCACTTGTTCCTTTGTAGAACTTGTGCTGTACTTACTTTCATATTCTCATGGGCAACTGTACTGTCTTATATCTTGGACATAAGAATTTAAATCTATACAGAGATAACAAAACTCTTACTGCCAGCAAGGAAGCAGTCGATGCTCTAATGAAGTGTGCTTTAAATACATGGAATTACATCATATGCTTTTCACCAACCAAAATACACCTGATATTTGCTGCATTTTAGTTGTTGATCTGCCTGGTAGAGCTGAAAAATGATGACATAAAAAAATTGTCCCCCCAAGAGTTATAACTTGAAAACTTGTTGCACACTGTTGATTACTTCCAAGGAAATACCTAGAATTTAATCTTATTACACTTTGTAGACAAAGCATTTAGAAAATAATTATTTTCAAATCAATTTAATAAATTTTTGAGTTTACCAAAACCTGACAAGGAATTCAAAAGTTCCGTGAATTTTTTTTAGATCTCAAAAAGGAGTAATATTTTTCAGATCCCAGATGCCGTGGAGCTACATGAAGTATATCAACATATGAATAAGTGCAGTAATATAGACCCTACATCAAAATGTGTGGCAGTCGTTCATGACCTCAGAACTGCCTCAAGCTGTGTTGCACCACAACATTATAAAACACTTTTTAGAGTTTCAGATTGTGTAAATTCAAAATTATTTGGGCCAATCCTGCAGAATACAATCTGCCACTAAATTAATCTGAATAAAATGTTAACATTTTCCATTATAGGAAAAAAGCCCTTGAAGTATTTAAAATATTATTTTATACTTTAAAATTTTCAGATTTAAAATTTGTTCTGTGTTTGTACAGGGCCTTGTATAGTGAGGTGTTGTTCCATTCCTGAGGCTATTTTCTTCTATCCAAAAAAACCCCAACTTCCATTTTTTCATTTGATCTCAGAGAAATCCAAAAATGATGTTATTAGGATATCTTCAGTGACACTAAAAATAATGAATTAGACCTTGTCTTCTCAGCAACTCATTATACCATTTGCTCCATATTTCATTTGTGTCTGTTCTCTGAATATAATACAGCCATATTCTTTACCCCAGCTGACTTCGCCCCATGTAGAAGTTGAAGAATTAACTACATAAATTTCAATGGCACTGTGTGCTTGGCTTAGTGAATAATATGGATTTTTCAGAAAGGTCTTAATACTATCCTACACAGAATTGATTTGAAACCCAGTAGGACTGTATTCTAGACACATGGTTTGTTATTGTCTTCTTATCATGTTGGCGGAGCTTGTTTCTGTATGAGCCTGGGAAATATGTGCCAATCTGCAAAGCCTGGATATCTGCAAAGGCAGATGCAAAAGATTTACCAAAGACCATTTTAATTTCTTAGAAAAGTAAAGGATTAGAGAATAATAACATGCTGCAGAGGGAATTCAAAGAGTTAACCATTATATGCAAATTCAGACATTCAATGTGAATGAAAATCTACGAAGCACTATAAAGCCAGCAAATCATTTCATACTAGCCCCAGAGACTTGCTGAGAATGTCCTGGTGTTTTAACAGCTTCTTTCTTCTCTCTGTAACATATTCTCTAACATTATGAAATCTGTCTGTGTCTTGCATTTCGGTACAAAGAGTAAAAAGATTTTTTTTGCCTTCTAAAACCAGGAGATTTGCTCTTCTGTGTTTCTGCTAAGTTTTAGGCCTTGTTGTTCTAGGCCTAATTTATAGGTTGATGCTTTCATCCAGCTTCATGAAGTTTTTAAGGATCATGATGTAGACAGACCCTCTGTGTTTAACCTAAAACAAAGAAAAGCAACTTGCAACTGATACCAGCTACGGAGCTGAAACATGGCTGTGGATGCTTTTATGACCATTTGATTCCACCTTGCTCTGTGCTTAGTGTAAGTCTCCAGAACTGCTGTCACAAATTCAGCCTTTCTGCTGTCGCTAAGCAATACCATTTCATTCAATATAGAGCCTCATACTGATCTCATCATTGTAATCTCTGGCTGTTCTCCAGTAGTGACTGAAACAACATGACTCATATCTGTGATATGTGGTTTGTTTCCTTTCCTATTGTTCTGAGGGAAAAAGGGTGGGTGCAAAATAAGTTTCTGTTCGCTATTTGTGTATATAAATCATTCTAATCGCATATTCTATGACGTGCTGGGTATTTACTAGTCTTGGGATGCCTGACCGCAGCTGAGAACTGCTTTGAACTTGGCATTTACAATAAGCTGCACTCCTTTTTCCAAGGGAAAGCATTCCTGCTTTGACACATTTTGAGATGATCTGCCATCTTTTTTCCTAGGCGCCACTCTGTGCAATGATGAAAACCCTGCTCCACTAATTACTCAGATTAACTCTGTTAAAACCAGCCCTTAAGAAATGTTATGGCCAAGCAGGACAAAGCAGAAGGCTTTGCCCAATTTTATAGCGGTTGCAGAAACCTGCCTCCCTGCTCTGACCCACTGTCAGCAGCTCTGAAATTGCAGGCAGATACTTTTTAAAGCACACTCGAACTTATATATGTTATTTCTGATATTCTGCTAATTTCCCTGAGAATTACTGTTTTACAAAAAACTTGTGAACTTTTGTGATAATCTAGGCCAGTACAAAACACATTCAAAATGGAGCGTGTTACTGAGCTTTTTAGAAGAGTTCATTATGCCTTAGAAAAATTTTGTTAATATTCCTTCTCAAAGAAGAGTAAAAACTTCTGGAGAATTACAAGAAGATAGTGTGAACTTGTTTCAATAAGCAAGTTCAAGTCTTCACTTTGAGGACTGAGGTCTCCTGGGCCTTTTACATCTCAAAATATGTGTTTATGGACATGAAATAGAGGGACAAACTTCAGAAATATAAGTGTCCAACTGTTTCCAAATATCAGTCACTACCTGTCCTTTTCTGTTACCTGTACAGAGGTGGCCACCAACTCATCTGAGGGCTCACTGTGGTATTCAGAAAACACAGTGTAGTTTGATTTCATGTCTCCTTTTTTTAAAGTCAATGGGAAGAGTTAACTTGCCATTCTGGTAAAATAAAAAAATTCTGTCTTTTGAGATTATTATTTTTTTTTTGACCATTCAGTTAGTACGAGGAATAGGGTGCCTTCTTCTACCTTGGGTGTGAAGTTGGACACAAATCAGAAATAACTACAGTAAAGTATGTCTTTCCATATACTGCTATACTTTGTCAAATCCCCAAAGGCAAGATATTGAGGGAAGTGTGAAGGTGAGAAGGATTTTTAAGAGAGCTCTTTGTCTTCTTTCCTAGGACCATAACTCTTCTACTTAAGCTGTGAGCAAAGTGGTTGTATCATCTTAGTTCAGTTTGCACATTCACTGTGCTGTCTCATTTTAGTTATCACAGGGTCCTGAGACAAAGCTTATAGCTGTGCAGTTATGGGGTAGAGGGTTTTGGGCTTTTGAAGGTGATGTAAGGTCAGCAATGGTGCTCAGAGAGGCTGACATCTTGGGCTTGGGCTCTTTGTCTCTTACGTGGTTTTTCTAGCACCTTCTCCTCAGAGGACAACTAGAACAAAGCCCAGGATCCAGCCATGAGGAACATTTTGGTCCCTTTTGTCATATGACTTTGTAAACCTTCACAAAACTATATAAAATTTTTTATGGGTTGCCAAGGTTGTTAGTAACTGCATAGTCTGTGCAAAAAACAGCTCTATACCTAATTTCTGTTGTGGTGTTTTGTTAGAGAAAAGGAAGGTTAGGGTCAGAGGCACTGGCAAAAAGCTGCTGGGCAACAAAGAACCTTCAAAATGAAATATCTCCTGTTTTTCCTATCTGTCTGTGGAAAGATGCTTCAGTGGTTTGGTACTCTCTGCCACTGAAGGAGAACTATGGGCACTCCCTCCAACATCCCAACCTGGAACCAACCCCAGCTGCGGATACATCTGGATGGTCCCAACTTCTTATGACAGTTAAACCAAATGTATATAAAGACTCTTTGCTAATCTTTACCTAGCCATTCGATCTTCAAAACGCAGAGTATCCTCAGTTAAGAATTAGGAGGTTTATTTCTTGAAAGGATCTTCTTGAAAGGGTTCACTTTTTCTTTACAGTTCCCTGGCTAAGTAGAGAAAATTTGCCATGGGATTATGGAGTGACAGCCTCAGATCTTCCAGAAGAGAGTTTGTGCAATACCTTGGGTTTTTTTTTTGTAAGATACAGAAGCAATGTTTGCTGTCTGCCTACAACATAGTATTTGACAGAAGGTCCTATAAAATAGTGAAGAGAGTTGAAGATATACATGTGTAATCTATTATTCCTGGAAAAGCTAGATTAGCATGCAAATGGGAATTCTGGCTCACAGCTCACCATCGCCCCAGGCCACATGGGAAGGATCTGCTGATCCTAAGCATCTTGTCTTTGCTTCTGGAACAGGTTCGCTCTTCCTGGGAGGGCTCTGGTGGGCTCAGTGCAGTTGGCACCCTGTGAGACCAGAGGAGCAAGGTGCCTGGATCACCCACAGGGGAGTTGTGGCAAATCCTGGCAGCACTCACCAAACAGGTGTACCAGGGTATTTTAAGGCTCCACTAATTTGGCCGAATTTACTTGCAAATGGAGAAGAGATGTGTATCTCCAACACCAGTCTTCACTTTTCTTGCCAAAATGCTGTTGTAAAGAGTGAATCTAAAGGCCAGAATGTGTCAGACAAGTACCTGAAAATTTGTTTTGGTAGAACTACCAACTACTCTCACTCTTTGAAGTATCTGAATCTCTGCTGAAATTTAACACCTATCTCCCCGGAAGAAAAAGAAAAGCCTGAAGCTGAAAAAAAGTATGGAAAATTTCAGCATGAAAAGTTGACCTAAGGCAAAGTAACAAGCTCCTGAAAACAGGGATTTCTTAGCAGAATATATTAGGCAGCTTCATATATAATTTCCTAACACTATTCAGTGCCAAAGTTGCTTACATTTGCTTTCAGTAGCTTATTAATGATAAAGATCTTATGTTAGAATTTCCTGTGAGATGGTAGTACAGAAAGACAACACTTTAATTACACAACCTGTGCTACAACTAAAGAATACAACTTTTAACCAAATGTTGACAGTTTGATAATGAAATACCATAGCAACCCAATTCTTGACAGGTGGTAACCAATGGGCCAAAATATTAGCTGTTTCCCAAAGTTCCCCTGTTATAACTCCTGTTATAACTATTATGTTACAAAAAACTTTGACCTCAGTGCAGAAACATCAGTTATCTGAGCTCCACATCAGAAACGTTACTTGCAGCATCTTTCAGGATTTGTCTTTGCGTAAGAGTTTGCAAAAAAAATTTTATAAAGTGGGACTTTACTGCATGTTTTTCTGAAACTTTTGTTTGGGAAGAAGGCTAGGAAGCTTGAAGTTAGATGTTTTGCAAGGGAAAAGGAATGACTACTTGACAGGTTTAAAAAGTCATGCTTGACAGAGTAGTTATAGCTGTTTGATGGTAAGACTTAAATGTTCTGCTTTATTGGATGACAGGCTGAAGAACAGAAAGTCTATCAAAATAAAACTTCTTTCATATATACTCAATTTTTTTTTCTTACTTAATAATCCAAGGTCAAACATGCATTTTAATCAAAAAACCTCTAAACTTTTCTGTTGGGTCAGGGAAAACCGAACAAATTTGGTGTTCTTTTCAATGCATTTGTCAGTCTACATGCAGAAAGTGCATTACACAGTTGTGTTAGCAAAGGCAAAGTTTTTTCTTGATCATCTAGGGAAATTGCCTTTGGACAAAAGCCACGCTTTTGAACGGGAATTTTATACTTTGTAAAATAACCTGGGATGTGTATTTCAATAATATCTCAAAGCCTTCTCTCACATTTGTACTTATTAAAGCATTTGGGGACAACATGACGTTATCCCAAATTCTATTTTTGGTTTGAAATTTCTACATAGCCAATAAAGTAATAAAGCACATTTCCACCCACTTTTGTCAACATGTCCAATTCTTTGTCTAAGTTCTTTTTTTTTTTCTTCATATGTTAACGGAGAGCTTGGTTTTGATCAGCCTGACAAATGGATCAAATTACATTAATTGCTTTCAAAAGGAAGTGTTGTTCAGGATGAATTAAGGACATTAAACTCAGTTTATTGACAATTACATATTAGTCCTCAAGAAAGTTTTTATACTTCAAAGCTTTTGCTGTAGTCTTCCCTTATCGATCAATAAATATGGCAGGTTACTTGAACTGCAGTTTAAGCCTTCAAAAGAAAAGTTTTATTTTAGTACATTTTAGTATCTTTCATACTGATATTAATTTTAGTATAATAATTGTACCTGTATATCTAAAATCTAATTTTTTTTGTCCTTCAGTACCAATCGCTAATTCACACTGTGGGGAAAAATTTGCTACAAGGTTATATTTAGAAAAAAAAAAGTTCATCTCCACTTTTTCTCAGCTGTGTGGGGATATTTTTGTCAATGATAATATTTCTACCTTAATGCTTATTCCTATATATTGATTAGAAAGCATCATTTACATATCCAGGGACTATTGATTGTACCTAAAAAGGTCATTAATTTGATTTAAAATTATCTTGAAAATGAACAGAGAAAAAAGATTATTTTTTGAATTTGAAAAATAATTTAAAAAGTGCAGCCTTTCAAATCCACCCCCATGTTGCTTCTAAGGTTTATTATAAAAATCTCTGAGCTTCCATTTTTTTTCCTTTTATTTTCCCAGTCACTTTGCAGTAGGGGAGAAATATTCCCCTTTGCAACTCCCATTATTCTTCATTTATGCTGCAACTAAAACCCTAGTCCAGGAAATAGCTGAACACATCCTTTTTTCCTCTTGGGTTCAAAATATCAGCATGTCCTCCTTTGTATCTAGGTCAAATTTATATACCTTTATATATTGAAATACATGTAACCATTAGAATACATTTTATTACAAAACTGCATCATTAAGTATTTGATACAATTAAATAATTAAAACAAAATATCTACATGAGGAATAACCTGATCTATAGAGAAAAAGAATAATTAAAATTCTAGGTAACAGTGTTAAGGATTTATTTTAATAGTCTGAGTACAGTGTCTGAAATCCCAGTAGATTCCACTGAGTTCACCATCCTCTCAGAGTAAAAACAATGAATTCTAGGCATAATTATAGAGTGAGTCCATAAGTCTTTCCTTCAGCTAGATTTATAATTAGCTTGTTAGTCCTCCTACAGCTTAAGAGAAATGACCTTTTAAGAGTCAAGATCTCCTTTCTCATGATAACATCAGAGTTATGACAGCAAAAAATTACTACATTACTTTGTTTATTAGTATTGTGGACAATTACAGTTTTGCTTGTTAATATGATAGGACTATTTTTTAAAGTCAAATTATTAAAGAGTTTGAAAGTATGTTTATAAGAATAATACAATCCATGAAAGAAAGTATATCACATCTGCTATCCCAGGCAGACTTTCACACTGCTAGATTTTTGTTTACAAATGTGTAAATGTTTCACCTAAAGATGAAAAGAAATTGTATTGCTGGAGAAAGGAGGATTAGCTGCCTCAGAAAAACAATACTCATTTGTTAGCAATTTTGCTAATATGTCAAACTCTTTAACTCTCTGTCAACTTCCTCCACCATCTCTAACTACTGGAGACAGCCAGTGGTGACTCCCACAGAAATGGAGAAGATCAAAACCATATATGAGATCCTGGAATTCCTTAAGCTTGAATTATGTTAAAAAAACCTATTACGTTATAAAAAATTGGTCTGTTTGAAGGCTCACATAAGCAAGGTACTTAGGACCTGTAGTCTAATGCTTTCCAAAGGCAAAGGTTAGGTATAAGCCAAAACATCCTGCTGAATTAGTGTCAAAAGAATGAGAAGAATGACATTCCCTGTTTTGCTTTTGTTTTGGTTTGTTTTGGTTTGGTGTTTTTTTTTTTTTTTTTTTTTTTTCCTGAACACATTGATATCTTCTTTCCAGTGTGATATTTATGTTTCTGAAATAGCAAACAAAACCCAAAGCAACGACTAGGAGGAAGAGGAGCTACAAGATGCAGAGGGGACTCCACAATTTTCCTTAAACTTAAAGAGTTTGTTAGGGTTTTCTTAAAGGACTTACATATACCAGAAGCCAATCCATCTGAAATGATCTCTTTTTTTCTTTTTTTTCTTTCTTTCTATTTTTTTTATTTTTTGGTAAACTTCAGTGGTCAAACTCTGTTCAATACACTTGAAATGAATCAGAGCTTTTATAAATCCTCACATCAGGTTGTATCCATCGTACAGGAAAAGAAGGTACAATTAATATGCCTTTTCAAGCAAAAATTTAGAAGCCAAGAGGCTCACAGAACATTACTTAACATAATGGCAAAGTATTTAACAATAATTCTATCTACTGGTGCAAAATAAAATATTTCTTTTAGTGTCATAAGACCTGTCGGATGGTGAACAATGCTTTTGTCGAGAAAGGAAATGTTTTTCCGGCGGTTGCACAAACAGAATAAACCAGAAAAAGAACATTATTTTATATAAATGATCAATCTCTTCATGGTCCTTGAGGCTCATTTCAGAACAGATTTCTGCAGGGCTGCACCAGGGAGCTTGTGATGCATGTAATAGAATCAAAGAGCTCCAGTACAATTCCAGACTGGTAGGATCTCTGTTTATCTCCAAGCTTGCTTTTTCTAACATCAGGTCTAGATTTAATGACCTTGATAACTTACAAAAGACCATCAAGCTGATCTTTGAAGATAGATTTTACCTGTAGCTCTATCTGTTAGCTAATATCAGTTCTATTTTACTGATGGAAATGACAAAGCTATATTATGTATGAAGCTTCTTAACATATAAGCAGATTTGACTATTCCTACTCTAATATTTTTCCCCAGCTTCCAAGTGCAGGAGGCTGTTGCAACACACTCTAAAAGAAAACACCCTGAATTGCATTAAATTACCTTGAGCTGTAATAAAAAAAGTTTTTTCTGGGTATCTTAGTGGAAGCTAAGTAGTGCTATGTAGCTCCACAAATGAATGGAGAAAGACACAATAGGTTTCTTTAAGCAGACAGTTCAGCTCCACTCCACTGCTCGTTCTTATCCTTTCCCACATAGACACTTCCAGTATTCACAGAAATTTTGCAGTATATGTAGGTGCTTACAACCATAAAGAAAATTCTCTATAAAGGGAGACCCATAATACCTTACCTTATTTTATTCTAGCTGCTGCCCAATATCCCAACAGAAATTGATACTTTCTGGAAATTAATAACAATGCTTGTCTTTGTTCTAAAATCAACTCTTTTTAACCTTAACCTTGGAGTGAAAGCACTGCAAATACTGAAACACAGGGGAATTGTGCAATCTATATGATAACGTAAAAAATAAAAGGCACTGTTCTTCTCATCCACATGCATGTACGGCAGACTTTTAAGTATGTCAGAAGAAATCACATGAACAGATTCTAGGTGAAGAACAGGCAGAAAAATATATCAACTATCAACAGAAAGAACATCAGCCTGTACTGCTAATAACGTGCGTACCCCTTTATCTGTAATTTTCACCATCACCAATTCTTACCATTTGGATGCTTTATCAAAGCAACAAGAAGTCAGTAACAACTAAATAAAAAGAAATTTCACAATGAAAAATATCTTTTTTATCCTCAGTTATTTTTCATTTCATTCAAACATGCCATTTTTCTACAGGTGCTTAAGAACAAATTTGGGTTTTCAGAACAAATTACAGAATGGATTGTGTAATTTGCTTCATGTTCTCACTCTGTTTTGCCCCCGGAAAGCAGGTGAGGAAAAGGAGTGCAGTAAAAAAGGTTGAAAATCTTTGGGGATTTGATTTCAGATCTGCATCCAAACCAAATATTTTTTTTTTCCTAGAGATCATAAAAATTTAAAACTATCCACTAACCTAGGGCATTCACACCAGTTCATGTATTCACCTGCACTTCCAAGACAAATGATACAAATATAATTTAGTCTTATCAACACACTGTAATTGATGACAGAGCTGGACTTTTTCCTACAGATGTTGCCAGATTATGCAGACCATACATCCGGAGAGACAGCATGATTAAGGTTCTCTTAATTATGCCGGTGGTTGCCCAATGGGGTATGGGACACATCTGAGGGAAAATTCCAGAGCAATGCAGTAAGGCAGAGCTGATGTCAAAGGCTGATGATAGGTAAAAAACCAAACTAGCATGTATAATTATTATTTTCTGAGGGGGAGATTACCTACAAATTTGAGCAGAGAAATCACTACTATATGTCCCCCTTTTAACATCACTAGTCAAAATAAAGTAAAATTTATGGACATAAAAACTTTGCCTGGGCTTCCTCACTCAGTCTGCGCAGATTTTCTCCCAAACTGGAAGAACAGGAGCAGCTTGTTAGAAAAGTTGTGACTGCTAAAAGACTAATTTATAACTCCTTTAAGGATGATCACTGATAATCCCATTTAAAGACCGTAAAAATGATCAGCTAACAAGACCCTGAGCTTTTCTTGCTGACCTTCAGCAGCAAAATGCCAACCCCACAGGAAGTTCATGACTGCAAACAGAACAGAATAGGATAGGGTAGGATAGAACAGAATAGAAATTTCAGTTGGAAGGGACTTAAAGTGATCAACTAGTCCAACTGCCTGACCAGTTCAGGGCTGACCAAAAGATAAAGCATGTTATAAAGGGCATTGTCCAAATGGCTCTTAAACACTGACAGGATTGGGGCATCAACCACCTCTCCAGGAAGCGTGTTGCAGTGTTTGACTACCCTCTTGGTAAAGAAATGCTTCCTGATGTCCACTGTAAACCTCCCCTGGTGTTGCTTTGAATCACTCTTGCTTTGAAATACTCTTGCACCCACGTCAGTGAAAGGTACTGCCTTGCATCTATCATCCTAAGGCACACCATGACTAAGGATAGCTTCATACTGAATAGGAATAATTTTATGTGTGATGGTTAAGATTCATCTCACCTATCTTTGGCTGAATAATAGTTAAGTTTCTAGACTAAGCTAGCTGTTTAGGCTTCTTTGGCAGGACTGAGGAGTGACTGCTACTTCTGTGGATAAATCTTCCCACCTACCCGCATGATTACCTCAAGATGATTAGCTTTGCCTTAGACAACTCACTGTTAGACAGCTGCAGCCAGTGACTCCTACACAAAGTAATGCCAGAATTTCAAAGCATCAGACTGCAATAAAAGAGGAGCTGCTATGGATTTCAGGCAATATTTTGAAAAGCCCACAGGCGGATGTTACAAGGAAACAGGAGGTTTCTCTTTTTGCCACCTGTATAAGGAGGCACAATATTTCCATGTCCCTGTGCCACAAGCGATCAGATTCAGTTCGGGGATGCCACTGCCAGTGATGCGGTTAGCTCTCCTGTCCCTGCTGCCTCATCCTCAGCTTTCCAGCATGATCAGAAACCACAGTGAAAATTACATTTAGGACCAGTCTTTCAAGACTGTGAACAAAAGACAGGTTGGAAGTATTACAACACTAACTATCAAACGATCAGTGGAGTTTCCTCAGTTGCCTTTTCACCAATTTCATTATCTGTATGCCTTGCCTTACTTTCCAGGCTCCTAATGCCTTATTGTCTTGTTTAAACACAATCCAAATATATCAGATGATTAGACCTTACTTGTTCCCAATGAGGCTTAATTTTATTGGTAGGAAATATTTTGTTTCACTTCATGGTTTTAAATATGATTAATTCACTATGGACTAGAACTTGCACAATATTTGGTACTCTTGCACACTGCATTGTTAATTTATAAATCCTTCCTATTAAATATCTGGGTCTGTCCTGCAATTTCAGACAAAAAGAAAAGATTTTTCTTTAAATCTGTACAGACACATGGAATAAAGGGACATACTGAAGCGGGCTACTTGACTATAGGTATACCAGGTAGCCATCAGCAACTTTGAAATGAGAAGAGTGACATTTCTGAGAGCAGCTCTTTTGATTCCTAGTATTTGAAGCTTCCTTCAGAGGTTTCCTTCCTTCCCACAGCTTTCAGGCTCATCATTCTGTGGATGGGACCCCTGTACAGAGTATTCTCTGGCTTTGTATGCTCCGGGTTTTAACTTCTGGGGCCAGCAGGTTTGCCCTGAAGCTTTTAGTAAAAGAGAAAGATACAACAAAAAAGAAGGCATTATGCCAAATGCAAAAGTTGTCTTGACTTTTTTCCTTCTTTTCCACTTTTTTCACTCTCTGTGTGTTTATTATCTATCAGACTGTGTTGGTGAGAGATTGTGTGCTTCACCCTGATTTTACTGTATACAGCACTATCTGGCTGTGAACATGACTATATTGATAAAATGCATAATGTTTTTGTGTTCAGTAAGACCTATCACACCCCTGAATAAACAACACCTGCTTTGTGACCAGACAGGTATACAGATGTCTGCTGACAGAGAACTAAACCAGCTTTGTTCCCAAAGTTGAGAGCTAGACAACTCTTTCTTTTCCTTCCTTTCATTGCAGCAGCAGACCTTGATGACTAAATACATCTTTCTATAATAACCAAGGAATGAACTGCGCTGCAGGTTTCTTCAAGGAGATGAGTCATCATATCTTACATGAGAATCTGTCCTGGATGTTGGCATGACCTCAGTTGAAGCTGAATTGATGGTATTGACCTTTCCTTCATTTTCTGAATACTACAGACACCAACACTAATTTTGATAAGGTTCAGTGAGATGTGAGAGACTTACAACCCAGAATGTCTGAAATAAAACCCAGGTTACACAGAGTCAGAAGCTGTCACAAGCTGAAGCTGTGCTCTGGATGAAAAATCTCAGACAAGGCTTAGTCTACAGTAAAATCTGAACTCGTAGCAGTTTCTATAGTTTGCTCTGTCAGGTATACGGAAAGAGGGGAGAAACAAGTTCCCAACCATAATTATTAAGCTGAGAAAAAAAGAATTATAAAGAATACCATCCTGAAATCCATGGGGAAAATGTTCAGTCATTTTTTTTTCTTTTCATTTTAATATTAATTTCTTTTAAAATAAAAAGGCAAGGAAAGAAATTATGAATTATTTCTATAGGTAAAACTGACCACCAGAGGCTTATTAAAAGCTGTATGATGTCTCACTCTTCCTAGCACGGGCCACAAGAAGAGAAAAACAAGGTCGGAAAGTCAGATAGTGGATTCATTATCTTTTTTGTTTAAACACTGTTAGAGAAGATCTCTGGACCTTTCCATCATACAAAAGCAAATATGAAGATGTGGACATGCCTATCCTTACTGGTAAATAACTGTGATTATATCTCATCAATGAAGTACCAGATTTTGCACTAATGCAAATTTGTAAAAGTCACCTGTAACTTCCTACACATTGAAGAGCTTTGACTGGCATTAGTTGGTGTTACATGGAAGAAAATTTTATGATAAAATATAGGGTATGCCATAATAAAAGCTATATTAATGACTCTGCTTTTTTCAGCATGAGAACTGTTCAACCACTGCTAGTGGCTTGATTTCTCCTGACTGCTGCGGGAATTGGAACAGACCCAGCAGCAAAATAAAATGGTACAACAAGGAAGTCTCAACAACTAAAAACTCTTGGTCTGGCAACATGAGAAGTAAGAATCTACTGAGCTTTCAGGATATTCTTTAATAGTACATTAGGCTTGTACTAATCTATTTAAGGATGAAGATTTCTAAAAACATCTTCTTATTATTGATCTCTCCAACATGCTGTCATTGGCTGTCGTCTCCTCTGAAAATTCCTGCATACAGGATGTGTATGGAGCACTATAAACTCTAATCAATTCTTGCTCAGATGAGCTGAACTGCATGCAGAAATCTAAGTGGGTCTGGGAGGAATAAAAGTACTACTACATGGTGCTTTAGGGCTGCCCATATTGCTCTCCTGCTGTCTTGAAATCAGAAGTCTGGTATGCCTCTTTGAGGGGCTGGAAGGAATCAGTGGAAAATGGATAAAAAACCTCCCAGTGTACCCTCACCCTCAAATATGAAGCTTTAAAAAAAAGCCTCAAATACTTTGTATATGTGTGCAATGGCTAAAATTCATGTTTGCAACTATTGCATGAGTTCTTTACAGCACCCTGTGGTGCTGGGAATCAGACAGTGTGGGCATGGTAGTGGAGATTTTCATTGCTCAGCGCTGGGGAATCAGGCTGAAGCATCTAATTTAGAAGTCTGGTCTCCCTGCACTTCTACAGCCATCGGAGTGTGGCTGAAACCTCTACAGGGACACTCAGCAGGAGGTTAACTTAGGTGGTACAACTACACAATGGAAAAGCTTATGGAGGTGCGTACAGGGCACCCAATCCAGCTGTTTTGAGCGCTTGAAGTCCTGGGCACCCCCAAGACCTGATAGCTTGTGCTACATTGTTTGTGCAGGCAGCCTTGGAGCGCCCTGTGTTTCAGCAAGAAGCAGCACAGGGCTTCCCTAGGACAAATCCGAGCACCTTATAACCGCCTGACTTCAACTGCACAAAAGCCCTAGTAACAGCAGATGAGATGGATGAGGTCTGGAGCTTACCCACATGGCAGGTAGATATAACCTGAGTGTATTGTAAGGAATGTAGCATTACCTCCATTTTCCCCAGGCTTGGCAAGGCATTTCTAGGACTGGTTCCCCAATTGCTGAATCTGGCTACGAACTTGGCTTTGGAGCAGTTTCTGTGCAGCAGAGCAGCTTCAGCCTTTTTTCTCCATTTCTTAAGTCCATTGGACACCTGAGTAAATATGTCTCCTAACGCTTCACCCCCTAATTTTGTTACCTAAAGGTACTTGAGATGACTGACTAACCACTATGATGTGTTTTGGCCTTTCATCAATGAATCATTTTCATTCATTGGTCTGACTTTATAGCTTCTGGCCTTTCATTTAAGTAAAATATCCTTTCATACTACCACACTACAAACAGGTGCATTCATAGTCAGCACCATGTCTTGACGTATTAGCACAATCAGTCCAATTCAGTGGGTCATTTCTGCTTTTGGGAATCTGAGTCTGAACAGATCTGCTTTGGTATTAGTCAGTCTAATGATTCATCTTCACCGAGATAACAGGAACAGGCTAGAGCATTTCAAACCGAGCATTTACATTCTGCTCCCAGATGCTTTTCCTTTTCTTCAGGCATGAGTCATCATGGAATATCTCTTTGGTGTGGCTTACCTTGCTTTTTTACTGACATCTGCCCTAAATGGCACAAACTGATAGGAGGTCACTTGTCAAGATTAAAAAAAAAACAAAACAAACCCACAACAGAAATGCTTCTTTATTCACAGGTACATTTAGAAGTAATTCATCAGCTATGAGCACTGTTATACCAACATACCTGGCACAATTCATTTTGGTAGAGAAACCTGCAAGAGCAGGTTGTAAGAACAAGGATGTATCTGAATTTAAAACGAACAAGCAAAATACGTGTAGTGGTATAAGACACTCTGGACCTAATGCTGAAATGCATTAGGAGGAATTCTAGTGACAGGTGCACCAAAGCCAGTAAGAATTGCTAATTAGAACTTTTCAGGGGAGACAAAAGAATAGGCAAGATATTACAGGAAAATCATAAACCAAATATAAATTTAAAAGTAAAATATGTGGAAAAAAAGACCAGAAGAGTCAATCTTTTCTTTTACTACATTATGTTAACTACTGCTTGCAATTGTTATAAATGTCACTTGCAGGCTTCCAGCTGTTCTGGAATGGGTTTGTTTTTAAAGCACTGACTGAATAGAATAATTGTTTTGTAATGTTGAACAGTATGGTATGTTGGTTTTGCTTCTGCTTTTTAATGTATTTAACTGAATTATCAAATTGTGTTCATGCCTCATTTCCTACAATGTGACAGGAAATACTTTAGGTATCTAAAGGCTTCATATTCACTTAAGTGATTTGTCTGAGCTGTATGTTTCCATTGTGCAGGATATATATGTCTCTGATTAAGTTAAACCACTCATGATTCAAGAGTCATGTAGGTTTTAGCTGTTGTTCAACAGTTGGATTTCTAGTAAAAGAAAAGTTCACTCTTTATGGTTTTGTACTGTGTTGCTATCTACATTACAACCTCCAACTTCTGCAATCTACTTTCTTAATTAGTATTGCTATTTCAAGCTGTAAGTTTGGTTTTATGACCCTCTTTGCTGATGTCATCCATAAATTCCCCTTCTCCCTTTTATTGTTGTATAAGCTGGGTGGCCTGAGGTCCTGATTCTCTTCTTATGTTGGTTTTATACTGTGAAATAAATCTAACATCTTCAGGGAAGTTACTTGTGATTTAAACCCACAGCAGAGGAAAGCCAAAGCTTCAGGTTATAGCAGTACGATCAAACACAATTGAATTGTGGTGACTTAACAAGCTGCCTCCTGTCAGCTGAGCAGCTACAAGGGTCCGTGAGCATGCTTTTAGCCCAATTAATTATGAGAGAGTATAACTTAGCTTGAATGAATAAATGAGGGTGAAGACAACAGAAGACATCAGAATAAATAACTTTTCTAGGCTATGTTATGCTTGGTCATACGGTGTAGCTTTGGTCTGTACCCAAAAGCTGTGGACTGCATTCTGGGATCCAGGACTTTACGAGCCTGATGCTCTCACCCCGATGCTAAGCTCCTCCTTCACTGCTATGTTACAGACTCCCATTTTACAGCCAGTGAAGGCAAACATTCACTTTTAAGCTGTGATTTCTATGACCTGTATTAGATGATTATTCATAGATGAGATGAATTGTATCCTAGATACCATTAACTCTATTAACTACAATTCCAGTAATTGTTAAATGAGAGAAAGCTGACTGACTTAAACATAGAGTTATCTGTTGCCACCAGTAGAATCCCACCTGAGTGTCATATAGGCAGGCTTTATTTACTCAACATGGTTACTCGGACTGAAGTAAGGTGCAGGTTTGCTTTGATCTAACTCTTTTCTAGGAACTTGGGGTTGGATTTGTCCCACCTATTTTTACACATCTAAAATGTAATCATTTTTGGACTAGCAAAGCTGAGCTAAGCAAGATGTCTGGAATCCCTTTACAATCTAAGACGACAGTCCCTTGTAGAGGTAAGTACATTTTGTTCCTTCATATATGTATAGGTCTTTGCCCTATATAACATAGGGCAGAGAAATCACACTCCAGAGATATCTTTTTCTATATTGACTTAAAATGGTAATCTGGATGATCAGGTCAGATGGAGACATAAGGGAAGATGAATCTCTCAGTGTGCAGCAACTGAGAAGCAACATGGTTCAGTTTCTCTTTATTTGTCCTTTCTCTGCCTTTTCTCCTCTCATGCAGATTTTTCTCTCTCCTCAGGTAGAATGGAGGACCATAAATTTTTCTCATCCAACGTAAAAATGAAAAAAGACATGCAGTTCGAAAAGTTTTTTCAGGTCAGGAAAACTGTAATTGGAGTGATCAGAACATGGCACGTAACAATGACCTGGGATGCCCTGCTAAATCCTGTGAGCTACTTGAGTAGTACAGGGTAAATACATGAATTTCCATTCCCCAGCTTTACTTTGAGCTCAGATTCAGGAAGAAATGCAAACTATAGAAGAAAATATTAGCTAAAATATACTGTGCAGCCCTGTTCAGAAATGATATTCCAGGGTTTTGTCCTAATTTATGGCTTGAAAACATTTGAATAAACTAAAGAAAGAAACGTGTGAAGCTCACAGTGACAAAAACTATAACTAAAAATAAAAAAATTAGTGTTTGTTTTAAACAGAGAGATAAAGTCATGTTGTATTTATGTTTATTTGCAGCCTATATGTGTTTGTAAAGCACATAAGAAAAATGCAGCCTGATATTGATAGGATATTACTACAACACTCAGGATATGAATAGTAGTAAAGGATTATCAGCAAACAACAGTCTAGCAGAAGTGGTCTTGAATTAAATGGCATGCAAAGCTCTGAAGGAGGCTATGAATATAGAAGGCAATTATTAAAGATGAGAAACTCTTTAATAGAGATGCTCATAGGAGAAGTTTCCTCATATATCTTCTGACTTTCTGTTTTTAAATATTCATCTGTGGTAAGTAGAGCTTTCTCTCTCCTTCATAAAATGTCATTGTTGCATTGCTCTCTTATTGGTAGTAGTTAAGAATGAAAACATGGTGAAAGCGACTAGATGATCCATGAGGTCCCTTCCAATCTGTGATTCTGTGATAAACACTTGTGAAGAACTATGGCTCCCACTGTGTACCTGCATGCACATAATTCCTTTTAGAAACATCATTCAGAGCTGTACACTTCTTCTAATGCAACTACAACTTTGTCTGAATTTTATATTTTCAATGTCTTTTAAATTTTTAGGATGCTTCTTTCAGATAATAGCGTCTCCATGCCTTGACTGAGGGATTTCACAGTTGCACATACCAACACACTGCACCGACAGGTTGGCAGTTCACCTCAGAGATGATTTCTTTCCACCTGGGTTGTAGGCACTGGGTTGTAGGCTTGAATTGCAGATGCCTAGAGCTAGACTAGGTCAAGGAGGTTTTTTGGGACTGCTATGATTGAATGTGTTAAGCAGCTCTTTAGCTGTGTGGGAATGCCTATTCCAGCAGATGTTATGGTGCTCTTCCACTCCAGGAACATCCCAGGGAAGAGATTATACAAATACTCTCCTCTTTCTCTGCAGAAAGCTAACAACTTACTGCTGGCCTACATTCACAGAAGTTTACTGTTCCCACTGTGCCTGTCACCTAGTTAACAGGTGTAGGCAAAACTACCAAAATAGCTATTCCTCTCCTTTTTCTACATAGTGGCTAGACAGAGAGAAAATTCTGCCTAAGGAAGATATCAGTTATGAATAAACTGCACAAAATATCTTACCTGAAACGATCCCCCTTTGAATTTTCTTTACTAGAATTTTTTCTTATTTAAAAGTAGTAAAGGAAAATCTTGTGTGCCCTGAATTATTGCTGTTGTTTGGGTTCATTTATTGCTGTATACAAGTCTTACAAGTGTGTGTTTGTCGTGCTTAATTTCCAGGTATTTTGGCAGAAGTCAGACATCTTGCACATAAAGAGGTAAAATATTGCAAAGTTCTCAACAAAACCGGGAAAGTTATGGTGCACTGTTTGTGGTGCTGTGTACCCTAACCTTTCTGCTGGATGGTGTGCAGTGGCGGATCTGCCAATTTATTCCTCTCAGCTTTCTTGCGTAGTCACATAAATAATACATGTGAGGAGAGGAAGAAAGCTCAATGCTCAAGAACTACAGAGGAGAAGGTGTGCCTGTCTCAGGAAAGGATTTGGAAGTGCAGTATTTGAAAAGTGATTACAGACTCCTCAAAAGAAAAAATAAATAATAAAAAGGACCCTGATATTACTTTTGACTAAGGCTGTATGACTTCGAACTCCTAAACAGATGAAGGCAGAGGAAAGAGAAGTAAGTTTTTCTGTTTATTTTACTGCTTTAATCCTGACAGCATCTTTTCCATTTCATATGATAAAGGCCTGAATTCACTGCAAACTTTGCTCTGCTATCTTCAGCAAAAGTACAAAAGTAGAATATTCTAACTCACTTCTGTTAGGTTAAGCTTTTCTCATAAAGGAGAAGACATGATGGTAAATGGAAACAAATATGTTAAAGGAATAATAAACTTTAAACTCAAATTTTAATCTTCACAAAAAGAAATAGTCAAGACTATAGTAGCAGGTAACACCACTAAACAGAGATAAGCATTTCAGGTTAAGACATCTTACTGTAAGATGCACTTCCCTCCCTTGTAGGTTTTAGTTACTTATTTAAAACACACACATCCCCCCATCCCCACCACCGAGACACAGACACAGAACTGCACAGAGCTGCAGTAGACTGAATCTAAAGCTTCCAGGAAAGTGTAAGTCAAGCCCATGTGAACCCAATTCACATTTGGAAAATAGTTGACTTCAGTTTGGAACTGAAATCACAATTCAAAACCTCCTGTATTCAATGAAGGTTCATAATTCAGATTTTTTTCCCCTGGTTATAGAAGGCATTTGAAAGATTTGAACACAGATTTAATATTTTACTGCGAAGAAACAATCTGCCTCCCAAGGATCAGAATTTTCTAAAGTTTATTATTTTGATTTAGTCTAATTTCTAGTTGCAGCTCACCCCAGGTCTTTAAGCTTTTGGCTGATAATTTCTCTCCATCTTTCCTCAGAGTTTTTAATCACCGGCTTCCTGAATCCTACAGCTTTTCTCACTTGCAGCACTCATGTGCTTTTTATCTTCTATATACCAACAGAAAGACATTCTGCTGGTGAATCTAACTGCTCAGCAACTCTCTTTCATGTCTTCTCTCTTAGTTGATGTTGAAATCTTTTGCCACAAATTGCCCAAAGAGTAATTTTTAATTTCTTCTTGCCTACATTTAATGAACAAACAGAAAAGAGATGAAAGAGTAAGTCATATAATCCTAGACATGTAAAACAATATTACAAAGGCTTTGATTCAGAACCATATGTTCCGGTCAGAGCTGTGCCAATGTATCTCGGCCAGTGGTGCAATGCTTCCTTTTCACCAGAATCCACAGCAGAAATCCTCAAAATTGCTCTTAGGGAGTGTAATTGGGATTTTATTCACTGCATTTGCATAAGGTACTACTCAACATGGTTTGTCCCATCGAGACCCACACACTTATTGAGCGCCTTCCATCAACTGCACACTGATTATGCCTGATTTTTTTCTCATGGTGGGAAGGCTGCAACCTTACTTCTCTTTGCAGAAGTATATTTTAGACTGTTTAGGCTGCATATTAAACTCTAGGTTTGGTTTTTTTTAAGCATGCGTTACCCTTAGAGTTAGCATAGGTGGATGAGTTGGAGTTTACCAACTTAATTTGAATCTGTTAGCCCCTGTTAGGGGTACCCTTCATTGGACTATTCTCACTTTTCTGTAAACTATTCAACTTAAAGAAAATCTGGGAAATCCCTCAGATGCCAGGATGTCCAACTACACAAACAAAAAATTGGTTACACAAAAAATAGATCAGAGTTCAAAAACAAATAGGATGTTATTCCACCAATATTTTTTAAACAGGTAAACCAAAACAGTAGACTGTATTAAGAACACAATGAAGTAAAATTTCAGCCTATGACCATGAGGTGATAGGAATACTGAACACAATTAATAATGTTCATCCTACCCCAAAGTTCCCATCTGACCAAGCAGCACCCAGTTGCAAGTTAAACAGCTAAGCCTTCACCCTGAACTCCTCCTTTTGAAAAACAAAGCTCCCTCCTCGCAACAGCCGTGCCTGTGCTCCAGAAAATCCTTGTGAGCGACTGAACCCAATCACTGCCCCTTAACAGCAACCAGTTGCTGAGTGGAATTGGCCCTAAATTGCACTGCCTGAACAGCGAGACCAAGCTGGGAATGAAGCTACGGACGTAAATTGGCCATGACAGCTGACTTGGCAGATGAGAGCCTGGGGCTCTGACCCTGTGTCACATATGCAATGTTAACATAGCTTTAGCAATCTTGAGAAGTGAAAGGCAATGTTTTTCTATTTTGCAATAGATGATGTTTCAAATCTACATAAACCACATAGTTGCTCATTATTTTCAAAAGCATGGATTTTAGCTGAGATACATCTAATCACCGGCATGTCTACTCTGAAAAAGTCTTCTAACTGTCTCCTGTGAGATTATATTTTGTAAAGACATCCTTCTCCCAGAATTCTAGGTACCCATAGTTCACCCCAAAATCCAGCAAAAGGAAGTAAAGAAATTAAAAACCCTTCAAATCTGTACATTTGCAATGCACTAAATGATTAAGAACAACCCAAGCAATGCTTTATCTATGGTCTGATATGTAGTTCCTACAGACAGGCTCACAAAAGAAAAATAAAACAGAAGAAGAGAGATTACAGACGTTACTATGTCAACAGAGGTATTTTAATGCTATTCTATGTATCTGCTTACAAGATCAAGTATTTTTCATTAAAGAGCAGGATTCAATTTTAGTGCACTGAGAAATATAGTCTTCTTTAAGGTGTGGTAATGCTGAATATTACTAGCAAAGAACCAAAACTGAATTTCAGTCCTGGCTTTATGCAACTTTTACTAACATTGCTCTCCTTTATTGCTTTGGCAGTATCCCTTTATATACTCTTGTCATTTTGAACTTCTTCCATAAGCAATAGCATTAGTGTCATCTAGCTGGATTGTTTAAAAGGTGTTCAAGTGCATGAACAAACCCCAAACATACCTCAGATAGAGATTCCCTTCTGTGATGATTATGTAGTTATGTTTTGAGTAAATTCATCAAAAGAGAGAATTTATTTTTTTAATTAAATGCTGAAGACAGTGGGAAAATCATAAGGGCTTTTAAATCTTAGATAAACATCATGTTAAGATGGAGCTTTAGCAATACAAAAGTCAAAACGTTTTGACACAAGGTTTTAGAGCTTTCACCTAGTTTTAAAATACAGTTTTGTCTTTAAGGCATTGAGTACTGAATGGTACTTACCAAGTTCTGTTCATGGGTCCAGGCAATGAAATAATAAGAAATCAAGTTTCTTTATTGTAACCTTGATCTTTACATCAGCACAAAGTCAAAAGCGCATGATGCCAAAGGAGGTAGTTTTGTTATTTGGCTTGAAACCATGATGATCTGAGTAGCAAGGAAAGGAAACACATCAACAGATACGACCCCCTTATCTTATAGCTTTGCATGGTCCCCTGGACAATTTGTCCTGAAACATTTGCTGAAAAAAGCTAGTTAAAGGTTCAAACATAAACCGGTGTAACACAACTGTAATTCAGCTGTGGGATATTGACCTCCAGAAAAAGTTTATAGGCTTAAAAGGCAAATGTAGAAATTAATAGAAAAATGCAAAGGTATGCCAAGTACCTGAGGCCTTCCATAAGCAGCAGTCAGTGGTGGGATAGGAGGGACTTCTGAAGAAGTTCCAAAAGACACATGCCTTATCCTTACTGCAAATTCAGAGTATTTAGTATTGGCTGTTGTCACTATTGCTTGCCTGTATTAAAATTATCCTATGTCTACCAAAAACCTCAGAGCCTTTTAAAAGGTATTTCTAAGAGTGTAAAAAAAAAGAAGAACTTGAATGACTCAAACAGTTACAGAAGACTGTGTAATCATCTACAGGTGTTACAGGAGACCCTCAGATGCGTCGGGTCTAATTCAGAAAGATGAAGGGAGAAGCATAGAAGAGATTGAGGACAAGCTGGATAAGAGGCTGCAACCTTGTGCACTTAATACATGCGTAGCCCTGGGCTCTCTCTCTCAACCCAAACATGGTACAAGCCAGGAGCTGATGAACCGCACCATGGATGTGCACCTTGGTTTATGAAGGTTTTCTGAGCCATGCCCTGAGGGCCAACTCAGCAGGTGGTCTGGCCCATGGGGCACCTCAGCCTCCCTCTGATTGGCAAGAGGTCTCCTTGTGTGAGAGGATACATCCTTTTATAGACAGCTGAGGTTGGAAGGAACCTGTGGATGTCATCTGCTGCAAAGGGAGACAGCTAAGAGTCTGAAATGGCATGATCCACTTTCACTAAAGTGGACACACTCTGCCACACTTCTCCTTTTCAAATCTGATCATTTCTGGATGAAAGATTTCAGTTTTCTAGAAGCAAGGACAACTATTTCTCCTCTCCCTCTTCTCTTGTATACTTCCTAGGTACATGGATTTTTTGTATACTTTTCCCTCTTAATTTGAATGCAAGCGTTGTTTTGATGTTATAAATCTTTTGTGAAATAAAGTCACTATACCTAGATCCTAAACTTTTACCTCAGCTGGAGTGGCTTATTTTAATGTAATAGACAATTAAATAATTCCCTTGAATATTTACACAAGAGAGGGGAGTTTATATATGTCTATGAAACTGTTATCCTCCAGGCAGCTGTGGTGGTGGGTTTTTTCGCTTTAAGTTTTTCATTACTTCTAAGATCATTTACCAGTGAGACATTGTCCCTCTTTCTCATCTGTGTGACCTATTCAATTACCCTCAGCTGTAAGTAGATGGAGGGAAAAAAAAAAAATCTTAATCTTACTCTGCTGGGAGGCCATGGAGGCAATGTTTCCTCAGGGGCAAGAAGTGCACTAGTCACACTCTATCTCTGGAAAGCAGGTGTTGCTGTGCTGTTGCAAAGATGCAGCCTGGCTCCTACCATAAGCTCAGAATTCCTGTCAACATCCACTACTTTGGACACGGATTTTTTTATTTTAATATAAGAATACAGACAACTCCACAAAGTATTATGCACCTAATAAAAATTTCAGAAGTTAACTATGTGGAGGTTGTGATAAACATACAGGGATTTCGATGTTTTATTAATATAGATGTTGGCCTGTTTATTGGCATAGTGTTTTCTGTGTTGCAGTTTAAAGATTTCTCTGTAGGGATCTTTCAAACAGGAGGATGGGGATAGTTCAAGACAGTCACCTGTCAGTGAACACTTGTGATTCCTTTATGCATGGGACAGGACACAACTAGTAACTCTGAGGCTTTGGCCTGACCACTGCTGAGACCAAGAGAGTACTTTGAAGAGAAGGACTAATGGTCTCTAGAGCTGTTAAGAAACACACCTGCCAGGCTTCCAAGGAACTTTTCAGGTGGAGAAGGCAGAAATCAGCTTCACTGGATACAAAATCCCTTTGGACCTTTGGAGGCACTTAGATATGTTGAAGCTGTCATCAGGTGGCAGTACTGCAAGTAATACATCTGTCTTCTAAAAAAAAAAAATTTCCCCGGAAAAGTTTGCTGCACTGGCTGATTCAGGTGGTTGTAATAACTGTTTCCCTTGGCTCTCAGCACCAGAAGGGGAGAAACTCACATAGCTAATAAACCCAAAGCAGTTACAATAGTAAGTTGTACAGGTTACATACAAACTGGGGGATAAGAGGCTGTAGAGCAGCCCCATGGAAAGAGATCTGGGGGTTTGGGTTGATGTCAAGTTGAATATGAATCAACAGTGTGCCCTGGCAGCCAAAACCATGTCCTGGGGTGCATCAAGCACAGCATAGCTGGCTGTTTGAGGGAGGTGATTGTCCCACTCTATACTGCGCTGGTGCAACCTCACCTCAAGTTCTGTGTGCAGTTTTGGGTACCTCAATATAAGAAGACATCAAACTCTTAGAGTGTGTCTAGAGAAGGGCAACCAAGATGGTGCAAGTTGTCAAGGGCAAGACTTACAAGGAGTGGCTGAGGTCACTTGATTTGTTCAGCTTGGAGAAGAGAAGGCTGAAGGGTGACCTCATCACGGTCTAGAAATTCCTCAAGGGGGGCATCAGAGGCAGAGGTGCTGATCTCTTCTCTCTGGTGACCAGCAACAGGACACATGGAAATGATATAAAGCTATGTCAGGGGAAGTTCAGATTGGACATTAGGAGAAAGGTCTTCACTGGGAGGGTGGTCAGTCACTGGAACAGGCTCCCCAGGGAAGTGGTCACAGCACTACGCCTGGCAGAGTTCAAGGAGCATCTGGACAACGCTCTTAGTCATATGGTTTAGTTGTAGGTAGTCCTGCAAGGACCAAGGAGTTGGACTCGATGATCCTTATGGAACCTTTCTGACTTAAGATGTTCTGTGATCCTATGATCACATATATAATCCTATGATTCTAGGTAAGTGCCAGCAGGCTCCCGCTAGGGAATGCAGACAGAGATGAAGAAAGAGAGAAAGGGAGGTGCACTGGTGCACTCACCTGTGAAAATGCAGCAAAGGTGAAAAAGACAAATTTCAACTTGGTCGTTTGGCATGGATCTTGCTAGAAGTGTGTCAACTCTGAATAGCTAAGCAGTTAATGCTCCTATGAAATATTAGCTTATTTTGCTGTAGGAATAAAATTATGATAATTTACTGGAGTAAAGTTAGGGACTTAGTACTGAACTTTGGTTTAAGCCTCTGCTTTTAAATCAAATACCTATCTTTTCTTTCACTCATCTGTACCTGAGCTGACTGATAACCAAATATGTCCACGGCAAAGCCAGCCACATTAATCCTTGGTAAGATGATGTGTATGGAAATTGATTTGCCTTAAGAATGGCAGCCCAATCAGCCATCTAACCTCAGGACAGACCATTGAGATTTTTCATTCTTGTTTAATATTTATCTAAACTTTGGATTTAAAAGGATGTTTTAAAAATATTTAGCACCTTGGTTGAAATGTTCTAAGAATATTTTAAATGGCCATATTTACTCAGATAATCAATAGAGCAACTTTTACTTCCCCATGTAGAGTTGCTGGCATTGTAATGCCATGCATATAATCCCTCCAAAAGTACCACATAAAGTTATTTCACATAAAAATAAAACATAGTTTAAAAAGTAATTTTAATTATTTATTGATATAATTAAGCTGTATTAATGCCCTTTATTATCCATATTAAAAATTCACAAGGATTTTCATCCCTTTCATCTTTATTAGATGTGTCATAACTTGTTATGTATTTTCATGAACTACTGATGAATATGAAATGCTCAAAAGCAATTTTTCCTTTTAGTTATAATGATTATATGGGGAGTATATTAATATTTGAACAAGCAGTTATATTTGCTACTTAGTATCATTTCTCCTACTTTTTTTTAGTATGCAGTACAAAGGCAACATCCTTAATAAAGTCTGCAACCTCTTGTAGATGAAAAAAAAATTAAGTAGTATATAACATAATTACTTATGCCTCCTTATCTCATAAAAGTAATAGTAGTTTGATAACATAAGTTGTGCAGAAGACATTGAACACATTGGTAAACATTATTATGAAGTAGGCAGCAACCTTGGTGTTAAAAACAAGTTCAGAGAGAAGTTGAGTTTTTGTATGAAAAAACTTAGAAGTCCTCTTTCCTACATGTCAGTATTTACTCTTTTAACTTAAACTCTTCTTTTGGTGAGTTAATGATTTCCTTGCAATAGAAAGATAAAAGCATAAAAATGAAGTACAATACATCGATACTTAAGAAAGACTGGTGGGAGGAACTTTGAGTATAGGCCAACCAGGGTAAAGCTTGTAATTTTAATTTCTATTATTTTATGGTTTTTACTTCTAGTTGTTTATCTCTTCTTATTTTATGACCTGGATATTTTCAAAGTTTTTAGGTCATAGACATCTTCTGATACATTTGACTTCCAGTGTATCAAGAGCTCTAAAACACTTCTGCTACCTTATGCTGACCAAGGCTTTTCATTTAAAACTAGTAGGACTTGCATTCCGAAAGCACTTAACTGCTCTGGGAAAACCCATCCTTTAACACCTAAATAAGAGTGTGAATGTAGACTATTATCAAGTGTTAGTATTTCTACCTTAAAAAGTTAGTCGGTGTTTAGAAAGTGGAAGTAATTATGCCTCATTTACACCAAGGCAATTTGTTTTTAAAGTTACAAGGATGTTAAGCAACTAAGAGAAAAGAATACAATAAAACTAGAGTTGGAGCCCTCAGACAACAATATCCTTCACTGCTTAACCCAAATTCATTGGCAGATCAGTTGACTTGTTTAGGGGCAGATCATTAGTTCTGTTATGCATTTACATCAATGAAACACAGTAGTCACTGCTTATGTGTAGAAGAGCTAGAGTTGCCTAAACACCTGCAGTAGCAAACAGTTCTTTTAAGGGGCCATTTTATTTCTTTGCCTCTAGATGTGTTGCAAAATTCAAAAGCAATATCCTCACATTTATGTCATTTAAATCTGCATTCATAATTTATTGATTAAACACAGTAACGAAAAGCAGCAATGCACAAGGTTTTGAAGTTAGTTTTATAAAAGCTTATACTGATTGGAATTGAAATAAATAGCTTTAACAATGAATTAAGTCTCTTTGACCTGAATTATTCCACACTGTTGTAGGGAAAGCCAGGCAAAAGTAAGACAGGAAGAAATTGGAAAATTACATCAGTGAGAAATTGGGAGTGTATTCTACAATTGTTTGGCATTGATCTTGTACAATAAAGCAGTTCTATAACTCAAATTAAATACCATCATGCTTTGCTTAGTTAGTACTCTTCCAACATAGCTTAAAGCAGTCAGAACTAGCTACTGAATTTAACTGTAGAATTACTCGAATAATAAAAAGATAAATTTGACCTTCCATCCTTTAAATTTTTATGATAGTGTTCTACTCGTTTTTCTCTTAGAAAAATGTCTTGGTGCAAACTTAATTAATGCAAAAAAAAAAAAAAAAGGAACAAGAAAAAGAAAAAGAGTACAGTTACTAGGCAAAAGTTATGCTAGAAAGTGGACAGTAACATTACTCAGAGACTCAGACAGTAAAGAGTAGAAGCTAGTCCTCCAGGGCAGCAAGGCAGAAATAGCTGTCTTATTTTTTTCCCTCTCTTGCAGGCTCCTGCCTTACTGTTCCAAGTTTAGCAAAGGAGGTCCTCCAGACAACAGTCTCTTTCACCGCTTAGATGTGATTTATCTGCAGATTCATTTCACTGTGCAGTGAACAAGACAGAAATCTTGAGGAAAAACAGTAAATCGTAAAATAATTAAAGACGGTATCATACGCCACAGGTAGCAGAGCCAAACAAAGGCTGCACAGAAAATATTACTATTTAGATATTTTGGAAAAATGAGAACATTTATTCTACCAACGGAAAGATGTCACTGACTATTTAATCAGTTCTACATTGTTGGTAATTGACTGAGAATTATTGGTTAACTCTCTTAGGCCAGCAAAAAACAGTAACTAAATACATCCTTTAATCTACAGACTATTCCACAATACAATAAGTATTGTTCAAAATAGAATTCACTCTTGGGAAAAATATGACACATTATAGTCTGCTCTTTGGATTTACAAAGAAAAGACGCTGCTGCAAGTATTTTATTCAAAACATAAAATAGAGTGGGTACAGCTCCCAGAAGACAGTATTTAGAAGCAGAAAATACTTAAAGCATCAAAATCAAAAGTACATCAAAAGGCAAACAGCAACCTATTTGTCACGGCAGCCCATCAGTAACCTAATTGCATGACAGAATCATCCAGAGGAAACTTGAAGGATGCTAACAGGAGTGTCTGATGGGAGTCTTTTGGGAGACAGATGCCACTTTTGGAAAAATAGAGTTTATGGCTAGAAATTGGGCTCGCTGTGATTGTTGTCCAGAGATAAGATGGCTGAAAATATGGCTGGGTGTTGTACAAACAGAACCCAGTTTCTTCAGTAGTGGCAGCAATTTAACAATATGTTGACTGGGAGGATATGATGGCAATATAAAGCCTCCCAGACTCTTTTCGAGAAATAATTATAAAAAGACTTCGCTGAGTCATTTAATTTTTAAGACTACTATCTAGAAGTTTTTGCCTTGTTTTTATGAATACAGTGAAGACTGCATGCGGTCTGTAAAGGGCTTTAGAATCCTCTAACCTAAAGACATAAAGGCATTATTACTAAGGAATTATACTTGTTCAATAAAATTAACTTACCTTAGACATTTGCTTATCTTCAAAATTGTTTTGTTTTGGTTTATGTTACACATAGAGTTATTGGAGATATTTTTCAATTAAATGCTGGCAGTTACTCCATGGCCTCATCTTTATCATAAACATTTTTCCCAACAGATGAATTATCTGCATTCTCAGCTGGATGATGAATCGGTGTATGGAAAATTCTTAGTATATCTTTTTTAAGCACAGTGAATACCATAAAAAGTTATGTACGAAGATATGCCCCTGGCTG